>NC_092621.1:64406250-65008125 GCF_047663525.1 Anas platyrhynchos | reverse complement strand
AAAAAAAAAGAAAAAAAACAGATTTGCTTGATTTTGGTGGTGCTGTGCCAGTTTTCACTCATTACAACACCAGCCTTGATGAGGTTTGAACAAAAGCATCAGTGCAGTCCAACAAGATGCCACTTAAAAGTCCCTGAACTGCAAGAAACCTTCTTGGCTCCCCTAGAACCCTTAAAAACACTAACTAACAAAAGTAAAATAAAATAAGTAAATAAAAAGAAAAAATACAATAAAATACAATAAATAAAATAAAATAAAGTAAAATAAAATAAAATAAAATAAAATAAAATAAAATAAATAAAATAAAATAAAATAAAATAAAATAAAATAAAATAAAATAAAATAAAATAAAATAAAATAAAATAAAATAAAATAATAAAATAAAATAAAATAAAAAAATAATATTGAGCCTGTTGCATTTGCATTTTACAGATTTCCACCATTCAGCTCTTTCTGTTGTGATCATAAAATATTGACATCTTCGTAATCAGATATGTGTCACTGCCATCTCTGAAGCAGTTCATATAATTTTCAGTGAAAGACACACTTCTACAATGATTTTCCCTGACATATTGTAACAGAAGAGAGAGTGCATTTCTGAGAAACAAAAGGAAATGAAGAGGAGCAGGGTGAAAAAAAGTAGCCCTGAAAAAATAAGGATAAGCTAGTGTTTTCCTAGTTAGAGAATATTGCTTAGTGATATGATTAATGGAAAGCACAGGTTTTCTTGATATCAATAGCAACCATTATATGCTAGAACTGGATCAGTTAATGACCTATATTTCTCTAAGGTCCTCTAATGTCTGATTGCTGAAAAAGGCAAGGGATTGTAAGCAAACCTCAAAAATCTCTAAGGTTTGACTCAGAAACATGCTCACAAATCCCATTGCTTATCCTAAGCTTTTCTAAACCTCTTTCGTGTGGTAATGAAGCAGAGGATCATTGTATGATTGGATCTCTTTTTCTCTTGTGGGTAGGTGGTCTAAAATAAAAGAAAACCAATACTGCTTGTGATATTTATCTTAATCTGAAGAAAGTAAAATGCAAAATTTTAAATAAGTAACATGGTACCTCTTTTTTTGCATTTGCACAAAAAAAAAAAAAAAAAAAAAAAAAAATAGTACATCTGGCTTCAGTATTGTTTCCAGACTCAGGTTTTTCATGTTTGTTAGTGGATTCCCTGTTCTGAAGACTATTGATTCAAGAACCGTGCCCTTCCCATGCTGCTCAGGGGCTTTATTCTCTGAGGAATAAACTGACTTGAATGGGAATATTGGCAGCATATGGCACTGCTCAGGACATCTGAAGTGGATGGTTCGTTATATGGGAAGAAGATTTACTCTTCTTTAGCTCTCATTGTTGCACGCGCTTTTGAGCAGCACACGCCCACTAACTCTCCAATATGGCAATTTTACTGCTCCCGTTTTTCTAGGATTTGCTGCCCTGATGCTAATAGAAGTGAAAGAAACAGTACAGCAGCTTGTAGGCTGGGATTTTAACTACTAAGCTGTTGGGGTAATTTGTTTTGTTTTGTTTGTTTTGTTTTTCTTTACTGCAGTGGTAGCAGAAATAGTGGGGGGTGTTACTAGGAAGATAAATCTTCTGTGTATTTAACTTCTAATATATGTGAACAAGGAGTATCTCTACTTTATCCAGAGCGCTGGATGTGTGTTTTTGCCCAAGAGGTACAACCACCCTCTCCACATTCTTCCATTCAAAATATGATGTGCTTTGAAAGAGAGAAATGACTGGAAGGCCTTCTCTCATCCCCAAAGTCTACACCTGCTGAAAGACTAATGGACTTACCAGCTGGTCTGCCTTTCTTTAATCATCTTCCCGCCAACATCTGCTCCAAGCAGCAAAGCCAGCTCCATGTGCTCAAAATGGCCGAGGGAGGAGGGAGGAAAAATAGATCTGCTGGTGGGGTAGGGGACTGCTATTTCACATGGGGTGTGAGAGATAGGAAAGTACAGTTATGTTTTTCCCTTTGGGTTTGAGCAGAGTGAATTTGATGAAAGGGTGATTTTGTGTTAGAATTGGGCTAAGCAAAGTATTAACTGAGAAGGGTGGGACAAGGATCAGTGGAAGAGACATGAGACACAAAATTCTGCAGACTAGGAGACGAGATACAAACTTCTGTGCCTTCATGAAAAGCTGTGAACATCTGTGTGTTTACAGAGGATTGTAGTGGGAGCCAAAGGACAGAAAGGAAAGAGGAGTGGGGAGGTGCAAATGCAAGGAGCAAATCCAAGTCTTCTTGCTCAGGAGAACAAAGCCAATGTTTCTTGTACAAACACTGCTTCGGTCATGCAGGAAAAATGACTCTTAGCTTCTGGGGACTAACTTAATGTTTTGGCTGTGCTTCCCTAAGCAAGTCATTCTGCTTCATTTGTACATGATAATTGCAACAGGCTTTACAGCTTGTAGTCCCCTTACTGTTAAAGAAAATTTCACGTGGACCAATTTAGGCCAGAAGGCCAGGTTTATTGTATGTTGATCATGTTCACAAGTTCATATACAGGCTAGATAATTTCTTCTTTGGTAGCTGAGTCTTAATGGTATTTTCTTTTACATGCCAGCTATTTTCTAGCTTTTAAGTATTTTGTCACTCTGATATTGCCTGAACCATGAAACCTAATGAAGTGATTACATAAGCTAGTGAATATGGCTTGGTTCTTCTCTCTTTTCTTTGCTAGAGTATCTGTTAAATACATGAGCAAAAAACAGCTCTCTGACCTACCAGCAAAAAATAATAGAAGCAGGAGCACACACACTCGGTAAAGTAGCCTTAGATTTTTACATACACGTTAGTGTTTAATTTCAGTCTGTCAGACAATTAAGAAGATTGTTTAGGTAATATTTGTATAAAAGGCATGTATAAAATTTTCACTGAATCATTGGCTGGGTACAAGACTGATCACCAAAAGCAAAGCAAAACCCAAACAAAGGTTTCCATTCTCACAACAATTATTCTATTCTGATCAGCTGAGTGTATGGAAATATCCCTTGACGTGCATACACACAGTACTGATTTCCCTGTAAGTAAGCGCAGTCCACCACTATCACATTCCAATTACATAGCTGTGCTATGAAGACAATTGTTCACTGAAAGCTGTTGGGAAGGCAAAGTTCACATGCCTTTAAAAACAAAACAAAACAAAATGTAAACTTTTGACTGTTAAAGTTCATTACGCTTCCCACTGCTCTTCACTTCAGTGAAGGATCTCACAGGAAAGCTGTTACAGCAATGAAAAACCCATTGCTTTACATGGTGCTGTGTTTGCAAATTCCCTGTGGCTAGTGCATTTCTTTCTCAAACTGAAAGAAATGAAGTGTCATGTACATCAGGTTGTTCTTCATTGCTCACATTCCTCTTTGTGTTTACCAGAATTTTTCATCACAAGAATGCAAGAATGGCACTTTACTTAAAGATGGTGCGCTATGTTAAGCAGACAGTATTGTCATTATTTAGCTGCTATGGTAGACTGTGGATGCAGTCCTGTTGATTTTATTAAAGAGGTTGTCAGGATCTATAATTCACACATCATTAACCGCTTCATTAAAACTACAGCAGCTCTGTGAGCCCTAAACTTGTAACAGTTTTAAGACAATACAAGTAAATGCTCACTGTCTGAGACATGCAGACATCTCCAGTGACTTGTTCACTGGATAGTTAAAAGACAGTGTTGGTTTTTAGGAAATACTTTTTTTTCAAACTATAAGCATGAATGCATAAAACATGTTCACTTAGAATTTATTTGATTTAAGTTAAAAGCATTACTTTGCAATGAGGTGTGCATTCTCACATCGTCAATCAAAAAATAAAAGGCAATAACATACCAAAATGTACAGTCATTTAAGCATTTTCATATGGTTTAAGTTTTCTTTACTGGAATATGAAGCAGCCGGTGTCCTGAAACAATGTGAAGGAGAACACTAACAGTCGTGAGCAATGTGAATCATATTTATTTAAGAACTTAAAATTAATGGAGCATTAATTATGTAGAGATAATTTTTATTTCCCTATTATTTTCCCAGAGTCCTTCTATATTTCTGTTTTGCTAAAGTCAGTGTCTGTCCCTTGTCTTCTCTTTCCCTCTTTCACTAGACACCTCCTTCTCTTTCCCCACTTTCTTTGCTAGAGCTACCCACTCAGACACAAGAATATACCATGGATTTTTGAGCTGTGCTTTGGAGCCTGGTCAACTTGAGCACATTTGGAACCAAGCAGAAAGATTTGCACTTCCACCCATAAGCTGTGGAAGCCTCATGGGTGGGATGCATGTGCAGCTCTCACAGCTCTTTCACCCCTCTTTTCAGAGCCACCAGCCATCCCCCCTTACACTCAGGGAGGCTTTTGGTAAAGCTCCATGGTGTCCCCGTGAATTCAGATCCTGTGCACCTGTCCTATAGGCTGCCAGCCTTCTCCCACACTTCCATCACCCTGAGCACCCCAGCCCGATGGTCAGCCCCACAGCCACCCCTGCAGATGCCCTGACTCAGAGCCACCAGGATGCTCTGAGCTTGTGTCCCAGTGGGTCTGGACCTGCATTTCTGGGACCAAGGGCGTTGCACTGTGGTTCTGCAGCAGACTGGCATCCATAAACCAGGGTTCTACTCAAGCTACAGGCACTACCTTGGGCATAAAGAGCCAAAATCTATATTGTTTGCAAAAAGCAAGCAAAAGCTGAGCAGATGTCTGGAAAGCTGGCAATCTTGTGGGAGTCTCAGTCCGCTGTTATTGTTAGAGGTAGGGTCAAGGGAAGAGCAAACCCAGAGCTACCACAAGAGTAGGGCTGCCCAGGGAAATTGACTGTTCCCTGGCCATCACACTCTATGGGTTTTTATCACCTTCTTTTGGAAGGCTGCTAAACAAAATAAATAGCCCTTATTGTATGTCTTATTATCGGTCCAGGAATGCTATGCAAAGCATAATTGATTGATGTTGTCCTGAAAGTCCATTTGAGTTTTGCTAACTTTGAGTTTACAGCTTCACTGAAAAATTAAATAGCATTTTTTTTGCCATAAAGTAAATCTCTGGATAAATGTACTGTCAGCAAGCATATTGTACCTTTCTTGGAGTCAGTATGTGAATATCTCTATTGACATTTTTGTGGAGAAATAAGTCAAATTTTATTTTCAGAAAGTTTTTCTCTTCTCCTTCCCATTTACCTAGACAGATAAACAGATGTATAGATAGCTTTCTGATCAATCATGCTAGATTCTTTCAAGGTTAAATCCCAGGTCTCCAGGGGAATGCATTATTCTCTTTGCAAGATGTCAATATTTCCAAGAATGATCTAAAAAGGAAAAAAAAAAAGGCATTTTTTTCCAACAGCACATTGAATCATAGAATCATAGAAGATCCCAAGTTGGAAGGGACTCATAAGGATCATCAAGTCCAACTCTTACATTCCATTCCATTGCTTACAACTATTTTTGCCGGGACAGAGCAGTTCATGATGGTCACCAGTTATAATATGCTCACAATTTATTGGGATGTCTGGGCAGTAAAACTGTGGATTGGGTTGAGATTATTCTTTCCATATTTTGGTATAGTAGTAGTTACTGAGAAATAAAATCAGCTAGGGTTAGTAGTCTTTGTCTTTAGCCCCATCCAAACATGTCAAATATGACAAAACTGGCTTTTGTAAAAGAGGAATGAATGAGGAACTCTGATTTTATTTATTTATTTATTTGTTTATTTATTTATTTTCTGTAATTATGACTGGTGACTATTTGTGCTCTCGGCAGAAAAAGTGCTTGTTATGTTGGGAACCGCTAGATCTTGACATACCAGAAGGCTTGTCACTGTGTAAATAGTTAGAAGCCAAGATTTTTATTTATTTATTTATTTTTGCCATGACCTTGCACTGACCTCAGCCTTGAGGTAGGAACTTCTTTGCAAGAGATAAACATTAATGCCTTCCTTTCTGTCCAGGACAGATGGCCTAAGACACGGCAGTAAATTCAATCTGCTCAAGGACATTCTCTGGCAATGAAGCCAGCCTACAAAGAATGGCACACATCCTTTCCTTTAAACTATCTCACTGCTCATGACAAGTTGGCCAAACCTGTACCCACAGGTTGTGCAAAGTCACAAACCATGCCCAGCACAAGACTGCTAGCTGGTACAGACAAATCTGGGCTGAGGCAGCCCTGGCACTGTCCGTGTGGGTGGCTGAGCCTAGTGCCCAGATCTGTTCCCCAGCACTCTTTCATTTCGCAGTATACCATATACATGTAGCAAGGGGGCTGCTTCTGGTGCTGTCCATTTTTTCTGGGGAGTAAATCTACCCATTCCATGTTCATTTTACCTAGAAAACTTGAAGGAAATACAAGCAGTGACCTCTTAAAGGAAGGTCAATTGTTACCACAAAAGCTTCTGAGCAGTCAGATTGTATTCATACATTTTCCCAGCACAATTAGCACATTCCTTTCACAGCCTTATCCTTTCCCTGAAACCTGTATTCATTCTTAAGCTAAAAGTAGATTTAAGAAAAGAAAAGAAAAGAAAAGAAAAGAAAAGAAAAGAAAAGAAAAGAAAAGAAAAGAAAAGAAAAGAAAAGAAAAGAAAAGAAAAGAAAAGAAAAGAAAAGAAAAGAAAAGAAAAGAAAAGAAAAGAAAAGAAAAGAAAAGAAAAGAAAGAAAAGAAAAGAAAAGTCAGATATTCCTAACTGACCTGGCAGTGTGGAGGGTTGTTTGTGTCTAGAGTCTGGATGACAAGAGGCTTGTATCTATGGCAAATCAACATGTTGTAAACGCTACAAAAAGTTAGCAAGGCTTAATTAATTAGTCCCACAAGATAGTATTGTTGACTATCTTGGCAAGTCAACAGTAAAATATTTTTCCTAAAAGATCATCCAACTTTGCAAGAGCTGAAAATTCAACAACTTGTGATTATGGGCTGCAAACAAAAACTCATAGAACTCATCATGAGAAAATCTTTGTCACATATAATTGTAAAAAAAAAAGAAAAAATGTGTTTGAAAAATAACAAGGAAAAAAATGTCTTTCCAATAGATAAAGAAAAAAATAAAAGAAAAGCTGTCTTGTCCCTCTCATGCAATTCCAGAAACCTGCATACCTAACACAAAGATACTGTGAAACAGGCAAGTACATCTTTTTTTGACTTTTTTTTGTTGTTTTTTTTTTTTTGACCATGGGTCGTTTTACTCAGCACCCAGCCTGATGGCTGCAGATGGGTCCCTATCTCCAAGGGGAAAAAGGATCCTGGGCCAGGAGCTGGTGGGGCTCATTGAGAGGGCTTTAAACTAGGTAAGATGGGGGATGGGGCTGAAACAAGGCTTGTTGGAGCTGTGCCAGGGGGAACAATGGCAAGGTTGGGGGATAAGGCAATGGCCCAGCTGAAGTGCATCTACACTAATGTACGCAGCATGGGTAACAAACAGGAGGAGCTGGAAGCCATCATGCAGCGGGCAGGCTGTGACTCGGTTGCCATCACGGAGACGCGGTGGGACCACTGTCATGACTGGAGTGCTGAAATGACTGGCTATAAGCTCTTCAGAAGGGACAGGCAGAACAGAAAGGGTGGTGGTGTGGCTCTCTATATTAGATAATCTTTTGATGTTATGGAACTCGAGGCTGGGAGTGACAAGGTTGAGTCCCTCTGGGTTAGGATTGGTGGGAAGGTCAACAAGGCTAGCGTCCTGGTCGGGGTCTGTTATAGACCGCCGAAACAGGACGAGGAGATGGTTGAGGAGTTCTACAGGCAACTGACAGAAGTTGTGAAATCGTCGGCGCTTATTCTCATGGGGGACTTCAACTTCCCTGACATATCCTGGAAGCACAACACAGCCCAGAGAAAGCAGTCTAGGAGGTTTCTGGAAAGCCTGGAAGATAGCTTCCTGACACAGCTGGTTAGTGAGCCTACCAGGGGTGGTGACCCGCTAGACCTTCTCTTCTCAGACAGAGAAGGACTGGTGGGAGATGTGGTGGTCGGAAGCTGTCTTGGGCAGAGTGACCACGAAATGGTGGAGTTCTCTATTCTTGGCGAGGCCAGGAACTGGACCAGTAAAACCGCTGTATTGGACTTCCGGAGGGCTGATTTTGAGCTGCTGAGGACACTGGTTGGTAGAGTCCCCTGGGAGGCGGTTCTGAAGGGCAGAGGAGTCCAGGAAGGCTGGGAGCTCTTCAAGAGGGAAATCTTAATGGCGCAGGAGCGGTCTGTCCCCACGTGCCCAAAGACGATCTGGCATGGAAGAAAACCGGCCTGGCTCAACAGAGAGTTGCAGCTTGAGCTTAGGAGAAAAAAGAGGGTTTATAATCTTTGGAAAAAAGGGCGGGCCACTCAGGAGGACTACAAGGATGTTATGAGGCAGTGCAGGGACAAAATTAGAAAGGCCAAAGCTCATCTGGAGCTCAATCTGGCTACTGCCCTTAAAGACGACAAAAAATCTTTTTACAAATACATCAATGCAAAACAGAGGACTAAGGAGAATCTCCATCCTTTACTGGATGCCGGGGGAAACCTTGTTACAAAAGATGAGGAAAAGGCGGAGGTGCTTAATGCCTTCTTTGCCTCAGTCTTTAGCGGCAATACCGGTTGTTCTCTGGATACCCAGTACCCTGAACTGGTGGAAGGGGATGGGGAGCAGGATGTGGCCCTCACTATCCACGAAGAACTGGTTGGTGACCTGCTACAGCACTTGAATGTGCACAAGTTGATGGGGCCGGATGGGATCCACCCAAGGGTACTGAGAGAACTGGCAGAGGAGCTGGCCAAGCTGCTTACCATCATTTATCAGTAGTCCTGACTATCGGGGGAGGTCCCAGTGGACCGATGGCTAGCAAACGTGACGCCCATCTACAAGAAGGGCCGGAGGGCAGACCCAGGGAACTATAGGCCTGTCAGTTTGACCTCAGTGCCAGGGAAGCTCATGGAGCAGATTATCTTGAGAGTCATCACACAGCACTTGCAGGGCAAGCAGGCGATCAGGCCCAGTCAGCATGGGTTTATGAAAGGCAGGTCCTGCTTGACGAACCTGATCTCCTTCTATGACAAAGTGACACACTTGGTGGATGAAGGAAAGGCTGTGGATGTGGTCTACGTTGACTTCAGCAAGGCTTTTGACACTGTTTCCCACAGCATTCTCCTCAAGAAACTGGCTGCTCATGGCTTGGACTGGTGCACACTTCATTGGGCTAGAAACTGGCTGGATAGCCGGGCCCAAAGATTTGTGGTGAATGGAGTCAAATCCATTTGGAGGCCAGTCACTAGTGGCGTTCCCCAGGGCTCGGTGCTGGGGCCGTTCCTCTTCAATATCTTCATTGATGATCTGGACGAGGGCATTGAGTGCACCCTCAGTAAGTTTGCAGGTGACACCAACTTTGGTGCGTGTGTCGATCTGCTTGAGGGTAGGAAGGCTCTTCAGGAGGATCTGGAAAGGCTGGACCGATGGGCTGAGGTCAACTGCATGAAGTTCAACAAGGCCAAGTGCCGGGTCCTGCACCTGGGGTGCCATAACCCCAAGCAGAGCTAGAGACTGGGAGAGGAATGGTTGGAAAGCTGCCTGGCGGAGAAGGACCTGGGAGTATTGGTTGATAGCTGAATATGAGCCAGCAGTGTGCCCAGGTGGCCAAGAAGGCCAATGGCATCCTGGCTTGTATAAGAAGCAGTGTGGCCAGCAGGGCTGGGGAAGTGATCGTCCCCCTGTACTTGGCTCTGGTGAGACCGCACCTCGAGAACTGTGTTCAGTTTTGGGCCCCTCACTACAAGAACGACATTGAGGTGCTTGAGCGAGTCCAGAGAAGGGCGACGAAGCTGGTGAGGGGTCTGGAGAACAAGTCCTACGAGGAGCGGCTGAGGGAGCTGGGCTTGTTCAGCCTGGAGAAGAGGAGGCTCAGGGGCGACCTTATCGTTCTCTACAGGTACCTTAAAGGAGGCTGTAGCGAGGTGGGGGTTGGTCTGTTCTCCCACGTGCCTGGTGACAGGACAAGGGGGAATGGGCTTAAGTTGCACCAGGGGAGGTTTAGGTTGGATGTTAGGAAGAACTTCTTTACCGAAAGGGTTGTTAGACATCGGAACAGGCTGCCCAGGGAAGTGGTAGAGTCACCATCCCTGGAGGTCTTTAAAAGACGTTTAGATGTAGAGCTTAGGGATATGGTTTAGTGGAGGACTGTTAGTGTTATGTCAGAGGTTGGACTCGATGATCTTGAGGTCTCTTCCAACCTAGAAGTTCTGTGATTCTGTGATTCTGTGATCTACAACAGTTACGCGAATACATATCCCATTGGCAAGGTATCATCATCATATCATTCAATAAAGGAAGTAAAGTCCATGCTTAATCAATGTAAAAGTAAAGTGCAGCCCAACACAACCTTTTTAATTACAAAAATATAATAATAACAATAATTAAAAAAATAAAAAATAAAAGGTTAAAAAGGTATATGCCATATTTTGGCCAGAACTCAGCATGTAATGTTAGCCTTCAGCGCTCAGACCTTACTGCTGCATAGGTCTTAGCTCTTAGGTCACTCAAGAATCAGTGATGGTCTAGATGACCAGTATTCTGGGCTAAAAAGACTTTTGGTATGGCCTCATGTGATAGCCCTTAATCACCTGCCTTTCTGATGGGCAATGTATATACCTCCCTTGCTCATTCCTTCAATTCTCAGCTTATTCATAACAGCGAGGAAGTACAAATTACTTTCATTTTTCATTTTTATTTTTATTCTATTTAAGACTTTTAGCTCTGATCAGACTCTTCTCAAAACTGAAATCCCTCATTTCTGACCATTTTCATTCCACATCTTGAAACATAATGTCCAAAACAAACAAACAAAAACAAAAACAAAAACAAAAACTACAGGGCAAGGCTGACTGACTTCTTCCCATTGCTCTGTAGAGTGGGATCATTACTTCATGTTTTACAGACTTTGCTGTTTCATATCCCAGCATGGTGTGTTGTTGCTTTCACAATAGCATGTCATTGTTGACATTGTTCACTTTGATCTGCAATAAACCCCTACAATACCTATCCACTACCTCTGCAGTTTATTTTTACTTACCTAAGTACCTCATTTTGCAAATGTTTTTCAGTGTTTTACCTGTTCTGTTATGTTTATTTAGCATTACTAGAAGGACATTAAACTCCAAAAATGAGGGCAAAATGTGAAGATTCAGCTGAAGAAAACAGCTATCTCAAACTCAGAAGTTTTTAACTTTTACTTAATGTTTTGTGTGTATTTTTTATTCCTTGCACATCCATGAGGCACTAAATCAATCCAAACATTTCCCAGTGTTGTCAAACACTGTATATTCTTTATATATTAAAAGTAGCAAAGAAACCTTGTCTGAAATCCATCAACACAAACCTGTTTTGCAACCAGTAGACTTTTTTTTTTTTTTCTGTTCTAGAAAATATAAAATGGTAAAAAGGGAAAAATATTTTAAAATTAACCCCTTACAGGAAGGCATTAGTCATAGCATAGAAATGTCATTAAAAAAAAAAAAAAAAAAAAAAAAAAAGTAAAAATAAAAATAATAGAACAGAAACCTCTTACTGGAAAATTTTAGACAGTAGAGTACATTTGCTTCTACTCTAGGTCTTGTCATAGCCATATAACCTTCCCAACAGTAAGTTTGTGGTCTCTTGGGTAACATCAGAAAGATGTCTAAAGAAGCCAGGTGAAGAAAGGAATCCAGAGATGGTGTTTAAATTTTTCTCATTACAATGAGTTGTGAATAACTATGAATTAGGACGTACAGAACACAATTAAACATACATAGTGTTACTTCTCTTACATTTTAGCCTAGACTAGAAGCACCTGTCTTGTGAGGATAGGCTTCTGGCCTGGATGACCTGGCTTCAATATGTTTGCTATTGGTTCGCTATTGTCTTTTTGTGGGGAGGTCAGCTTGTAGGTATGCCAATGAAAGCAAAGCCAAAGAAAGAAATCTTTCACCTGGAACAGATCTTTTTTTTTTTTTTTTTTTTTTTTTTTTCCGACTTGGAAGGAAGCCAGAGGGAGGTATTTTGTGGGGCATACGATGATTACATTTAATGCATATGCTGACACAGAAGGTGTGTCCATGCTCCTCTTCCAGTCTCCCAGCCCATGGCTGTCCAAGCCCTTTGGCCAGCACCCAGCCTGCAGGCCCTGCGGAACTGCATCTCGTGCAGCTGCCAGGAAGGCAGGCCATGCTGACAGCCCCATCCCTGCTGTGCACCCCAGCCGGAGTGACCGAGTCCTTGAACAGGTTGCCCAGAAGGGTGGCAGCGCCTCCATCCTTGAAGAACTTGAGAATCTCAGCGTGACAGGGTCCCGGGCAACGTGCTCCAGGAGGCCCGTGCTTGAGGAACGGGCTGGACTACATGATCTCCAGGGGTCCCTCCCGAGCTCAGCTACTCTGTGCCTCTGTGAGCCTGTGATGAGGTGACACTTTTGGACTCTGAAGGTGGCTGAGGACGGGCTTTGAGCAACCAAAGCTCTTGAATATGTACACCACCTCCCCACCTCCACCCCCTTAAGCAAGAAGAGATGAGGAGCAGGCAGAAAGCTGTTGGGTTAGGACGAGCAGTTTAGCAGGGACAGGTGACCTTATCATGGGGGTCTGCTACAGGTCAGTTGACCCTGAAATCCAAGCAGTTGAGGTCTTCTGCAGGCAGATAGAAGCAGCCTTCCTTTTAGAAGCCTTGGTCATCACGGGAGATTTTGACCATCTCCATATCTTTTGGAAAGACAGCACAGCAGAGAATAAGCAATCCAAGAGATTCCTCGTATGTGTTGATGTTAAATTCTGTACTCAAGGAATAGAGGAGCCAAGGAGGCGAGGTGCCATGCTGTGTCTTGTTCTCACCAAGGAGGTGCTCGTTGTGAATCTGAAGGTCAACGTCTGTTTTGGCTGCAGTGATCATGAAATGGTGGAGTACAAGAGTCAGCAAGGAGGAGTACGGCAAGCTCAGCACCTCAGTCTTCAGTAGAGCTGCCTTTGGGCTCTTCAAAATGCTGCTTGGTCACGTACTGTAGGATAAGGCTCTGGAGGGAAGGAAGAAGGGCCTAGTAAAGTCAGACCACTTCCTGCAGGCTTAGGAGTAATGCATCCCAGTAAAGAGGAAGTCCAGCAAAAATGCCAGGAGGCCTTCATAGATGAACAAGAAGCTCAAACGCAGGCATAACAAGGAAGTGTACAGAAGGTGGAAGCAAGGACAGGTGATGTGGGAGGAATAGGGAGACAACGTCTGAGCAGCCAAGGATCAAGTTAGGTAAACTAAAGCCCAGATAGCATTGCATCTGACAATTTAGGGACATCGAGGACAACAAGAACAGCTTCGACAGTATGCCAATAACAAAAGGAAGGCTGGGAAAATTGTGAGTCCTCTCCAGAAGGAAACAGGAGAAGTGGTTATCCAGGACTTGTAGAAGGCTGAAGGACTCCACTTTTTTTTTTCATTGCCTCTGTCTTCACTGGCAAGTGCTCTAGTCACATAGCCCATTTCATAGAATCCAAAGGCAGGGACTGGGACTATGAGGTACCACAGACTGTAAGAGAAGATCAGGTTCAAGAGCATCTAACGAGCCTGAATGTACAAAAGTCCATGGGACCTGATGACATGCATCTGAGTGTCCCAAGGGAACTGGAAAATAACGTTACTAAGCCACTGTCCATCATCATATTTGAGAGGCTGTGGCAGTCTGGTGATGTTCCCACTGATTGGAAGAGCGAAATCATATGCCCAATAATTTAAAAAGGGAAAAAAGGTGAACCTGAGGAACTACAGTCCAGTCAGTATCACCTCTGTGCCAGGCAGAATCATGGAGCAGATCCTCCTGGAAACTGTGTTAAGGTACATGGAAGATCAGGAGGTGATGGGTGACAGCCAACATGGATACACTAAGGGCAGATCATGCCTGACAAATCTAGTGGCCTTCTGTAACAGGGTTATGGCATTGCTGCATAAAAGAGCAACTGACACCATCTACCTGGACTTGTGCAAAGCATTTGACCATATCCAGCACAACATTCTTCTCTCTAAAATAGAAAGAATAGAATTGCCTTTTGAACACTTGCACACATTCTAAAAATCCAAAGATTTTTAGCACGTTATGATAGTTAGCTGTTTCAACCCAATGATTTTAACCATAACCAGTTTACTCAACTCTGTTCTTACTGCATGTTTTACATTCAATCTTGGGGAAAACAAACAAACAAACAAAAAAAAAACAAACACTATCTTTCAAGGCTGAAGCTTGGGAATAAAGCAAAAATCAGCAGCCGAATGTAAACTTACATATTATAATCTGTTATCGAAGTCCTGGAACTATTCTACAATTTATAAATCTAAAATGCTTATGGGGTTCTGTCTGTGTGGAAACTGGAGTCCCAAAGTAGTCTGAACTCTAAATCAAGGGTAACCTGAACAAAGACACATGAACTGCTGTAATCTCTCTGCCATATGTGCTTTATAAAATTCCTCTATGGCACCAGTGTGGTAATATGAATCCAAACTATTGACCTACTGGATTTCAGCCGTTTCTCTAAAACAACAGATGCCCTCTACTTTTAACTGTGTCTTCACCATCAACAAGTTTAATATCACACAGAGGTGTATAGATGAAACTGCTCAGAATACTTTTAAAGATTGCAATGAAAGACAATCACTATAAATATTTTTATACATCCCCATCACCAGGTACTGTGCACTGCTGTTTTTCTGGAATCCTGCCCAGATTTCTAACCTAATCCTGGTGCCTGACAGCATACACCAAATTTATGTATACATCCAAGATGTATGTAATACACAGAACATGCACACTAAACAAAGCATTTCTTACACATGGCAGTGGGATAGCGTGACCCTTACAAGTCTGAATAGTGTCATGATTTTTTTTCTTGTAAACTAGTGGCCTTTGTGCTTTGAATCCTTGCAATTGGTTTTTGGATTAAGGTTAATCTAACAGAGCAATACTTTGTCCACAGGTAAATAGGTTTTAGACAAATGAAAATAGCAGTGGCTTTAAAAGTGCCTTTTCTGTCATGGATGTAATGTGAGGACAACTAATTCAAGGTGATAATGTTAATGGAGGTTGATAAAGTGTTTGAGCAGACATTTGTATGGATTTATCAAGTGAAGCATGCATCTGAAATGCATTAGAAAATGATCATCTCACACTGATTAAGGATGTAAAATTTCTTTCCATTGAGACATGTTTTACACCTGGGAGGCTGCACTGAGTCTTGCAAATAGCTTAAGTATTTCACAGGCAAATTATGTGTTTCTCACTTCTGCATGTTCTGTCACTAACTGAACAGAGATGCCAGAAATCTCAGCTCTTGAAAAGAGAAGAAAAGAAAAGAAAAGAAAGGAGAAAAGAAAAGAAAAGAAAAGAAAAGAAAAGAAAAGAAAAGAAAAGAAAAGAAAAGAAAAGAAAAGAAAAGAAAAGAAAAGAAAAGAAAAGAAAAGAAAAGAAAAGAAAAGAAAAGAAAAGAAAAGAAAAGAAAAGAAAAGAAAAGAAAAGAAAAGAAAAGAAAAGAAAAGAAAAGAAAAGAAAAGAAAAGAAAAGAAAAGAAAACTTTCATTGTTTTTCTGTCCAAAACAGCCTTTATATTATGAACCAGCCTTTTTGCAAGTGCTCTAATACATTTTGAGATGTTTCTCTTGTATTCCCTTAGCAAGCTATGACACAGCTAGATAGACATGAGGAAACTTCAGCCTTGTGAACACTTGCCCACGAGAGACATGTAATCCCTGGCAGCAGTGCTTAATCACATTCCTCAGTCAGGTGTCAAACAGAGCAAAGGCACAAACACACAAGCAAGTTTTGTTTAGAGGACCTCAAAAAACCAGCCAAGTGGCAAATTTGGACATCTGTGCTAGACTGTGGCTGTCCTGTTTTTCCAGTCTAATCTGTCAAGATAACCATTTCCCCATTCTCTTAAACAAACACAGACTTCCTTGTTTAAACACTGCAACAGTTCTAACAGAGCACAGGTTTTAATCATTCTCTGCTAAGTACACTAGCAAGAGACTGCAAAAAGAAACAAAACATCTTAAATGTGAGCTGTTGATTTTGCTCTGTGCGGAAGAATAGAGCATGCAACCCTCAAATTTCAGATGGACTGTAAACAGTGTGCTGTAAGAAAAAGCTGCAGCTTAAAAAGATACAAGCTCTTTTTTTGGCCTTTCAGTTTAAAGGAGCAGCTGAATTCAATTCTACTCTGACAGAATAATTAGAATGGGGGGAGGGGAGGGTTCATTTTTCTTTTCCTATAGGGTACATGTTCCTACAGATTTTCTCTTCTACTCAGATTATATTAATGTAGCATTAGTGAAAGGTTTTCCATGAGTAATATAATCATAAAATATGATAAATGTTGAACTATAATCATTCATATTTAGTCACTGCTTTTAATGCCAAAATCTAGGAAGAAATAAGGTGTCATTCACAGGAAATATAGATACACAAATGAATCCAATTAAAATCAGTCCTTTTTTTTTTTTTTTTAATAAATATATATTCAATATTGACTTATCTTTTTTATTCTCTTCAGGCTTTTTCCCTCCCTGTTCTTTTCTATTAGTTCTGGTTTATTTTATTCACTTCTGTATTATTTATTTATTTTTTTTTAATTTTATTTTTTTTGTTCTGCACATTGTTCTCTTGCCCTTCTCTTCTGTAACTACTTGTTCTTTTTCTCTTTGAAAGGAGCATTTCTCTTCTCATTCATTCTTCATTGCTTTTATGCCCAGCACCCATTACTGACCCCCCCACACGCTTCTCTCTCCTTTTCCTATGATCTTACGCTTCTTTTCTTTTCTTTTGTCTGTTTCTTTTCATTGCATTCTATTGTCTCTTTCTTACTGTCCCCTATCACGTTCATCCTTATCCTTTATCCCCAAGGTCTACTTTTTCTTGCCATTGAATCTCTCCTTTTAACTCTTTCTCAGTACGGGATTTCCCCACATCCTATTTCCAACATATGGTGCTTCTAACCTCTCATTCCTTATGAGGTCTCTCTTCCTGTCGTGCTGCAAAGGAAATATTTCTACTGACAGAAATACTACTCTCCCATCTTTCTTTTTCACTTTTTGTTCTATTTACACTACAGCAACAGCTGAGTCATATCACATGCTTGGAAATCAGTCTGCACAGGGTTTGGATCTTGTGATTTCCCACACAAATAATTCTGATAATTTTCCACCTGTGAGTCACCTGGGTGTACTCTGGGTGTGGGTTCTGGTTTGCGAGACTCCTTTTCCCTCGACAGAAGAAGGGTCTCAGCCAGGTCCATGCAGCAGCCCCCCATCACAAATTTTCCCATATAGCTCATACAGACTTCCAAGCGCTCCTCTTCTGTGGCTCTCTGGTTGAAAATATTTAAAAAAAAAAAAAAAAAAAAGTCTGCAGAGGGATTTTTAAAATACTTTATTCTTGGATAATACAGAAACCCACCAATCCATGTACAAACATGAACCCTGCATATATCTCTTGGCCAGAGTTAGTTCTTCCCTCTTCAGTTGTTCTTCAGGTTCAATTTATGACTGAGGCAGCTGCACACCTTTCCTCTTCTTTGTTACTCTCCTGTTTTACAAGGATGGTTCTTCAGTGGGGTAGGGAGAGAGGTCAGATAGGTCTGAGAAGATATCTATCTTCAAGTAAGACCTGTTCACCCTTGTCAGGTTACTCACCACTTTTAATATCCTAGCCAGATGCCCAGCTCTGACTTCCATTATCTTAGTCTGTTGACAAAATATGTCATTTCTCCTGTATATTCAGGATAAAAATAATTAAGCAACTCGTTTTACAGCACAAAATGGGATGAAACAATCCAGAAGTAAAGTGTCATGTGCAGTGAATCTGAAATACCGTGTATTTTGACAAAATGAGATGCAGGTAAATTCACAAAAATGTTGTGATTTCTTGCACAGTAATGTATAGAAAATGCTTCATCACTAGTGTATGGACACTGGAAAAAGAAAGGCACATACCTGGAAAATGTTTCTCCTACCCAAAAGGTGCAGTGTGCTGCTCAGATCAGTACTTCAGATTGAACAAAATAATAATCCTTAGGTACTCCAGTGGTATAGCTACCATTCTTGCTCATTGCTAAATAATGCCAATACCCAAACAAACACTAAGGAAAAAAAAAAAAATAGTAGCAAAGGATCATAAGTAGCCCAGATGTGGAAAGAACCAGAAGCTATTCATCACAGTCTTAGCAGGCATAAAGTCTTAAAGACTTGGACACTGGAAATGAAAAGAAATTGTAGTTATATCCCCATGAGACAGGAGTGAAAAAGAGATCACTGAACTAACTGGAAAAAGGACCTAAAGAAACAGCAGGCCCTGGTTCGGGTCTTTGTCCAAGGTCTGACTGTTTCAAGGTAAGTTTCCCTCACATGGGAAATCCAGACTTGTTTGCTACAGGGGGTCCCTTTTAGGGACCAAGTGTGGAACAGCTGGTTGTCCATAGTCTCAATTAAAAAACAGACATTTTAGAGCTTCTGCGAAGAATTTTAGCAGCACCTACATAGAAATTCTTTTTGTTGCTGAAGTGTGACCATCCTTAGAAAATCCTTGAATCCAGAACTTATTTAAAGACAGACTTTAAAAATTTCTAAAATTGCACTGTACTTCTCTGTGCTTGCAAAGATGTCTGCCTTTGAGTCTTCTATACATGCTATAATCTCAGCATTGTGCAAAATAAATTGCATCCTTCAAAATTATGAGGTCTGCTTTGGGAAACCTACTGTAGATTTCTCATGTCTACTGTGTTGAGGTCATCCATTGAAGCAACACGTCACGGGTGAGTTGTTTTCCACATAGTGTTAGAAATTCTGCTGAGGGCTTTTATGTTTATGCAATATTGTGGTGTCTTTCCTCAGTTCTGACAAGGAGACTAACAAAACCATGGAAGGATAATGAATTAGAGACACAACATCCAGATTTCCTTCCATATTTTCCTGCTAATCTTGCCCTGCAAAGTCGTTAGCTAAGCAAGTTCATAATCCATCAACACTTGCACATTCTGCAATTACTAATCACCTGGAGGAATTTATAGCTTGGGGAAAAGAGCATAGTTCTAAGAAGAATCCAAATATTAGTAACATCAGTGAGGACTGATGTTACAAAGCAGTTTCTCACAAAGGGAATGAATATTGTCCTGAAGGTTTAAATGTCAGAACATTATGTGGGGAAATGCAAATGGCCATATCACTCAGTGAAAAGATGAGGTTTTCATAAAACTAGATGCAAAGTGTGTGAAGCGAGGAATTTAGAGAAAGACAGAACAGACTGCAAGCAAGAATGAGAATAGAAATAAAAACTCCAGAGGCATCTGAATGGAACTGGCATCTACAAAGGAGAAATGTGAGAATGAAGAAATAGGACTCCAGAGCACCAGGGCTGTCAGACATGGTATGTGACGCTGACCATCCAGATTTCAAGCTGGTGTCCAGTCTAGGACAGAATTTGGCCTGATGTGGCCCAGGACTGGCTTGCATTCCTGCTAGGGCATGCTTCTGGCTCATGCTCACAGTGGTGACCAGGGCCTTTACACAGTCAGACTTCAGCCCATGCCTTTGCCTGAGATCACTGTGTCCCAGGTACAGGACTTAAAGCAAGCTTTGTTACACCTTGTGCCATTCTTTATGACCAAACCATCCAACCTGTCTACGTCCTGTACAGTGGCTCTTCCTCCCTCTGTACATAAAAGCTGCTACTACTTTGGTGTCATATTCAAATGTTACCCTTGGTAAATATGTGTTGGCTTTTCCCAGTTGCATTCTTGTCCTTTGGGTGCTTGAATGCAACTCACCACGAGATCTGTACCACAGTTTTTTCAGGGACTGCAACATCGTCTTCTCAGGCTTGAAACATCCTGGATCTGTATTTGCTCTGACCTGCCTCTGATTGCCTGGAACTGTTATCTTCAGTTTAACACCCTATGTATTGGAAGGACACAAATGGGGTACCTCTAAAGTTTGTGTGTATCACTTGAGAAGATGACATACAAAATGACATTCTAGAAGCAGGTGCTCCTGTGACTCATTTAGTCCCTAAAAAGCCCTTTAAGAGGTTCATTTGGGTCTTAGAGCATCCTGTATTATAGCTCAAGGCTGAGCTTACAGTATGGCTTTTGGAGGGGAAAGAGAAGAAGCTACCCAAGAAGCTGCGCAAAATGTCTTCAGTACATAGGCCAGGTCAAGCACTAATTGTACCTCTCCCTTTTTTGTCATGACCCAGTATGTGTCCAGCACTGTGTTGCCCACCCACACAGGCATACATTATCTGAGCGTCCTCTGGTGAGGCCCTTAGTACTTATAACATTGGTACCTTCACACGCATGCCCTGTTAGGACAACATACGCATATACTTTGTGGGTTTTGTCTGTGTATACATCAGGCTGTGAGTGAGCACTCTGACTCACAGAGCACTCTGTAAGGCTGTGAGTGGCTAGGATGTTCTGACTTGCACCTTGTCGTGGCTGTTTCTCTCTGTTGAGAGAAAGAAGGTAGAATGAATATTTGTTTGATAAACTCAACAGAAGAGGTACCTGAAGGCATGTCTTATAAGGCAACACAAAAGGGATCATACAAAATACTAAAACCTACTTTGAATATTTTCTAACAGAAGAAATAGGTTTTGCAGCATAATACAATAGTAAGGGAATAAAGTTATCACTCATATATTTCTACCATTGTATATCTCTGCCTTTACTTTCAGGCAACGTAATTTGAACTGTTATACTGTACAGATACCATGTAAAGTCACAGAAAGGCTGCGTTCTTTTTCAAAAGGTGAATTTTAGCACTTCAACAGTAAGTCAGATTCAAGAGCCATGTTGGCACAATCAATATAGTTTTGTGAATATTTAGCTTATTATCAGCATGAATAATTAATTCAATCGAGGTAGACTCCTTTAAAAAACAATTTACTAAGCTGTCAACCAATACGGCAACAAAACACTAGGAAAAGCTTGCTAGGAAATACTTGCTAAGAGGTACAACTTTAAAAAAGAATTAATTATTAGATTAAAAATATGATAAAAATACTTTTCTTCTGAACAGTGTGGTTCAATTGCCGCATTGTCTTCACAAAAATTCACAACTGTGAAAGATGTGTGGAAAACAAATGATTTTGTTATATATATATATATATATATATGTATATATATATATACCTGTGTGTGTGTGTGTATATATATATATATATATATATACATATATATAATTTATATTTTATATTTATATAAAATTTATATTTAAATTTATATTATATATATATATATTAAATGTAACTCCCTACAAGAGATATTTCACACCTAAAATAAATGTTAAATGAATGTATTGCTTACTTCAGAATGATTTAAATATTCCTCAATAATTAATGTGCTGCTGTGCTAATGTGGCATTATAGAGAAGAACTAATTCAAAGGCAATTAGTAGTATCAGATGAAAGTTTTGCTTTGGGGACTTTTATTATTTAGGAGCTATTTTTTATCATTAATTTAAACTCAGTGGCTTACATTTGAGGCCGTGTGGCTGTGGCTGCCTGCTACATGCATGCATGCTCTCCAGCCCGCCAGCCCGTACAGCCCAGAGACAGGGACCCCAGAGCAGCTTTCTGCATTCAGGCTATCGCATGGGTGTGCAAACATTTTTAACCCTGCCACCTCCTTGCTATTGTAGCTAAGATATAAAGGAAGAATGCAGCGTCCTGGCTTTGTCTTGCACTTCAGTCCTATGGAGAGGCAAAGGTTAAGAATGAGGAAAATTAGGCAGACAGCCCTGTGTGGCCCAGAGAAAGACATGCTCTTCTGTGGGGGCCAGGTCCCTTTACATAAATGGGAGAAGGCTCTATGAATGAGATCATTTTGACTTCCTCTGCTCACATGCTAATGCGGGCTTTCTTTCCTTTGGCTGAAGCAGGTCAGCCATGCAGCACGGTTCAGCGCCGCATTGTGAAACGTTTCCGAGCCCCTGGTGCCCGCGCTGTGACTCAGGCCTGACGAACGTGACGTGAGAGGGCTTCTCCCAGCAGCCCAGCATCCACGGAGCCCACCTTGGTTTTCCCACTGAGATGTCTGCAGACCAGAGACCAGCAGGATCAGGAGGAACCATGGGTAGAGGGTTTGATTGCAGGCCACTTCTCAAGGGCTTATTAAAATGAGGTTTGTGTGTGCCCTGCCCTCACTGAGAGCAAATTAAATTTTAACAGGGTGCAGCTATAGCGTTTAGGAGTGCCAGCCATCACAGACAAGTGACAGAAAAATCAGACAGACACTCTTTTTCCTGGTGTTTACTTGGTGGCTTTTTTTAATCCTTAGATGACTTTGCCCTCAAATTCCTGTACAGTTTGCTCACTGAGTTATGTTCACTCCAAAGATGGGCATCCAGTTTCCTCTGCTTCCACAGCAATCATCAATTCAAGCTAAAATGAAAGGGTCAAATTCAGAGGCAAGCAGACAGTGGTGTAAATTTCTTGTTAGTGAATCAGTCCAAATTTGTGAAATTCTTTGTTATTGCACCAAAGTCATCCCTGCTTTAAGTGAAAACAAAGTCCATTAATTTCTTCGGGAATGGCATGTTTTTTACCCTCTGCTTGATTCATTGGGTCAGATTACCTCTATACCCTTGACATGACTGTGAATTTGGATTAATTATTAATTATTAATTGTTGTTAATTATTAATTACTTATTTGAACATAAATCTGTATAATTCGCTGCTGAGAGGGGAATGGGGCTGATGTGGGAAAAAGAAAGCAAAAGACGAGTTTACATCTATGTATGTGTGCATATATACATACATACAGATATGTATGTATATATTTATATATATGAAATTTTTAAAAGTATACTTAAAAACAGAATATATCACACAATAAAAATAAGAGAAACAGAAAGGCAAATATATGTCCTTTACTGTGGAATTACTTCTAACCATAAGCTTTTTTAATGAGCCTTCGTTCATGGAAACTTTGCATCAGCTGCAATTTTCTCCTCTTTTTCAAAAGACATCTTTAGAGACGCTTTATCATATTACAAAACCACTATAAGAGTCCTAAATCCTTATGAAATGGATGCATTAGTCAGGGTAGGTCACTTTTAGCAGTAATGTTGTCAAGGACAGCCTCAGCTGCTCTTTTTTTATTATTTATTTTCACGCTGTCCAGATTTGCTTGATATTGTTTTGCATTTTTAGCCCTGTTATCTCTGAAAGCCAGAATGAAGCATTATACCACAGTCATGCTATTATCTCTGAAATATATGTGAACAAAGGCATATTCAGAAGTACATGCAGTTTGGAGGAAATACTATATTCAACACTGGAAATATTTAATGGATCAGATTCTGTTCAGTCCCTTTAGGCAGTACCGTCTCTTCCCCACACATGCATAAAATTAATATATTTTTAAAGGAGATTTGCAGGTATTTAGCTCTACGTGCTTGCCTGCACAAGAGCCTTATAGAAATCCTGTTATGCCTAGAATTAATTTGTGAACAAGCTGAAACAGGATGTTAGCACCTACAGCTGTAAAGACCACTGAACTATACGCCTCATACATGAGGAGTCACTCACATTTCCTGCAATAGAGACCAATATACATTTGAGTGGACTGCAGTCTCTGAACTAAACACTGGAGCCTGAGCTGCTGTTATGTATCTCTGCAAGAAAAGCTAGAGCCTGGTTTGCAGTCTGCCACAGTGCTTCCCATTCGACACTCACTAAACATATGTTTTTGAAATGGTGGAGAATTGTAATAAATTCCAGGGCTGTAGATGGGAGGACGCGCAGCCTGGATTCAAATTCTTGGCTCTGAACACTTTGGATTTCAGATTTGGATCATAATCTAAGCAGACAGTCAATGTCAGATTTGCTGTGGTCAGAGTCTCATGTGAGCTGCCAATTGTATTTCCTATCAAGAGACCAGGAATTTTATGAAAGCAGCTGTTCTGGAGAGATTTTTGCTATTCTCCAGGCTGATTAGAGCCAATTTGTCTTTATCTACTTCATACCATACTCAAACTTTGGGAAATGTACTTCATTATCCTCTTTGGAGTGACTGAGAGAGTAATCATCTGTGCTATCACCAGCAGACTGATAAGACTCAGCTCACCTTCCCACTTTGCTCACTGGTAGACTCGTATCTGTGAAATAGCAAAATGGTGGAGGAGATTTGCATGGTGTTGTGCCTCACATACCATCAGACAGAGGAACAGCCACTCAGTACCACGCCAAAGGCTCCCTCTGTAAGGGAAGGCTGTGCTACTGCTGTGGAGCCCTGTCTCTTCTGCCAGAAGCCACGAGGACATCAAGAGCCACGCACAGGCTTTGGAGGGTGTCAGACCTCAGGTATGCAAACCAGCAGTTAAAACCCCAGCTGGTCTTTGCAAAACTCATATTGTGCACGCTGATGGATCATAGTACTGAAATCACTTCAGTCCAAGCTGATGAATGCTGAATTGCTTCAATTTCTGCTGGCTTTTAATGGTGCCCTTGGGGGCCACTACTCTGTTTGGAATGAACTTCCTAGCACACACACTGTCTACCCAGCGTGTGCTGTAAATACAACATCAGTCAGACAGTTCTTAAGGAATTGTTAGCCACTGGCTGATTCTTTAGATCTAATCACCTACTCTTGAGAAACCTAATTAAAAAAACTTGTTAAAAATTTCTTCCAACGCCATGTGAATAGCATCTGTATCCTTGCCCTTGTATTCATTTGTAGTACAATGGCCCCAGATATTCATTTGTAAGGACAAGATTTGAAAAATGCTGCTGCTGCTGTTGAACCAATGTACAGCCTCTTTTTGGCTAAAAGGCACTGTCTTAGTTCAACTTTCAGAACAGAAGGCTGAAGGGAGACCTGACTGCTGTCTACAGCTACTTAGTGGGAGGATATAGGGAAAGCGGAGCCAGACCCTTCCCAAAGCTGGACAGGAGTGTGAAAAGAAACAACAAACACAAGCTGGAACATGGGAAACTTCAACTAGGTAAAATAAAAACAATTTTCACCATGAAGGCAGTGAGACAGTGGAAAAGAAGCCTGGAGAGGTGTGGGATTTTCACTCTTGAATATATTTAAAACTCAACTGGACGCAGCCCTGAGCAACCCCATCTGACCAGACCTGCATCAGGCTGGGTGTTCTGTGATTCTAAGAGCAAACCAAGGAGGTGGGTTTAATAAAATACAGCTGTGGGAACCTGTTTCTGATCTTTGTTGGGCTCCAAAGAGTGTCCTAAGACAGTTGTGCCTCATCTGTCTATACAAAATCACATGACATTTCATACTGCTAGATTAAAATGTCCAAATACCCATCATTTAGCAACTTTAATCTCTTCCCTGCTGTATGCAAACACAAAAGGCACTTCCACACTTGGAATTTCTGTCAGGGGAAGTCCTGCCTTACAAGCCTCTTAACACAGCCTTTTGGGGGATCAACAATCATATGGAAAAGGATGATTCAACCAGATCACCCAAGTGATATTGCCTAGTTGGTTTTCCAAGAGCTTCTTGACAGGGTTTTTCATGCTGCTGTAGTTAAACTCAGCAGGCAGCTAAGTGCCCCAGCAGCTCATTCTACCCACGTAGTATGGGGGAAAGAATCAGAAAGGTAAAAGCGCAAGAACTCATGGGTTGAGATAAAGACAGTTTACTAGGTAAAGCAAAAGGCGCGCACGCAAGAAAAGCAAAACAAGGAATTCATTCGCTGCTTCCCATTGGCAGGCAGGCATTCAGCCCCTCCCAGGAAAGCAGGGCTCAGCACGCGTAACGGTTCCTCAGGCAGACAAATGCCATCACTCTGAATGTTCCCCCTTTCCTCCTTCTTTACCCCAGCTTTTATTGCTGAGCATGACGGTATATGGTATGGAATATCCCCTTGGTGAGCCTGTGCCAGCAGTCCTGGCTGTGTCCCCTCCCAGCTCCTGGTGCACCCTCAGCCTCCTTGCTGGCAGGACAGCACCAGGAGCTGAAACGTCCTTGGCTCTGTGTAAGTGCTGCACTGCAACAACTAAAAACTTCAGTGTGTTATCACCATTATTTTCATCATAAATCCAACACACCGCATTGTGTGAGCCTCTACAAATAAAATTAACCAGCCAAAACCATGACAATGTCCACCCCTTGTTCCATACCATTTATGTCATGCTCAGGTCCCATACTTTCCAATACATACTCATTAATCACCACCCTTGAATAAACAGATATTATTTTCTTAGTCTATGGACCACCCATATGAAATGTCCATAAAATGTCCATTAAAAGTCCACTGATTTCTTTTAGTCCACGACTTAGCTTCTATCTGTTACGGTGGTCGCTCAGGACAGGAGACGTGGTGTGTTGCGTGGAGTTATTGGATGCCAAAGTCAGCTCAGGTCGGGTCACTGGTGTACTTGCACTGCTTCTTGTGAGGCTCATCCTCTCTTGATTCGAGTGTTTCCTGCTACAGGAATCCTGTGATCAAGGTTTACAACAGTTTGAAGGCATATCCATCACAATCTCCACCCCTTGTCCTTTTGGACCAGGCCGTAGGGTTTAGCATGGCAGTGAACTCATCCCCTTGCCCCTGCTCCAGCCTGGGCTTCTCCACTGGCCACTGTCCCTTAGAGGTGTACCTGCTCTGGAATGGCCTCATTCAGGAGCCACAGTCCCTTCCAAAGTCTACCTACTGTGTTGTGGACTTACCCATGGCCACTAATGCCTTGGGGTCTACCTGCTCTGGTAGTAATGGGCCACACTCACTTTGAAGTGTTCCTGCTCTGGCACAGCCCTTTTCACTGGTCTAAGACACCTGTTCTGTCATGGTCTTATCCACAGCCACAGACTTCTCAGGGTGTTCTGGCATGTCCTTATCCATGGACCCTGCAAGGTGTACCTGCTACACAGCATGGACTTCTCCATGGCTGCAGACACTTTGGGGTGTATGTGCTCCCATGTGGACTCACCCACAGGTCACAGTCTCTCTGACGTGAATTCAGTCTGGAGCTCCAGCCTGCCTAGTACAGCAGCAATGAGAACGAAAACAAGAACAGCAGCAATGATCTGGCCATCCAACAGCCCTGGAGAATGGTCACGGCTGATATCAAAATGTTCCCAGGCACAGCAAAGCAAGATACTAAGGAGTAGAGCAAATGGCAGAAGCAGAAGCAGCCACTGACAAGCACTGGACTCTAACATAAAGTAAGGCAAGCAAGCCCCACGGCAAGCATGGGAGCCAGCCAATTAGCAGCTAAACAGCTATAATATTTTCACACTCCAATCAAATTTGTCATCATCTCCAACCTTTCATGGCATATGTTGGGCTCCAGAAAGGACTGCTGTAGTTTAACCTAGCGGGCAGCTCAGCACCACCCAGCTGCTCACCCACTCTCCCCAGGTAGATGGGGGAGAGAATCAGGAAGGTAAAACTGAGAGAACTCATGGGTTGAGACAGAGACAGCTCACTTGGGAAAGCAAAAGCTGTGCACACAAGGAAAGCAAAATGAGGAATTCATTCACTGCTTGCCATCAGCAGGCAGGCGTTCAGCCACTCCCAGGAGAACAGGGCTCAGCATGCACAGCGGTTCCTTGGGCAGGCAAACACCATCACTCCGAACATCCCCCCTCCCTCCTTCTTTACCCCAGGTTGACCATGACACCACACAGTATGGTACATCCCTCTGGCCAGCGTGGGCCAGCTGTCCTGGCCGTGTACCCTCCTGGTGCACCCCCAGCCTCCTCGCTGGCAGATCAGCACCAGGAGCTGAAACGTCCTTGGCTCTGTGTGAGCACTGCTCTGCAACAAGTGACACATCCATGTGCTGTCACTGCTATTTTCATCACAAATCCAAAACACAGCATTGTGTGAGCCTCTACGAAGAAAATCAACTCTGTCCCAGACAAAACCATGACACATGATGGCTTTTAAAGAAACTCACCAGCGTAGAAGTGCACAGAAGGAAAAACTGGCTAAAACCCAGGAAGCTAAAGGTACGAATAAAAGGGGAGTTCTCACAACGGGAAGATGGATATGTGTCTCCACAGCTTAACAATTATATTAGAAATTAAAAAGGTTCAGGGAAGGATGGCAAGAATGATTAATAGTCTCCATATAGCAGGGAAAAAAAAAAAGGAGAAGAAAAAATGGAAAAAAAAAAAAAAAAGATTAGTCTGGAAATCTTCAGTGAGGGGAAAAAAAGATCACTTAAGGGAGAATATATTAAAGTCTATAAAATCACAGGAGGTGTAGGAGGAAGATGATTAGAACTGAAATTGGTTTTGTTACTTCCAGTACAGGAATCCAGGTCTACCAAATAAAGATAACAGGCATTGCAGTCAGAGCGCACAGAATGTCTTCATGCAATGGCCAGCACACATGGTAAAATCCTTGGCAAGGGACACTGTGAACACAAGAAGTTTCTATTGCATTCAAGAGGGGAGGGAAGAAGCAGCTTAAAAATGTTTGTACGTTATTACATAGAAAAAATACAAGGGGGTCGGAAAATACCCTGGAAGAAAACTGCCAGAAAGCAGGAGAGTGTTGGCATGGTTGAGTATCCTCTTCGTGCTCTTTCCCATGCATCTGTTTGTGGCCACCAGTGATGACCAAGCTAGCCAGATGTTTGGCCCCGTGTTCCTTGACCTCCTCGCTGACCTTCCTTCACCCCGGGTACTGCAAAGAGCACCGAGCAAGCAGGTTCCCTGGCCACAGGGCCACCCCGCATTGCTCAGCATGGACGTGTGCCTGGGGACGTTGTCCTTCTGCCTCCAGCGCCTTCGTGTCCTGGGGTGGCCTCCTGGCTGTCCTCCTGCGCAGCATGCACCTGAAGGCTGCTGCAACTCTCAGCTTTGCATTTCAGCCCTGGAGCTATACCTTGTCAGACCTGACATGCAGGGAGAGGGGAAGTGAGGCAACTGTGTTGCCTGGACCTTTCTGCTGCGGAAGCAGCTGGAGTTTCAAGAGCATTCACGTGCCTAGAAAGCTCTTCAAGGGAATCTCAAAATGTGCTTTGCTAGATAGTTGCCAGATGCCTAATTCCCCTTGATTTCACTGTGATAGCACTTGTGGAAATATGTATCTACCTATCTACATCTTTAGGTGCTTAAATCTCTCCAGTGTGCTGACCCCATGCCCTCCAGAACTTAAAAATAACTTTGCCTAATTGGACCCCTACTTGACCCCATGTGGCTTGAGGCCCGCTCTGCCTGCATGGGATGACAGGGCAAATGAAAATGTATTAATCTGAAGTGAAAAGCACTTATTGCAGATGGAGTGGGGTCCCTTGAGGAACGTTTCTTATCCCAAAGTTATGGACAGGCAGAGCAATTTTAATATTAATACTACATTTTAAATAATAGAGAAGCTGTGAGATGTTCAATTCATGGCCTAACAAACTATGAATCACGCTTTTGTATGCCAGATTAAAGGACTGCAATCCATAACTTTTCAAGGTTCTCTAGTACAACAGCGCTATCGTATTAAGCAGGAAGCTGCTATCCATTTGCTTTTTGTCCTCAACACAACCAAAAAGAAAGAAAGGAAGAAGGAAAATGACTGGGACAGAGCTCCATTTTTAAGCAGGATTGAGTGGACCATGCTGGAATATTTGGAGGGCAGGGTAACATACTTTCAGTGGGAATACTAAATCCTGACACAGAACAAAAGAGCTCAGAAATAGAAAACACAGAGCGGGAGACACAAAGTCCACCACATGTGCACGCGCCAAAGGTGACCAGGTCACTGGGAGACACACATGTAAGTGTGCTTGTTCAAGGGTTCTGCTGTGTTCTTCTCGCAGGAAGCAGTTTTGTTACCAGACCTGGCCATTCCCATGCTCAGCACATTCACGATTCATTCCTCTGCCTTTGCGTTTTTTTGCTTTGTTTCATTTGTCGCAACGTCAGCTGCTGTTAGCACATTCTCTGGCTCCTGATCTGCTGGAGATGTCTTCTAGTCCAATGCACCTGCCCTTGGCAGCTCTGAGCTACAGGTTACAGCTCTGGAGGAGAGGGAGGCATGGGGGAAAGCCTCCTCCTGCCTGGCCAGCCGACTGCTCAGCGTGCAGCACCAGGTGCAAACCATGTGTCTTCAGCAACGCAGGCGTTTGGTTAGCTGTCTGGATGAGCCTACGCCAAACATTTGGATTCAGAAAGTTTGTTTTCAGCCTTTGTGGCTGCAGCCCTGCTCCTGTCCAGTGCTCCTCCCCACACTATTTATTCAGCTAAAACACATAAAACTCTTGTCAGTGCAGCAAGGGTGGGATTAGTTCCTTTCTTCCCTCTTCCAAGAGAAGCATTGTTTTACAAGAAGAAACAGCTTGTGTCCAAAAGTAAATAGGTTAGCAAAATTGCCGGTGTCAACATGAGAATCCTCCCTTCCTGTGCAAAACAGCTCATTCATTTGGGTGGTTAAGAAAGAAATTAGGTGCCTGATTTTAGATGCCCATGTCTGGAATTATTGGCCTAAAGTCTCAAACTAACCCTTCTTGTGCTCTAATTCAATTCATATCAACCTTTTTTTGCACAGCAGACTGGTGAATCCTTGAATCCTTACAACGGATGTTTGTTGTAAACAACAACAACAAAAAAATCACTACTGCAACTTCAATTACAGTTAGCTAAGCTCAGCAGTGTGCTGCAGGTATCTTTGCTTGATATTTCCTAACTAAATGGACACGCACATGAAAGGGAAATAAAGATCCTCACAAGCCGCGCCAACCTCATTTGAACATTAGATTATTCACTTTCCCAACTAATCAATAATTGTTATAATTAAAATTGATAGCTGCAAATAACATGACAGAGTGCTGCTGCCAGAATACTGATTGTGTATTTGGCTTGGAAAGATAGGCAGTAGCGTGGAACACTTATTTTCCAATTTGCTTTTAGCTGTGTGCAAATTGCTTTAGCTGTATCCAGCTGATTTAGACCTTGCCTGGAGGTACACTAGATTAATTGGGAGCCACACATTCATTGCTTACAGAATGGACTCTGTAATTGGTGAAATTTGTTAGTGCCAGTTATAAAATAACTATATAGTTCTGCTTTTTAGTTGTCCTTTCATTACTCTTTCAGGAAGGGGGAAAAACAATTAGAACCTTTCAGACAATCAAGATTGCTTTTAAGTCTTTATGTAAAACTGCCAGTGTGACCACAGTCAATATTTTATGCAAGCAAACATTAGTGTGAATATGGTATTGATTTTTTTTTTTCAGAACTGAAAAGCTCTTCAGCACACACAAAGAGAGATTTTTTTGTCCTTGTTGTGACTGAACTTTAGATAATGAAACCATTATGTTGTTACTACCCAGAGCTTTCAAAAATAACTTTTTTTTTTTTTAATTTTAACTAGCTTGTTATTAAACAGTAGAAAAATTCATTGTTATTTGTTGACACCCAAAAGCATTAAAAAAAGACTGTGGCCACAGCTTTCCTTAATCCATACTCCTCTGTTGCTTGTGTGTATGTAATTGGTACATGTAAAACCTACAGCGAAATATATAAATAACTCTACAATGGATTAATTCAGAATTATTCATTCTTGCAATTACTGATGAATCTAGGAGTCAAGAGCCATGACCTACACTTATTTCAGTTTCCCGTGTTATTCATGGCTTTAGCCTTAAAAGGAACAAGCAGTAAACCAGCTACTTCTCCTTACAACAGCTGCAATCTCTGGAGATGTCCTGCATCCTGCCTGTGGTGCAGAGCACGATGCAGTTTCACACAGACAGGGCTCAGGTGAGGCCCCAAACACACCCCTTTGTTGTGAGGGGAAAAGATGTGGCTAGCCCACTGCCACCTTTAGGACTAGGTTTTGATTGCTCAGGACACACAACCAGGCTGCAAAGACGAGAGCCTTGCACAACTCTCATTTACAGTTCCTGTGGTCACACCTTTCCCTTGCACACGTCAATCGAGCCTGTTGTAGTTAAGCTCCAGATGCATGCTCCAAAAACACTCCATAGCTTCACAAGTACTGGCAAGCAGGCAAAGGAGAGGCAGCCTATTAGTGGCCTCAATTAGGAAAAAAAAAATTACAAAGTTCACACCTTATTGAACATCTGAGAGTCCAAACAGGCAAGAAAGCCATTGAAATCTTGTCTTTACTAGCTGCAATTCTCATAGAACTACTCGTTCTTTTTCAAGTCTCTCTTTCTTGGTGATTAGTTAGCAATTTACTTTTGATGGTGTTAGAAGATAGGGGTAATTCAGCTGTTGATTCAAGTACAGCATCTGACCTTGATGCTATATTAGGGACTAAATACACCAGCTGAGCTACGGGCAAACGCGTAGTTTAAAAATGGGGTTGGGGTGTGTGAAAGGGGTGAAGAGGTCCCTCACTGCCATAAATGCCCTGATAGACCTTCTCCTGAAACCAGTGTCGTGTTTGCTTTACAGATGTCACATACAGCGATTTTCAATGCTCATCCACACACTAGTCAAAAGAGCTTTAATACAAGTTACAGGGGTAACTGCATTGATAGCTAACTCTTTGAAACCAATGACCTGGGCTGAAATTTCTTTTCCTTTGTATCTGGTACCAGATGCTGCCAAGAATCTGGATGGCCTGTGAATGCATTTTGTCTTTTTAAAGAAATAGGGGGAAAAATGTGGAAGTTGAACACCTTGAAACTTTTTTCTCCTTTTCACATGAACAAGATCTCAAAACAAAACAAAACGTTACTAAATATACATGGCACTTAATCACAATATCACAAGAAGTGTTGAGGTTGGCAGGGACCTCTGGAGGCATCTGGTCCAACTCCCCAGCTCAGGCAGGGACACCTAGAACTGCTTGCCCAGGACTACAGCCAGCAGCTTTAGAGTATCTCCAAGGGGGGAGTCTCCACAGCCTCCCTAGGCAACCTGTACTCAGTCACGCATACACCAAAGGAGTGTTTCCTCCTGTGCTTCAGTTTGTGCCCATTGCCCCCTGTCTTGCTACTGGGCACCACTAAAAAGAGCCTGGCTTTGTCAAATGTTATGATAAATAATACGAAAGTCTAATACTAATTTTGAAGATTCAGCTGAGGCCTCCTTTAATGCTGCATGCTGAAGTCCTAATTGTCCAAAAACGTAGCAGCCAAAACAAAAGCGTCTAGTAAGATCAAAACTATCATGTCTCATTATGGAAATACACTTCTTAGAGAGAAAAATACTCTGGATGGATTCTCAAACGTTTATCAGCCAATTAATGAGGAAAAATACAGGTCCTTTGTACTGGTGGCTAGTAATCTAATACTGCCATTTCCCGAGTCCCCCAAAAATATAAGAATTAGATCTACTTAACAAGAAAACACAGAGAATAGTACCAAAGTTTTCAACTTACTGCCATGACAGGAAGTGCAAACGGACAAACACACATCTGGTTTGACAGATAGGTCTCCTGGCTGATAATGTTCTCCTCTGTGATAAAGTTCTTTCTCTCTATAAAAGAGGAACTCCTGTCTTCATATGGCAGACAGAAAAGACTGGTTCTTGCTGTAAAGCAGCCGGAAAACAAGTGAAATCATCTTCCTCTGAGAGAGGGGAGTTGCCTGTTTGTAACATGACAGGTGTAGTGCCTTCTAAAGACAAAGCTGTCATGGCCAAGCTTGAGCTCTGAGGTTACCTCATGCTTTATCTTGTCTCATTTTCTGTACATTGTTTGGACTTAATAACCCTCACCACTCTTGAGATAAATACCACATCTCTTGATGCTGCAGACCTGTACCACTGAAGAAAACAAAGTGTACTGAGACGGCAGCTCAAGAGCCAGTAAAATATGAGCCTGCAGCGGGTGCCTGAGCACTTTACAAGAGTCAGATTGGCTCTGAGGGTGCTTGATCCACATTAGTTACATAAAAAAGATCTGCCTGTCCAGTGCCAATGCTTTACTATGAGGCATTGCAGCCCCTGGTATCAGCATTTGCTCTCTACACCCTTGGTGCTCACCTGTGCTTGCTCAGGTGACTTGTGCAATGCCACTCACTGTTCCTTGTGCTGCTTGGGTGACCCTGCTGGACTTGTGACTATCCAAATCCCTGTTCCAGTACAAAGTTTACCATGGGAGTCTGTAGGGCAGACTGAGAAGTTTTCAGTTGGGTCACTTTTATGTCAGTCCTGTCCTTCCTACACATCAGGGCCAGTTTTAGTGATTCCCTCCTGTTTCTTTATATATGTTTAATGATCTACCAGCCAAATGCACAGACATGTGCGCTGCTCTTCTTTAACAATACTGAATTTTGGTACATCCATCACTCAGGAAAGCAAATCCACTTATAAGTGAGACATTTTTAAAAGCTCATGATCAGGTGCAGAGATAAAAGGCCAAATTTGAGCAGTTATTACTAACCTAGAGAACTATTTTATTGCCAATGGGCTTAAAAAGAAAACCATAAGAAAATTAATATCAAATAATGCACGTATTATTTATACATGAGCCTTTAATGAAGGAGATAGTACATAAACATCCGAGTGGACTTGCACGTGTATATACTCAAGGAAGAAATAAAGACCTATAATGAGAAGCAATTATTGATCTGTCTCAAGGTCCCAAATCCTTATCTGAGTTGTAACAGCAGAACTCACCTGGAACTAATGAGAGGTACTCTAGCATAAAAGACAGAGATCTCTTTCCTGTGATTTTTGGTGTTTTCTTATATGATAGTTTCATCCGCACCTTGGTTCTTTAGAGCAGTAACTTGCTATAGCAAAGCTGGGGACAGACTTGACAGATATATTGGGCTGACACGGCAAAGTTTTGATAGCAGGGCAGCTGCAGGGGTGGCCTCTGGGAGCAAAGCCCAGCAGCTGCCCCATGTCAGAGCAGAGCCAGCTCCAGCTGCTCCAAAAGGGACCGGCCATGGGCCAGAGCCAAGCCAATGAGCAACGTTGCTTGGGCCTCTGTGAGAGCAGATTGAAGAAAGGGAAAAAATCTGCTGGGCAACAGTAGCTGACAGAGAAGGGGGAGAACCAGCGTTGCAGACACCAAGGTCAGGACAGGAGGTGCTGCAGGCAGGCAGCAGCAGTTCCCTTGCAACCTGTGCAGGGAGAAGCCCCTGGTGGAGCAGGCTGTCCCCCTGCAGCCCATGGGTCCCCCATGGAGCACATCTCCACGCTGCAGCCCCCCCATGGGTGGAGGAGCCCCCGGGGGAGCAGGTGGATGTGGCCTGGAGGAGGCTGCGGCCCATGGAGAGCCCCCGCAGGAGCAGGCCCCGGGCCGGAGCTGCAGCCCGTGGAGAGGAGCCCACGCAGGAGCAGGGGGTCTGGGGGGAGCTGCCCCACCTGTGGGGGACCCGTGCTGGAGCAGTTTGCTCCTGGGGGATGGATGGATGGATGGACCCCGTGGGACGGAGCCGTGTGGGAGCAGTGCTTGAAGAGCTGCTGCCTGTGGGCAGCCCCCCAGGCTCAGCTGGGGAAGGATGGCATCCCTGGGAGGGACCCCATGGGGGTCAGGGGCAGAGAGGGACCATGAAGGAGCAGCAGAGACCAAGTGTCAGGGACTGACCGCAGCCCCCATTCCTCATTTTCCTGCACTGTTTGGGGGGAGGAGGTGGAAGAAGGTGAATCAGGGGGAGTTTTTTTTAGTTTTAGTCCTCCTTGCAGTAGTCTGTTATTAGTTGGCAATAAATTACATTAATCTTCCTTATGCTGAGCCTGTTTTGCCCATGATGGTAATTTGGGAGTGATCTTCCTGTCCTTATCTCAACTTATCTCAACTTATGAACCTTTTTTCATCAAATTTCCTCCAACACCCCTTCTGAGGAGTGAGAGAGTGGTGTGTTGGTACTGAGCTCTCCACTGGCGTTAAACCACCACAGTATGTAAAATGGAAACTGGCCATCTGAATTCAATGAAATCACAAGACAGCTACAGAGGCTGAGCATTTGGCAAATTCTCTGTTAAAGGAAGCCAGATTATTTGAAAGCAGAATGATCATGAAAGGGCTCAGCAGACACTTGAGGCAAAGCCTGGTACTAAATTGTTACGTTTCAAAGCATGGCATGGGGAGACATATTGTATCATTGACATTTCAATGACCTTTTCTGTATGGAGCTCTGCTTAAAAATCAGTGGCTTGATCAGGCTCATCTCTGTGAGCACTTAAACTGATGTGGAGATGGAGGTGGGGAAAGGTGTGAAGAAAAGGCCATTAAAAAGCCTTGCTCTGGCATGCATAAGCAATGGAATAGCAGAACCGTCAGCCCTTCCTGCAGTCCATCTAGCCCCTTGATCTGCTTCTTCCCACTGTCTCCTGTGGAACACAGAGACCCAAAGGAAGAAGGTAGAGTCAGGTTTTTGAAGCGACCAGCAGCGCTGAATAGAGACTTATCAAGGAGAAACTGGTTCTGACAAGGAAGCTACCCAATTTGAGCACACGTATTAAAGGCCAGCTCCTGTTAAAGCTAACTGCAAAGCTTATCCCTTTCAGTCACCCGTGCTGGATATGGAGAGGAAAATTTTCCCCTCTCCCCTCAAGTTTTTTCTAGTGTCTTGTGGACTCAAGTTTATATAACAGAAAATCAGAAAAAATGCAAAGAAAAAGAGGAACTTTTTTTTTTTTTTCATGGCAGCCTGTTAACTACATAAGAAGTTCTTCGATCAAAAAACTCTGGGGCTTTTTATCCCACCTCATTTCCACTGTTCTGTAAAGAGTCTGACTTGAAACACACACGCAAAATTCCTCTTTCAACTTTCTTTTGACTAATTAAGAAAATATTAACGAGGGTCTGACTGAAGCACATTTCCTGCATATCCTTCTATTAGAAACAGCCCCAAACCAAGTCCAACAGAAACTACACGTCCTTGTTCACCACTGCCAGGGTATGGCCAGCAGCAGGGGTTCCCCTGGGGCCATCCTGGTCTCATCACACCCTCCTCAGCCAGGAACTACAACCATTTACTCTGCCTGTCAAGATGTATACCTTAAAATTAGTCTCTTGTGTTTAGGGTTTAAACGAGCTTTCAGAGAATCTTTGCTTCCTGATTCGTTTTTTTTTTTTTTTTTTTTTTTTTCCCTCCATCAGGCACTGCTGTACCATTCAGTTTCATAAAGAAATTCTGAAGTATTATGCTGAAAGCTATAAATAAGCACTGTTTTACCATCAGCAAACTCAAACAACAGAAATCGTGTAACTAACATACACCATTATACCACCCCAAAATACTTCACAACGCTACTGAAACTACTACAAAGCTACCAAAACATTACTACAGGTACTGGCTTCGTTTTATAGCAGTTCATTTGTCTATAACAACATATGTATTCAAAGTCCCCAGAGCATTTTTCTATATTATGGTGGAGAATAACAAGTTTTCTGCTTGATAAATATTGTCAAGTAGCAAGTAATAATTACCTTTGTGAAATCCTAAGTTTGTTAATTTATCAGCCTAGACAAGAAGTTTCATAGTTGCCACTGAGGTTGAGAGTGCTATTTAGCATGTGCTGCTTAAAATTACTAACAGACACCATGAGGATTTAAATGGTATTCTATAGGCATTAAAATTCCTTACAGAAATGGTTAAGGAAGTGAATAAATAGTGTCTTTGAAAAGTTTTCCCATTCCTCAAAATGAAACAGATTCAGCTAGTAAACAGTGGGTATGCCAGAAAGGACTTTCCATGCTCTCTGGTAAAGCAGAATGTTTACTGGGTAAGTAAAGACATCCTGAATATGAGCTGAAACACACAAGTTATTAGACTTCTTTTGTTTTCCACTTTCTGTAAAAAAAGAGTATCTTTTAAAGCTTGTGCTCTAAAGAAAGGGACAAAGAGAATAATGAAAACAATACAAATCAAGACCTAGGGTTTTTCCACATTAAACTGAAGTGGATAGATTATTCTGCTACCAAAATTCAAATGTACACTTGAATTAAATCATCATGTATTTCTAAATAAAAGTAACAAGTAGGACTTCCTCAAAAAAAAAAAAAAAAAAAAAAAAAGCTATCTGACTTTCTGAGTTTAGACAATATTGACCTAATTAAAAGCCTACATCAAGAAAAACTGTAGTTCATGGTAATGCTGTAGAGCATTTAATACAGAAAGCTAGGTAAAGGTTAAGACTGAAACAAATGAAGAAAACACGTCTTTCTCTAAAGTAGAGCAAAGCTGGTTCATTAAGTAATGACTATGTACCTCCAGTTCTCTCTGATTCAAGGAAGCTTTAGACTTCCTATATAGGCTTGATATCATTCCCAGTTTTCGAGCCAGTAATGGTTTTAACATAGCTTTCAAAACCATAAAGTCTTTTGTCAGTTATCTTAAACTCCTTGTTAGTAATGGTCTGCTCTAACTACTCATGACATCTTGTACTATCATCTACCTGATGTTAGAAGCATCCATTGCTATTACTCAGAAAGAGCTATACATATGACCATATGACCTACATTGTGGGAATTTGAAGTGAAACATGTTTTGTGTCCCAAACACTTTATACTGAAGAGACAGGCTACATTAACACAGCATAAAACAGAAAAGAAAAAAAAAAAGGAAAAAAAAGGTCAAAGAAGGGAATGTGATAAAATAAATGATCAGATACTAATCAAGAGCTGAGATTGCAAATGTATGCAGAAGGATTTTAGCTGCACAGATAGAACAAGTAAGTTTTGATGATATCAAATGGAAGTAAGCTAGAGGACTTATTAAGTGGCCAAATAAGGTGAAGGGGAGAGAAGGAGAGTGATGTGGAGAGAAAGAGGAGTAAGAGAGAATGGCAAGCAAGTATTAGAATGAGATTTTATTGCAGGATGAGGACGGTACATCTGTAGTTGTGATAAGAGTGCAAGACCATGATGCCAGAAGGAAATAAGCACTAGATTCCTTGCACAACTCTCCCACTCCTTCCCTGAAAACAGACAGGGTGGAGAATTGCAGAAGGGCACCATGGTGTTGTTTATGCCATTTTTTGTGCTATCAGTGATACCTGGTGTATTTTAGGATGCATTAACAGATTCTCTCATCTTATATCCTCTGAAAGCACATGCACTGCCAGCAATTGTCAGAGACTTAATGACCCGATGATTACATCCAACCAACACACCCTTCAGAAGCAAAGGAGGGGATGAGATGGCACAGAATTAGCTCTATGAGTTCTTAGGTGTTCACTAAAGTGACCAGGGAATCTAAAAATATGAAACTGGAAAAATGTTTCAACTGGGCTCCACTTTCAATGGTTCCAGTCTAGCCCTGCTAGTCACCCAACACAGTCAGTTAGACCCTTGTCTTATCTGAGCCTCTAGACCTGTAAGATTAATCAAACCAACAAACCAACCAACCAAGCCCTCTCCATTCACATCTGTTTTCCTCCCAGTGCAAGCACCACAGGCAATAACTCCCTGGCTGGGGTTTTGGGTTGGTGTGATGATAGGCTCCCACTGACAGACTTTTCTTTCCTCTAACTGCATGCCATGGACAGGTTAGAAACTCACAGAAGTCACTGTAATACTAAAGCCCTTGTTCACCTCTACGAGACAGCTGGCAACACCCGAATGAAAGATAGAACAGGGTCACTGACTGCAGCTGCTAGCAGAGCAGAGTGGTAAGGGTGTTAGCTGGAGGTCACAAGGAGCACAAGCCCTGCCTGTGGAAAACAACAGCACAGATACATCTGTGCCATGCTGCTTCAGCTGCCCCCTTCCAGTGACCAGCTTCTGTAGCCCTAAGTTCCCAGGTTTATAAATTGTCTTCCTCATACTGCTGCTTCAGTTTGCTCATCCTTTGGATACACAAGGATGAAATGATTACAGCAGCTGCATGTCAAACTTGGACATGCAGATGGATATCTTTTGGCTTTGGGGAGTTATTGAGCCAGCTGCACAGCCTTTAAGGAGGTCAGCATGGCAAGTGCTAAATTAAAAGGAAAGTTATGAAGATAGAGGGAAAAGAATAACCTTAAGTGGAGGAAGACAATAAATGGCAATGCCTGTTAGCCTCTCTTACAAATTTCAAGGATATAATAAAGTTATAACATTAATTATAATTTTAACTGCTGCTTACCCCGTATCAATCAGAGTAATTCATTCCAGTTACTTACAACACTATATTAAACCACACTAAATCAAAATCACCAATAGTGTGAATTTATAAGATCTGTTTTGCTGCAGAAGCATTAATGGTCTAGACTGAAAAGAAATCAATGGTACATTTCAATACAAAAAACGTCTAAGTTTTTAATATAGAAGTAATAAGGCACTTATTTTTCAGGAGTTCTGCATTCACAATATCCCCATCCACAAAAAAAAAAACAAAAACAAAAAAACAAAAAAACACCTCTTCCTTCCCATTTTTGATGAAGTTAATTCGTAGTATGTCACCACTGTGAAACTTCTGAACGTGTTCAGAACAAGATGATAGGAGTAAGCCATAGATGAATAATGTGTAGTAAAAATCAATAAACCTTATTACTAGTCACTATGGGAACTTATTTTATGCCTATAAAAATAAAACAATTATACCAATATGAATGGCAGATTCATCATAGTAATATAAAAAGTCCAAGTGTGCTTGTCTGCTGGGAATCTTTAATTCATCCTTCTGCATTAAGTATTCACAAGGCAGGAGAAACGGAACCGACTTCATAAACAAGCTCTAACTTCTAGTAATTCACCCTGCCAAAAAAAACAAAACAGTAAAACTTTAAAAAACAGTTTTGACTACTAATATAACTGGGATACGTAGGAAAGGATAGAAGTTAAAGCCTCAAAAACCTGACCAGTAAATCTGACTTTTTTCAAGTCATAATTAGTGTTTTCATATTACTGTGTACTGTGTTTAGTGCAATTAAACAAACCAGGTGGTATAGCCACAAAAAATATTTATTTTGTGGTAATACAAGTACCAATGGTTAAGCACAGCAATGGCCTTTTTCTTTTACTCTACATGTCCTCAGTTTTTGTGCATCTATTCATTTGGGGGGTGCAATACAGATATAACAAAAAAAAATCACCTGTAATTTATAGTACACAGAGCTGTGCTAAAAAAGGCAAATCTCTAATGCCTTTTGGAGTACCTCTAATATCACCCGAGGCTACTATGGGCCTTTTCCAAGCCTACTGGGGTCAGCAGAAAGAGGTCCAGCGCTATCACCTGGCTTGGGTCCCGCATAGGCCCTGGGAGAGGAGAGCACTGCGGGCCCGACAGGGCAGGCAGAGGATCGCTGCAGGGGCACACTGGTAACTGAGCCCCAGGGAGCACTTCTGAGACAGACCAGCCGTGGAGTGGCAGCTTCAGGCTCTGCTATCTACACCTACGACACATCTTTCAAAGTGGCCCATAGACACCAAGAAAGTACAAAAACAACTTTTTTTCTTTATTCTGATTGCCAAATTATTTAAGGCAGGTATAAAAATGAAAGCATTCAATATACATTTTACATAAAATAAACTAGATTACAGCATAAAACAAGTAACCAGGCAATGGCATTAAAGTCTCTCTTCTAAAACTGGATAATTGTAAACATTAAAAAAAAGACTGCAGGACTATTCAAGTAATAGAACAATCACAGATGTCTTCTGTTATGCAGGCTATTGGTTATCTGCCATTCAAGATTATCAAAAAAGACATTTCATTATTCACAGATGCTCATTATTTTCCATTTAAAAATTTTACATTATGTACAACACAGTTTTTGTGGTACTAAGATCCCCATGCCTTCCAAAGGTATATTTTTCACAATACACAATTACAATGAAACAGTGAATACAGTAACATTTTACACTGATGCATCTTAATAGGAGCCACCAAATAGACATCTACATTGTACCAAAGTGTCATCACAGTTAGCCTCTCTGAGAGCTTGTGGGAAATATCAGAAGGGTACGCAAGGTTCAGGCACACTGATACATAACATTATTTATTTACAACTTGAAAGAAAAAAAAAAAAGAAAAAAAAAAAGAGAAAGAAACAAACAACCTTTTGCGGTTAACACTTTCTAAACATGACAAATACATTTCTCCTTTTACTATGTGGTTTGCAACTTAGCAGCAGACCCTGTGTGCGAGCCTGGTTATTGATACAAAAAAAGTAAAGAATATATATATATTTTTATATATATATGTATATATATATACGCATATATATATATAAAAACAGAAGTCTAATTACAGCAACATTTGTTACTCTGTGATAAAATCTGCAATTTACAAAAATGAAATGACTGGTTTTTGCCTGCCATTAAGGCATTTCAAATTAACACCATGGAACTGATGTCTGTAATAAAGCGCTTCCTCATGTGATCCAGTCACATGACAATGTACATCTCCAAACTCATCATTCTCTGAAAAGAGAAAGAAGAATGTTTTAGTATGCGGTGTCCTCTTTTCCTAATGTTTTCTGCACCTTGGACAAACACTGTGAAATGAAACCTGCACAGTGCTCTCAAACCCAAGCAGGAAAGACATCTAAGCCACGTCCTTTTCCCTCCCCTGCCAGGAACAACATACTCGCGAGTAACATGTGCCGAGATCCATCTCCTGGGCTCTGAAACCCTAGCATGCATCACCTCTCTCAGAAGTAGAAACCCTTCTCATTTGAGTAATTCCAGGTGAGAGCCTTACATGGCCACTTGTTTTCAGAGTCAGCATTCAGAAAGACATCCATAACCACAGAACTTTATAGTACTACCTAATACATCAAACTCCAAGACTTAACATGGCAGTGATGAGAAAGACCCTACTGTTAAAGGCGTTTTGGGATTTTCAGTTGAAATGGGATCATTATTATACACAAGAGTCTCTTTCCTCTTGAAGGATAAGGATAACAGTTAGAGGGTTACTTCTACTGAAGTAACTTCTACCTAGTAAATGCCTGAGAGGCGAGAGTACAGTACTGGTATGTAACTTTAAAATTATATAATCTTTAATGGATACCCAAGCAAACCTCTCTGACAGTAAAATCAGCAAACCAGGCAGACCTGCAGATTAGATAAACTCTTAATTTTTCCTGGATCTAATACAATGGATCTGATTGAATACTACGTTTAAAACCCTTTAAAAATTACAATAAACAAACAAACGAAAAACCACAACTTACAATTTCACAAAATTTCATTTTACCTTAATAATACCAACACTTATAGTCTATGTAAAATCTCAGAAGGCAGACTACTTGCTCCCTGTTCATGATCTATGTTACAATTAAAAGACGCAACATGACAAAATGAAGAGAAGAAAACTATGAGAATATGAGAAAACTATGAGAATATGAAAAAACTGTGAGAAACTTAAAGAGAATAAAACTACGATTATCCCAAAGTCCCAGCCAAGTCCTTCCTCCTTAAAAACTACATCACACAAGGAACTTTAGACCAACAGAGGTTGTAAAATTTATTATTTGCTTTCTCCTCTCTATGTTAAAAAAAAGTAACTTAAGATTTAGTGGCTATTTACCTTCTTTGTGCAGGAAACATACCAGTTGCAGATGCCTGCGCAGCCACCTGCTGAGTGGCAACAAGGGCAGCAGAGGTCAATCCTGAGGGAAGAAGAAAGAAGGAATGTTGATGTACTTCTGGATTTAATGCATTTTTGTGAGAAATGGTAGGAAGCATCTCCAAGACAAACAGATAAACAAACAAACAAAAAACCACCATCTGAAAATGTGTGTGTGTGCGTGTGTGTGTGTGTAACACTACACGAATGGCAAATGTTTTGGGCAACAGTATTAAGGAAATCTACCCAGTATAATCAACTTGGCTTCTTATAGTATACCGAACTGTCCTTGATAGATATTTTACAGAAAAATACAGCATTCCTACTGATTGTATTCCTTTCCAAGTACTGCACTGCATGCTGCTAAATGGTTTGTATGAATTCCTGAATAGGAAGCTCAGCAGAAGTAATAGGTACCAGGAAACAACAAGAATCAAAAGTCACAGTGAATTACAGAAACGACATGCCAGCTGCTCAGAATACAATACTTTCATAATAACTTATCATTTTTACAGTTTTCCTACTGAACAAGCATAATGCATCCCATAGCCATATGGAATCACTGAATCAAACTGAGAAATTTCAAGACTTTTACACAGGAAAAATAGCTGCTGAGGCACCAAGTGAACATAATGAATTAATGTCATTTTAGCCAGCAATTGTGATAGCACGTACTTTGCTGCATGGGAGGAAACCTCCTTTTAATTTAGCTAGAATCCAGGCTTAGTAAAAAACAGTCAAAGACTGGTATAAAACCTAGGGAGAATGAATCGTGTCTTACTGTGCTGCTTTTCCCTGACTGCAACTTTGTGCACTGCATTTGCAAAAATACAAAGAGTTCTCTTTCAGACAATCAAATTATAACACACGCAAGCCCTTGTGACTCCAATGCCTTGTACGTAAAATATGCTCATTATCAAATGCTTCTGTCTTTGCTATATTTCTTCCATTCCTTACACAACTCTAATTATACAAAACCAAGGTTGTTTGGTTTGTTTTTCACTGCCTTTCAGCCAGTTAATGTCAGTCTGCAGTAGGAATCAAAACATTCATGTGAATGACAGCCTAACTGTTACATCTTCACTAATGTTCTAAAACCCAGCTTTGCTAACAAAACTTAGTATTTCTCAGGCATGAAGTTACCTATTTGCTGTTAGCCCTCACTGTGAGTTTCAAAGCCTTCTTCCTAAAGGTAAAGCATTTCTGATTTAACAAGGGGATTCAAAATGCTTCATGTAGGTATGACTTGCAATGTCAAGGTAATGACTTCACACGGTGAGCTAATGCCATCACTGGAAACCTTCTTCTGCTCACCTTGAAATGGGTCATACTGTCCAGGTATAAGTGGGTAACCCATCCCAACATGTGTGTGATGGTGTGTATGGAGATGTCGCTGGCTAAAAGGAGAATGACGGTCTCTTTCCCTTTCTGCTTCCCGTTCACGCTCAGCTGCTGATTTTTCCACGGGCTGGCAATAAAAGGTGAAAGCAAACTGATATAAGACTTTTTCTTTAAAAAGGAGAAAATCTCAACAAAAACACACTCACCAATATTATGTGGCAATGACATTCAAATGATGAAGCTTTTTTTTTCTGATGAAGAAGTTTATATAACATTTTATTTGCATTTGATTCTAATCTAAAGCTTGTGTCTCTGACTAATGGAAGACTTTCTATGAGCAGAAATTTCGAAGCAACACACTGCAGCATGAAGGCTTCCACCTTGCTGACCTCTAGTTTTGGGCACCCTTATGCTTGGCTGACTTGCCAATGCCTGAACAACCTATTTAAGCTGCTGAGAGCTGATGTAAATGAATCCTCAGCCCTCTTTAAAGCACTCAGGGGATCAAGCCTGCCTGAATAGCTAGAAAGCCCTTTCAAAAATAGAATCAGTCAGTGACTTGCTCACAGTTAAAACCAGCACCAATTTTTCTGGAAGTGACATAGCAGTGTTTGTGCTAACACGGAAATCTTCAGAAATTGGAGCTTGTAATGAGCTATTTGGAAATACGGCTTCACCAGCTTCATAGTAAATACAGCAAATTGATATTATGAGATCCCACAGCCCATCTTCTCATTTCATTATCTGTTTCCAAACAGGAAATAAATATTAACTGCAATAAACTGTGCACCAGGAGGTACCTCTGGATCTTGGTTTCTATTCATTCATTTAAGTCCATTCATTTAAGTCAGAAAGACCCTGAGCACAGAACCCTGTTATATGTGTCACTTCCAATTTGCCACAGAAGCACTGTGACTTTAAATTGGTTTTATCTTAAGCAATACTCTAAAGAAGCATCATGCATTCGAAGCCTGATGTCCGACTGTGTGCTTCTTAAAATTGTGCTCTTTACCCCTCCCCAAAAGTACTGCTCCTTGGTAACAACAGATGAAGCCTTACAACAGGGGACTTGCTGCGATACTGGTTGGCATGCTGCTGGAGCAAATCCAGTGCTTTGGACTCAGTGGTTGATTTTGCGTTGATGCTCGGGCTGGTATTGACTTTCTCTGCCTCTTCTCTCCCTGACATCTTCCCGTAAACTGGGTAATGAAATCCTGGAGAGAGATAGGCCCCTGTAGGTAAACAATAAATAGCACATCAAGTTACTGTTTTCATATTTTGGATATAGAGAGGTAGGAGGAAGGGATACCAGGACAGGGGTAACATCAAAAATGAATCACGTGACTATCAAATGGTATCTTTGCTTCTTTTTTTTTTTTTTTTTAAACCTACTTTACACTGATGAATGGAGGCTATAAAGAGGGTTGAGCTGATAGCCATTTCAGACATTTATGGGTCCTCTTTAAGTGAAAGGAATAGTAACTATAATGGTTCTGACAGTAAGTGCTTAGAATATTTTTATAGGCAATAAACTATCTGTCAGTCTAACAGCAATAGCAGACTGTCAAGGGTTGGGGAAACTCTGGCTGGAAATGGTGACAGTTCATAAAAGGAACATCTTGTATTAAATCAGTTTCATCTACAGAACTTTACCTAGTGGAAGCAGAAGCAATACAAATGTCACCCACAAAGCTTCTAATTTACTCAAGCTACTAATAGAAATAGTAAAATGCAAGCTTTACTGCACTTTGAGCGTGTAAATCTTAACTAGTGTACAAGGCAAATTTCAGAATACATACCAGGATAGCTGTGCATTAGGACAGGAGAGACTGCACGATAGGCTGGATGGTTGGGATCGTACATCTGTGGATAAGGATAAGCATGCAAGTACTGGATATATGACTGATGCTGACTCATTGGTGAGGAAACTGCTACTCTAGCACCCCGAGAGTCCTTCCAATTTACAGGAGTCTTTCGATCATCGTTTTTTATCTTGCTCTCATCCACTGATTGAGAATCAGAACGCTTGACCTCTTTAGGCTCCTCTTTAATGCTTGCTAACGAGACAGGAAGGTTAGGCAGGGAACTTTCCTTGTTAGGTGTTTTTCTAGGGCTGTCTTCTTTTAACTTTTTCTCACGATCAAGTTCTTCTGATTTTTGCTGATCAAGGTATTTGGGCTGATAGACATAATGATGCCATGTTCGTGAATCTGGATCCTAATATGGAGGAGAAAACATTTTTTTTTTCTGAACTTATATACTGAAATAAAATTATTATTGATATTCCCATATTTCAGTTAATGTACTTTTAATAGCTGTTTTAATAACATAACTGTATTACACAGAGGAGAGGTTTGCTTGCTACAGGGTGCCTTGAGCTCAAAGTCAAACCAACATTCCCATGAAAGAGCAAAAGGCTATTATCAAAATTTAATTCGATTTCTTCATCTTCTATCCTTCTTCATGCCTTTAACTAGTTTAATCATGAAATACATATGCATTGTATCGAAGTTCTGAGACCACACTGTTCATAAAACATTTTAATTAAAGCCCACAGAGATATTTTCCCACTAGAGAGCAAAAAATATCTGTGAACCACAAAATTAAAGCTGCCTAATGATATGCCAGAACTCTTAGATTACCTGGAACAATGAACTTGAAAAATGTATCTAGCTGGAAAGATGCTTGTGCTGTCCCTGATATTACAAACATTCACGAATCAGTGGAAGTCAGACATTTAGGCAGACTTCCTCATCTGACAGTCTTACTTTAAGTTTGTAAAACTACACATGTTAAGTATTTACAGGATCAAGACCACAAGGTTTAGGGAACACATACAGGATATCACAAATACATTTTTGCTTAATACATTACACAGAGCAGTTTATAAACATGTTACAGAATTAAACAGATGAGTTCTTTACCAGACTACATCAAATCGGTATTGAACAATAACAGGAAGACTTTGTTGTGTGTTTGTTTGTTTTTTTTTTTAATGCAAGATATGCAAGAGCTAATTGCAAACACTGTCTCCAACAGATACACACTCATGGCACATGCAACGGAAACATAAGAACTTGACGCGTGGACTGTCTGGTTCAAAAAATCATTTGAATCAGCAGAAATCTTCTCCTACCCAGGCCTGTACCATCCCACTTCCTTTAGAGCTCCCTAACTCCCATTCACCTGACCCCACTGTATCTTCAAAGGCAGACTGTTAGGGTGAAGTCTGGGATGTACCGTACACCAGAACATGAAAGCATTAAGCATTGAGGCTCCAGTTCAGAGCACAGAGGCAGTAACGTTGCCTGGAATGAAGGAAATCTGACATCTAGGAAGGTCAGCATGAGCCACTGGATGAAATTCTGGTTCCACTGAAGTCAATGGCAAAACTATCACTGACTTCAATGGAGAGATGATTTCATCCATTGTGTAGGTCTGTAGGGGCTGGAGGTTGGTTGAGGACAGAAGGGGAACTTAACTGTTTCAAAAAGGTCACCTTGGGTTAAGATAAAGAGCTGAGCTTCAAGCCAACTCTTCAAAGAACCAGCTCACCCATCTTTTGTAAATGCCAACTGTCATTTAACAAAAAAAAAGAAACACTTCAAACCATGTTTCGAATCTACTTTAAGTCTTCTCACAATGAAAGCTGCTTATGTTGCTTGAAATTTCTCATTTCTGAACTAAGCAAATTGCTTACAATTTACATCTAAAAGAGAAATCTAATTCTATTTTATTCATGCATGTAATTTAAAATAGTCTATTCAGGTCTTAAGCCTGGGTTCTGTCACCACCTTGCTAGATTTTTTTTTTTCTTTTCAAACAGCTCAACTGAAATGTCTGTTGGTCTATTCACAGACTACATTACTAACCAGCAAGAAAAAAAAGGATGGCAAAGCTTGTTTGACTGCAAAGGTAGAAGAACATAGCAGAATCAGATACAAAATCTCCCATGATTTAAGGATAAACCAAGACACTCTTGTTCCATTTCCTGTGATCTCACCTGTTTAAATCTCGTGGTTGGATCCACTCCTGTTTGCTTCATGGAGTCCATAACAGATTTCATCTCCACAGCCTCCTTTATGAGCTGATGGTTTTCCATTTGCTTGGCTTTGAAACTGTCAGACTGAAGCTGCTGCTGGTGATTGGAAAGGATCTGTGATTTGCTCGTCTCCTCAGCTTTGTTAGGGACTGAAGACCCTATTTTAGTGTTATTTTTGCTCGACTCTGGAGTTGAAGGGGCCTTTGAAATAGTAGCAGACGGAATATTTTTCTGCTTGTTATCGTCCTTTCCAATTTCCTTCAAGGGGGGTTCATTCTTCCTTTCACAGTCCCTCCCAGTTTGTGCCATTTTCTGCTCTGCTAGTCGCTGGTCCTCATAGTATTTTTCATACTGCTGTCTGTAAGCAGGATTAGAGGCCATTAAGGACTTTTGGTCCATATAGAGCCCATAGGCATACTGTCCATAATAAAGTGACTGAGCAAGTGCAGGGTGTCTTTGCGTTATTACTGACTGATGTTGTGGCTGCAAATTAGAGGAACTGCTTTCACTTTTCTTGGGATCTGACAGTTCTGCCTTCTCTTTCTTTTCAGCCTCTTCCTCAGCCTCCTTTTTGATCTTCAGTCCCTGTGGGGTGCTGCTGTTCCCAGCTGCTGGGGTGCTGACCTGTCCAGAGTGCATGTAACTTGGAGAATAATAAGGATCGTAGCCATGGTAATAGGGAGAATGGGACTCTTTCGCTTGAGCCGATTGTGCTGTGGTTGAAGAATGTCCTTTTACAACACTGTCCTTATTAGAAATAATATCCGAAGGAGAGCTGGCCTTTGACCTCATGCCCTCTGACCGGCTGTCGGAGCCACCGTCATCAGCCGCATCAGATATATCCGAGTAAGCAGGGCTGTTGGTTTTAGCGGCAGCGCTATCTGCACCATTTTGTGTCAACACATGCAGTGGCGCCATCGAAGATTGTCCATTCACCAAAGTGCTGCATTCCATCCTGGAGGCACTCCCTATAGAAGGGCTGGGAGCATTGTCTGTGAACGTGTAAACCTTATCAGCTTCAGCCTTAATACTCGCCATCCTGCTCTCTTGAGACTCGGAAAGTCCATTAGCTAACACTTCATTCTTGTTGAGATGGTCCTTTAAAAAATGTCCAGATAAATCTTTCCCAGACCCTTTTGAATCCTCTAGCTTTCCCAGCTTAGAATCCATCTTAGGGCTTCCAGTCTCTTTGCTTTCTTTGTCCTTTAGCTTTCGCTTCTCCTTTTTCTTTTTGTCTTTGAGTGATGTGAGAGCTGGGTTTACAGTGCTTGGCTCTCCCATAATTGTGGGCTTTGGTTGAATAGGTTTTAGCGGAGGGCTCTTTGGTGTAGCCTGAACAACAGTAGTTGTTAGAGAGGGCAGTCCCGGTATTGTCCCTGTAGTGCTGGTTGTAAAGGCTGTAGTAGGTATAGCTATTAACTGGGGAGGAGTCGGTGCTGGCGCTGGGGCAATGGGCCTGGCTGTTTTCAGTTTGGAAAGGTTTTTATCCACTTTGCAATTATTAGCTTTCTTGCCTTTATCACCCATACTCTTCTTGTCTATTAGCCCTTCAGCCTCCAGTTTTGGCATTTCAGTTTGCAAATTGCCATCTGCTACAGAGCAATTATCCAGTGTGGCTGCCATATTAGAAATTACTGGAAGGCTGTTCAATTCACTGTTCAGACCTTTCTTTTTGCCAGAATTCTTGCCAGTTTTGGAACCGATAACTGAACTGGGGCCATTGCTGGTCAGTTCCCTTTTTCCCTTGGGGGTCCCTGGGGTAGTGATAGAGGAAGGAGATGTCGGTGCTTTTAGCGGATCAAAGCCTGGCAAATTTGTGCTTGGCTCACTGCATTCAAGTGCCACATTACTCAAAGCTTCTTCACAGTCTGAAATTTTGTCTTCACTGTCAGGCTCAAACTCCAGTTTGTTTTCTGGGTCTAAATGTGCATGAGCCTGGTGGTATCGTAGTCCATTAATGTGCTTGTACTTTTTGTTGCAGTTGGGGTGAGGACAGTCAATCAGCACTGGAGAAGAGCAGCCTTGGTCCAAAAAAGTAGTCTCTGGTTTCCCCTGTGGGGTGGTGGGAGTGCTTCTAGAGTTAGTACGAACACGTTTTCCACACTTATTGTCCTCCGAACTGGAGTTCAAGTCTAGCTCCATTGGAGGCTTACTTTTTCTCTTGTTTGTGGATGAGGGGCTGGCTTTGACTTCATCCACAGCGCAGTTTGGGGGTGTCCTGCGCCCACTTGAGTTAAGGCTGCCCCTCCTTCCCTTCCCATTAGCACCACCTCGATTCTTATTCTGAAGTCCTCTAGACTCGGTAAAACTCGTATCATTTCCAGGTACAGCTGCAGCTGCAGCAGACCTTGCCCTCTTTCCCCTGCCCCGTCCTCCTCGCATTTCCAGGTCACTTGTTGGAGATTCACAGAACCTATATATAAACAAGAGCAGATGTCATCAGCAGGAGCTGTGAACTGAACAGATACCAAAACAACACCATTTCCCATAACAAAACCTTTATTTGCATTAAAGGAAGGATGTCCTTTCAAATGAGAATGTAACAGTCTCAGAGGGAATGTGATAAAAAAAAAAAAAACAAAAATGGTAAAAACAAGACCAATTAATTAGTTGAAGAGAAAGCTTTTTGAAATCTGCAGAGATGTATTTTTAAATTGATTCCCCCTTTGTCTGAATCCCATGTATTTCCCCTCACGCTCAAAAATACAAAACAAAAGGAAATAAAAATGCCCACCCGCATGTCCCCACTTTTCAGCGTGGAAAAGAGAATTACCCATTTCATGGCTGTATGTTTTCAATTATATCCATTTGTTTTTTATTAATGTCCACATAGTCTCTGGGCAGAGACCGAGGGTAAAAACACAGCAGAGAAAAAACAGACTCAGAATGATTGCCTACCTGGGAGGGGCCCAGTCATGCTTCGTGCAGTCCAGCAGCGTTCCCACATAAGTCTTGTTCCTCCATGTAACGTTTACCACCAGGACACCTGCCAGTGGGAGAAAAACAAAGTATTATCACAGTCAGAACAATAACTGAGAGGGGTTTTTCGTTTTGTTCTTTTTTTTTTTTCCACGTTTTTTCTTTCCCACAAAGCAAGAGCTTTATTCTCATTCGCTTTCAAACACTGTGGTCTATACTCTTCCTCTTTTCTGGTTTCAGTGACCTCAAGTTAAAACCCACAGGAAAGAGAGCAAACGATAAAGAACAAGAATGTGTGTATAAATGTGTGTGCGTACGTGTGTGTGTGTGCGTGCACACCTATCTGTGTGTTCAATCAAGATACAGCTGACAGAAGGAAATGGTTTTTGCCATGTCCTGTTGTAAAACGGCAACACTCACCTCTTAATTTTGCTATTATTGCACATAATTGCTTTCGTTTGGCAGCCAGCCAGCATAAACTGAACACCAGTTACAGTGTTTAAATCAGTAGGTGACTAAGAAGAATCTGCTCTGCTTTGAACAATATGATAATGACTCTTCTATTTATTTGAAATTGCATATATCCAAACACACAAACACACACACAGATGCATTATAAGTTTTGTTCATCAGACAGAGATGTTTATTATTTGCCTTGCCTTTACTCTGTGCGAAGTGTGGGACTAGACATGAAATCTCAATCATGTAGTATGGCTAAGAGAAACCACTAAACAGATACGTAGAAAGAGGACTCCTTTTAAAAAACGTACTGTCACTTAATTGCTTCTCCACTTATGGCTTCTTTTAAATGCAAATACACCTGTCCACCTAAAGCTGACTTTGAATTTTGGTGGAGGGGGATGTCATTTAAACATTTTCAGGCTCCCCTCAAACCCTTGCTCGCACAGATAATTTATGGCCCTGTGTACAGAGCAGCCAATACAATGACTGCCTTACTCCACTGGCCACCACCACTGACAAACACCAGGTAACAGCTCTCTCTTCTCATCAGAAGGTAACACTGAAATGGAGCAGCGGGCACTATTTTACCCAGCCGACTGGCACGGTGCAGCCTTTTGGACCTGTAGGAGGCACTGAGGCTGACTTGCAGCCCCGTGACTCGTTTTCCCTTTGTGCTGCCCATATTCTGGCTCTAGCTTTTCCATTGCAGACATAACAACGGCCCCGTGCCAGGTGTCCTGAGCCTGCCTGCTTGGTCTTACTGGTGTGATTCCTAATTCTGCACAGTTAGGAACCACACCGGCAGGGAGGCTGCCAGCAGTGCCTGGTCCCGATGCAGAGCGCTGCAGCCTGGCCTCATTTCCTGGCCTGGTGCCGTGCCAGTAGACCCGGGCACGTGCCATGAGGGAAGGCCTGCACATGGAGCATTATTTTGGGGCAACACATCTCCCAAAAGGGCACCCTCAGCGCCCCATCTGGTAGTACCACCATGCCCCACTCACTCCCTCAGCACACTTTCCTTTTTCCCCAGCTAGCTCACCTGCCTCCTGTTGTTAAAATGCAATGGGCACTTCAAACAAAATAAAGGTATACCTCTAACGAGTATCCACCTCCCTCAGTATCTGAATTCTTGCCTCTCTCTGTATGCGTGCTGTATTTGTAAATGAATTTATGTAAGAGCTGCTACCCATTAGAAAACACATAGTTTGTTACCTGTTATTAGAGCAGAGGGCAAAAAAAAAACAGACGTGGAGCAGGCGTAACAATAAAACCCTGAAATCAATAAGCATCTCAGTAATTCTTAGAAGACATTCAAATGACCTTCAAGTGTAAGAAAGTCAATATTTCAAAGCAAACATAAGTAAGTTCCTCCCTTACAGTCAGTTGCATTTAGCATCTCATTAATTTTGTTAGTCTTAGTGAAGGTCCCAGTATGTAAATAGGAGGGAAGATTGATCCCCACGCCGTGTTAGAGTAACCATGGTACAGAATACATTTCCCTTCCCTAATGAACAGCACATTACTCAACCACAGGTAAGATTCTACAGAACAGGCAGTGAAAGTAGCTCATTTAATCTTCTAAAATTATCACAGAAATGGGTCAAAAGAATAGAAGTAACGTGGGAGGTAGAACTGACCCCTAAGGCAACATGCAACTGGCAGGCTTATTAGACTAAAGCACTGGGAAATGAAAACGGATATGAAGCAGGTAAGTAGTCTACTCTGTATGCTAGAGGCATGACCAAAGAGAAGGTATTATTCTTGCTGCACCAGTCAGGGTGTACTGTTACAGGCTTCTTTGATCCAAAATTCTTGTCCTAGCACAGAACTCGAGCACAAAACAAGAGCCTCTGCTGGCACTTCCTTCCAGGTCTCAGAGGCAGCAGACAAATTGTACCACAGCAGTCTTTTGTTCACCTCCAAATAATGCATCTGAGCATACAGAGCAGGAATTCATAGGCACACCGGCCATTCTCTTATCTGAGCATGTGAGAGCTCTGCATGCACTGCTCTATCTCATGAGGTAAGCAGTGTATCACATGCAGGATCAAACCTCTCTGGGGCTGCACCAAGTCATACATGTAAGGAGCCCCTGTAGTGAGGAACTCCCCAGTACATTACACTGTACATTAGACTGAAACAATCTTTTAACACTCATTTCCTTAGCATTGTCTGAACAAGACTGAAAATGTGAGGGCAGTCTGAAAATCCCACAGGTTTCATAATACCTGAACACAGCAATGTATTTTCACTTGAGGAAAAAAAAAAAAAAGCCCCGAAGGCTTTAACTACTTAAAATAAACACTACTGAAGAATGGAAGAAGAAAAGAGATGTTTGTAATGCAGTGTTAACAAAGGGTATTTGGGCTAAGACTCTAATTAAGGAAACCTGGTCAAAAGGTCTAGTCCAGTTTTTGTGAGGTAGAGTCAAACAATTGTGAATATACATACGTAATATACAAATGTTTCTTCTACCAAGTAATGTCATCAACTCAGCTTGAACAATTACCAGACCACAATTAACAAGATTTGGATTTAATAGAGAGAAACTTATCCCAAAACAGGAATGTAAATTTCTTGATTTAATTCATTTATCATTCCATGCACAAACTACTCAACTATTCACTTGCAGTATTCCTGAAATTAGCTGTATTCTCCACAGTCCTCAGTGTGAAATATGCTAAATTAAAGTAGCCAAGAATAAGAAATCATCTTCTGAAAATTTCAAAAGTTACTACCAACGCTACTCTTTATCATCAAGGAGTGGGCACAGTAACTGGTTGACTGATAATGCTCAGGGATTGCCAAATGCAATCTAATACAGGGAAATGGGGTCATGTTACTTAGAAGCTTTACAATTCAATTCCCCTACCAGTCAGTACCTTTTCTGCCAAAATCCATTATTAGCCAAGATAGGATCATACACAATCCTTAATGTAAGGTGACAGTCACACAGAATATTACCTAGTGCCCACTGCTGTCAATGGATGTTCCTCCCTTAAATCAAGGGGAATCTCTGTAGCCTGTTAGCAATAAAAAGGCTTTATGTATTTTATTTTTTTTTCATGTTGGATGTATCATTATGAGCTTTTTTTCTTCACTCATCATATTCATAATCATAACTCAGGTAGCTGGACTCCAGGCAAAAAGTAAGCCAATGCTAGCTGGGAAAATCTAACACGTGCCTAGAGGACCAAGAAACAATTTTACATAAGCAAGTGACAATTTCTACTCAGATTTTATTAAGGAATGAAAGGTCACATGTCACAAAAGTGATTAAAATTACTTTCAGAAAGGAAGAAGCACTTTTGAAGCATTCTGTGAATGTGATACATCTTTCCTTTCTCTACATTTCCTTCTTTTCAATGACCGAACACCAAAAAGCAGCACTAAAATGTCATTGGCTATTTACTATTAATTATATCATAAAAATTTGGAAACAAAGAAACCAATATTATTACTTTGCTGTTTAAAAAAAATAGCCATGTTCTTTTACATTTAATCTAACAAATTCAGGTGCACCGTCTTAACATAGAAAAAAAATTAGTACAAGAGATATTTAGCACCAAGCCAGGATGGTGTGCATGTTAACTACCTTGATATGGCATTTCTAGCAGCTGTGCTAAGCTTGTAAAGATCTACCCAAATCTCTTAAGATACATGTACACTGTAGTAGATGTTCTTTCACCTAAAGAAAAAAGGTTTTGTAACTTCATTTTCTGCAATTAACATAAACCAAGGATTTTTATGCTTCGTAGTCAAAGTTCTAAAAATGAGATTACATGGCTAGGAATCAATTACCCTGTTAATATCTTAAACGCAGGGCACAATTTTTTGAAAATACTGGCTTTAGAAAACAAACACATTCAAAGTCCAGTGTAAGTAGACATTAATTAATCAGTCTGGAAAGCCTGACTTAACGTTTACAGCATAGGCTACTTTTGTTTTCAGATCACAGCAACTGCTAAAAAATTCTGTTTTAGTTCAAGCTGGTTATTTTCCTAGAAAACTCGAAGATCAGTTATCTGAAAGGGTGAATGGGTATGTCTTCACTTTTTTAAAAGGAGCTGTTCCCTCTATTCTTAGTAGAGAATCTGACCCAAAATTAACTTCTAAATTCTGGTGAAAACTGCACAAGGTCTTTACTGAACACTTCTGTAACTGATTTACTGAAGATTATCCAGAAGATCTTCCAAAACTAGGAATCATTTGTTTGTTGGTGTTTGTTTTTTTTTTCTTTACTTTTTTTTTCAGTTACCAAAAACTACTGCTTAAACCTAAAGGAAAACTTGCCCTAAATTCCCATTCAGTTAACAGTTCTGCCTGCTGCCTATACTATGCTATTTATTTATTTTAGATGATTTTGCTGATGGCAAAGGAAGACCTGCCAAAGTATACAGTGCTTTGCAGTCATCATAAGATTATTTTTTTAAAGTTTAGTATGACATTCCTACAGCAATATTCCTGTTGTATACTATGTCTTCAAAGTTGAGATGCAGCTCTCAATATTGACAAGGCATTACATCATCATTTGACACAACATTATAACAAAATCAGTTCCTCCTATCTTTATTACCAGTGAATCCACAAATTTGTTTGCAAACCAAATTCCATTTGACTTTTGTCCCAGCTTTAATAAGTACAAATAATACAGACATGCATAGGGTAGCCAAACCACAATATATATCCATCAACAGTGAGCACACCACCACCAAGGATTAAACACATTCTATTCTGCATCTGGCACAACGAATTTTTTAATCCCACAAATATCTGTTTGACATCACTGTTCTATCACCAACTGAAGTATTTCAAGTGCAAAAAGCAGGCGGATGAAAATCTACAACCTTAGGATTATCTCAAGCTTTTTTATTACTATTTGTTTAGTAAGAGCAGCATAACTCATTTGCCTCACAATATCCACCACATCATCATAAATTCCTGATCCACATATACACCTGCAATTCATTCAGGCATGAAAAACACAGAACAATGTTTATATTAGACTTGCAATGCAAATGGCTTATATTTTCCTGATTGCTTCCATCAAGAAAGTAATCTAAAATTAACAGTTGAAACACTCTATGTATAAAGTCAAGTCTTCTACATTGAATGCTGATCTTGTAGACATACAGTTTATTTACTACTTTAATCACACTGTCTAGCATGGCACAAGAACTTAACTGCATCTACAGCAGGTGCACATGTAACAGGCATCAACATCAGGAAGTCTGAGAATGTAATGACTGTCAGGTGGCCTAGAAATGCAAGACTTTTTTTTTTTTTTTTTTTTTTTTTTAAAGTGCTCTACTGCTGGGCTGGATGTTTGAAAAGTCACTTTAACCACATCCTGTAATCAAACCATCTGGAGCACAGATCCGCAATTAGTCATCCTGGACATTGGACTTTATCTGAACAAATACTGTATAGCAATGAAGCTGAGAAGATTGGATAGCATTAAGGAAAAGATGCATAATGAATTACTGTTGGTGTAGTCATAAACCTCTGAGACACTTAGCTGTGGTGTTAATTTAGTACTTTATGAAAGCATAGTAAGCTTAAAGGTTAAAAGGGCTGAAAGGCTAAAAACTGCTATTTTAGATCATGTTGCCCTGCTGGTGGCTAAAGCAGGCTGGTGTTATTCTGGCCACATAAATTACAGCAGCCTCTTCAACAGCATAACAAACTCAGCTCACATCCATGTGACTTCCAGTAAGTTCTGAGTAATGTCAACCTAAATTTGACACATACTTTATTCAACAGCATGCCCTTTCCTTCCCTCTTTAGTATGAAGTCATCAGTATAATGCATTTAAAGTTGCAACCACCACCTTAGATTTAAAAACTGTGTTATACCTTTAATGAGATACAGGCAAAAAATATATTCCCTGGACTTGCATGACTGTCATTTGTATTCAGAAAATAAGCATCAATTACAGGGTGAGTACCTCTTGAAGCCATGGAGTCAGGCCAGCAAGGAGACAACCTTTGCATGCCACCTAATAAAATGTTATTAATAAGAAGGTTTATCCCAGAGCGTATAGAAGAATAAGCATTGAAATAACCGAGTAAGGCCTGTTCCCTCACAAGCCCAAGTGCTTAATACGCAGAAGAACACACAGCCACTTCCATCACTGTCACATCCCCTGCAGCCTTTGTTCTGAAGTCTGATGAGCTGTATTGATTTGGGAAAATCATTTTGCTTCTTGGAAAACTAGACTCTAGCTTATTCACTGCCATCAATTTCTTTCTCGTGAAGACAGTTGGTCAATATTCAGTTGACTGGTCAGCTACAAGAAGCTCTGCTTTCTTTCCTTTTTAGTGCCTCCCTAGTAACGTTATTGTTTTTCAGCTTTATGATAAAAGAAAATAGCACGTTAGAAGACTTCTTGCTAGGGGTGACCTGAAATGGTAATGCCTCCAGACAAAGCAATGACCAAAATGTTAAAGATAGGTTGGCTCTCTAAGACTGGCAACATCTAATCAATAAGATTCATTATCAGTAATAACAATAATTATGGCGTTGCATTTTTTTCAGTGTATGTTTCTTCTAAAGACTTTCTGCTTAACAAATAGGAACAAGCAATACCTAAATACAAATGGACAGCTGAAAGAAAACCAAATGGTCCTAATCAAATACAAGGCTATACTCATTAACAGAGCAACAGAAGATGCAATGAAAACTGTGTAATACCCTCACAGAAAGTACATCAGATTGGGTCTCACATGGCTTGTAGGTTTATCCACAACTGAATAGTTCTACTAAAATACAAGCTACTTCGAGCGGTGACTTTGAAAACTATGAAGCCACAGAAACCAACATAATTTTCTCCTGTCAAATTTATATGAAAGTGATTAGATTTTGGCAGGACTAGAAAAACTTGTGGATAAATTGCTGTTACACCTCTTGAATGTCAGACCACATATGTGTTTACAGGAAAAAGTGCAATTAATGTTATTATAAACTAACCATGGGTTTCTGACCTCCAGAGTACAACTAAGGATTTGTTTTTATACAAACCTTACCTTTTCTTTGGCCAGTGTAACTGAACCACCTCACTGTTCCAGTGACGCATGAGAATAAAACTGCAGTCTTACACTATTTCAGTTGACACTAGAAATCTAAGTTGAAAATCCTTTAACATCTGTGTGTTCTGAGGAAAACCAAATCTGTTTCAGAAATAAAGTATTTTGTTTCTAGCAGATTCTTTTGCTCTTTTACTTCAGTAATCATAACTGTGATTCACATACTCTGACACTAAAAGATGTCACATAGTCAATTTTAGAAGAAAGAAATGCTATTCTGTAATCCCGTGAATTTCCCGCTCCCTTCTCAAGGACTGTTATTTCAGCTCCTACGTTGTGGTACTGTGGAACACACAGATATTCTCCTGCCTTCTCATAGAGTGAAAAAGGAAAAAAACAAACACATGCAATCCACTGCTTGTACTTGTAATGCTAGGACCATATGTCACTTGAGATAAGCAACAGAACACAGGGCTTTTCAACTCATCTGTCACACTTGCTTCCTGCAGTTTATATTAATTACAGGATCTCTTCAGCTAGTTATTTCTCTCCCAAAACTCTTTCACCCTTAAAAGCAAGTAAATAGCAAAGCAAAACCAGAGTGAAGTGTAGGGCAAATCGTTATTGTTTAAATATGAGAAGTAAGACCAAAAAGAGAAAAACATTTCTTCTCACCCTGACAAACATTCAGGAGTTCCTTTAATTATTATCTGCCTTCTTCCTATTCTTCATCTCTGACTCTAGACCACAGAAATACTGTTTTCATCAGCAGACAGACTGTTGAGAAGCAGCTGCAGAAATAGGGAAGCTGGTATATATTTATGTGTGCATGCATCAATGCATGTGTGTGCATCTATCTCAACACACACACACAAAGGAAGCCTCAAAGAGCTTACACTTTTTTTTTCTTTCTTTCCTTTTTTTTTTTTCCGTCCTACCAGGAGTACTAGGACTTCTCAATAGAAGTTTGTGTCCCAGCTCTGAACTCTGCTTCTGCAGGAACCATTCACTTGGCAAGTAAAAAACAAACAAATTACAGATGACAAAAGGCACCTATAAAGCGCCAAGTGTCTCTGGTGATTAGTCCTCCAGTGCTGTACATCACGATAAAGACCTGCCAGGTGCAAACAGTGCTACAATTATTTATCAAACAGTAGAGCAGCTAATGAAACATTAAGGAATGGGAAAGGGAAGAGAGAGAGTTTGTGGGAAAGAAACAGCACGGATAAAGAAACAATTCCAAGCCCAAACCATGAAAATGCTTCCAAATCTGTAGGCTGCAGATACCAGAATTGCAGTAGAGCCAGGCAGACAATTCTGCTCAACCTCAAAGAGCTGCTGCTGATCCATATACCTCATTGGGATTGAGAAGCAGAGCCTCTTATAAATTATGATGCTTTATTTAAAGTCAAAGCATTTATTTGCTTTTGTGCCAGCTTTGGATCCTTTTCATCTCCAGCTACCAGGCCCAAGAGAGAACACATTCCTGTAGCTCTGCTGGCAGCCAGCTGTGGCCTCAGTAAATCATAAAGCCTCCTAACAAGCCATTCTTTACAAAGGCCAACTGCAGTTACTAGACATGATAACTTCTCTATTATTCCACTCACTGGAATTTAAAATAGTAATTTTAAGCTGCTGGCTGAAAACACTGAAATCTACTGACCTGCATTCTACCTGTGCACATATGCACGTCTGTATGTGTGCCTGCGTGAAGCATTGCTTACTGCGTGAAGATTTCTCCTCAGGGTAAGTAAGGGAAAAGGATAAGTAAACACCTGAGGCAGACACACCCAAGACAAAGGGGAAGAAAAAAGGTATTTGGGATTTATTTCACAGAACTCCTTTAAGATTTCTTGCAGCAGCTAGCAGGAGACAAGTACCTCTTCATTTGTTCAGTTTCTGGGGTTTGCAGAGACATGTTTTATTTTTGTGGAGGCAAATTTCTTTAAGACCTTAATATAGGGACACCCTACTGTGAAATTTCACAGTAAAATTTATACAACTAAAATCAGTGTATATTCAAATACGGGGCATGTATTAGAATACTGCAAATATAACCGAGAATTCTCTCTCTTCTACTTCCTTCCCACCCGTGCACCTAAACGGAATCACTTAACTACGTTATGGTGAGGCCCACCATTTCCTCTGTGTAGGAAAAGCAGATTAAAAACAAAACAAAACACTTTTGAAGTCTGATGCCCTCCTTCATATACAATTCTTACATATTTGCTTCACTTTAGGGTTTGGAGTAACATTACTTTAAGGTCTGTTGTTCCTATAGTTAGTGGATGAAAAAAACAACAACAACAAAAAAAAAACAATGTCTGAAACTCCACCTTACAGATTTCAAAACCGCAAACAAATATTATGCATTGCCAAGCTCTTAAAAAAGGATCTCAAAAATGAAGGTGGCTAAGTGCTACAATTTTTACGGATCCTTTCCCACAGACTACTTTTTTTTTTTTTTTTTTAATTCCCTTCAAAAACATCAGACAGTGTTAAGCTTCCTACTATAAAATTCTTATATTTTACTAGGGGAGAAGAAGACCAGAACATGTACAAGTATTTCAGTAACACACGTAAAACACCAGTTCTTTTTGGTAAACAAGCCTAATGAACTATGACTAATAGCGTTCTCCTTGAGCAGAAGAAACGTAAAAGGGCTTTTGTTAGCATCTACTGAAGCGAAGTAGTCATTTCGCTGGGACAGAACAAAAGTTAGCTACTTATCAACTGACCAGCTTCAATAGATGTCACAGTTCTGCAGAGCAGTTCACTGTGATTTTCTTTTCCCTGTTTTAAATTACCTCCCAAGTGGGTAAACTAGTAAAATGTCTGGTTAACCAGTTGACTTCTCCCAGCTGTTCCATCACTACTGAAGCAATGCCAAGGGAAGTTACCAGCAAACAGATTTCCCATTAGTGATCAGTACACTTTCTGCTAGGCTTCTCTCATTTTGCCAGTCATTGCATGGACAAATTTCCTTCAAGTGTCCTTCATGCAGCACGTCCCAGTTTCTCCCCTTACTGCTAAGAGCTAGCCTGGTTTTCCCTGATCGGCTGTGAACTATGCCTGCTACTACAGCCACTTGGCTTTTTTCATGCACTAGATCTGATCCACCTTTGACCTTCTTAGGTTTAGAAACAAAACCATTCAGACATAGAGTACAAGCCCACGTTCCACAAAATGTAAATAAAATCTTAAGAGTTCTAGGAATCCTAACATAATCAGCTAAAATTTCTTTTGGCAATGAAACATCCCTCAAATGAGCATCACAGGCATGCCCTCCCTCATTCAAGTACAGCTAATGTGATGACAGAATCACATATTTCAGCATTATTAAACTATTTTCCCATGTCATTAAAAGAAAAAAAGAGGTTGGAATGTCAGACATGACTTAATTCCTTCCCTGGTCAGACAAACAATATCAAGATAAAGCTCACTTTACTTCAGAATCCACACACAAATTTCTGTATGAATTATAGACTGCACTTTGGCCTCATCTGAAAAAACGCTGGCCCCCGAGGCTGATAAGCTGTGACCCCAGGTGGCACATCCAGCCCCTCACAAGGGGCAGGGACATTATTGCTTTGCACTGAGGACTGCAGCGTGAGAGCCGATCCATCAAGCTCCCTGACAGCTTTTACAGCCTCCTCACATTCGGCCCAAGTCAAACTCCACGGCTCCTATTGTTCACATGATGCTTTTTTTCCCTGCTCTGATGAAGTTAGGGCAAGTCCAAGGCTTCAATGAGAAAGAAAGGCTATTGTGAGCTGCCCAGAGTTTATTGACTCTGAGCTGTGCAACAATGGCCCAGAAGCCCTTTCCCTGAAAGTTACACATTCCTAATTGCTAATCATCATCACGATTCTGTACATCAGCACTTAGACACAGATTTGCATGAAAGAAAGGTGTAACTAACATTCAAGCAGATAGCCTCATCATCTTTACACAGTAAAAAAAAAAGATCTGCTAAAATGCACAACGAGAACTATAACCTTTCAGCCTCACAGAGCTGTCATACAAACGCCGGTATGTTCCCTAACATTGCAAGTGTATTAGAAAACCAGTGACCAAAACAGATTTGATTAAAAATATCCCTCGTGGAATCATGATAAGCTAACTGCAGACAAGCGGGTTATGTTTTTCTTTACCCTTTCTACAGCATTGTAAGATCAGCATCATGTTGTGCTCAAAACGGAAAAACAATTTCAGAACTGACTTGGTGTCATTGCTTCTCCCCAGCGTTCTCCTGAGGTCTAAAGATCATTTAAATGCAACAATGACAGAGAACAATACTGCACTGTCTTTGAAAACATTCACCCGTAATTATTACAATTATTTTAAAATAACTATGTATCACTTTAGTTGCATGCATAAATCTTACTACCACCAACAGGCCATTTACACTGTCATAATGTGCCGTCACCACATGTTCAGAAAACCCTTTTTTGTCTAAGAACTTCAACATTGCTTAACATGACCGGATTTTACAGCTGGCAGAGTTCCATGCCTTTTTTCCTCTTTATCAGAGTTAAAACTGGAAAGAAGAAAAGGAAAGGGAGGATAAAACAGCTTGCAAAGGACTTGTTTTGATAGGAGTGGAGCTCTTGATCAACTACTAGCAGCCAAATACAGTAACTCCAGAATTCAATTTTCCAGGATACTGAATAAGCAGAAGGAAGAGACTGTTTCTTCTTTTAAACTTAGCTGTAGCTTTATATGATTCTGCCATTAAATAAATAAATAAATAAATCCAGCCTTTAGAAAGGCTAATCTCATTTTAAATTACAGAATAGCATTTGATAGACATATGTAAATATTTAGTTACTTTCTTGAACTAAAATATCGCTATTAAGATAGTGAGGGGCACTTCCAATTAAACTGGTTCATCCACGTATTTGTTCATGCACTGACTTCACAATTGGACAGGAACTGGTACGATACTCAGTTTGAAAGAACAGCAGCTTCCTTCTGCTAAATCCCCTGATACAGCAGCTTGCTCTTTCAGCTGTCATTCAGTCCAGCACGGCTTTTCATACAAAACCAGAGGAGATCAAGTGCAGACTAAAGGCTTGTTTCAAATGAAGGATTCCCCTCCCTCCATGGATTTCAGCTGAAAGCATATTTACACCCCGAAGAATAAGAAGAACTCGTAATTTGTAGTCCATCAAATAGCGCATTTTCAGATTCTGGTGAAGATTAAGTTTCACAGGTATCTAGGTGGATACCAGTAAGCAGTAAGAGAAGCACAAAGAAGCCCTAGTAGTGCTGGAATAGCATAATAAAAAATAAAATACAGCCAGCCTTTCAATTTATTTATATAACTACTGTGGATCAGTCACAGTATTAGTAACTCAAGTTTTTACCTATACGAATATTCTCCTATTTCCTTTCTTAAAAACAGTAACAATGCATGCAACATCACATTTCTTGTCTCTACAAGGAAGTAAGATGTGGCTGAGAAAAAAATAGCAAAGAAGTGTTAAAAGGTAAGTGCTGTAGCACCCAGAACTGCACTTGCAGTGTAGGTTAAAAAAAAAAAAAAGGATTCATGTTTACAGTGCTGTCAATTAGATATCACTCACAGGCACTGCATTCAGCTCCAGATTTTTTTTAAATGGAAATAAATGTAATGCTATTCTTGTCAACTTACAAAGCTGAGAAGTAATGCTGCTATATTTAATCTAAATGATGTTTTTCATGGGTGCTCTGTAGGATGAATGATATCTGATTTAGAAAAATGACAGTGATTTCGCTGAGCTTTCCAAAATCAACACCCATTTTAGTTGAACAAAACAAGAGGCTGCTGAAGCACATTTGTCTCTCTGATGATGTATATTCACTAAGTACAGCCCATAACCCACCTACTCACAGCAGCTTCAGACAGTTAGCCTCACCCACAGCTCCTTGCAATTTAATGAACAGTCATATCCAACAAATCTCTTACCAATAGCCTGACAGTAGTTATTCTTTTAGACTCTAGGCCCAAAAGAGAAATTTGTCATTGCTTAAATAAATTTTACAGATGTAATAGATAAAGGCAATAAAGAAAACAGGGCTTTTATAAAACAAAATTGACAGAGCAGAAAGCTGTTCCTCTAGAATGTGCATTTGTGTGCGCAGGCGTGCTGGGCTTGTGTGTACTGAAGGGAAATAGACAATGAAGGTTAGGAAGCACGAAATTACAGCCTTCTTTGCCTTCCAGGGAACGTAAATTTTATTCGCAGGGTAAAAGCCATGGTTTTCAATCTGCATGTGTGATCAACAGAAATTGATTTCAAGGAGATTTGGGGGTATTTAACTTATTGCTCAGAGATGCAAATCCCATCTTGTACAACCATTATTGTAAAAATAGAGAAAAAAATGGGTGATGTTTCAGGGCTCTGCTTAGACATTTTCATTTTTCAGATGTTCACAGCTCACTAAGCTTTCATTTCAAATAAGGACCTGTCTATACTGAAGAACCCAAATAAAGCTGTATATGTTCCGTATGTTTTAATCCAGTGTAAAACTCTTACTCAATAATACAGCTTAAATGAAAGAAATTCTTGAATATGTTTGCCACTACGTAGCACACCCATGCTAATGTTCCTCCTTAAATGAGGAGGAAAACAGTGTTTAAATGCTTCAGTAAACATGGCAGCAGCACTAATGTGGATGCAGTGCTGAAAAGTTTTTGGAAATGAATAAAAAGATTCCTTGGCTTTGGCATGTCTACTGCATTTCACAGAGGCTTTCTTAAAATTTTGTACCTCTTTTTTGATACTTCAACACTTATCGTGAAACCAATCAGGTAGAAAACTGTTGTTGTTAAATTAAGAAATCACAAACCACAGATTCTTGAGCGTAGTATGTCATGTTAATACATTATAGTATGAAAAATCTCTCTTAAGTGCAGCCTTTTCTAACAGAAAACAGATCTATTCTTGAACACAGATGAGCTTCCCCTGTGTCAATAAACACAAATTGACTCTCTTTGAAACACAGAGGAAACTGGTTAATTTCTATCTCAATAAAATTTATGAAGCAATAAAAACTTTGTTGTACAAGCTGTGTGGTTTGTTTCACTTCCTTGTCACATGAATTAATGAGGAGAATTCTTCCCTTCTCTCAGACTCTTCACTGTTTCACAGGCTCTCACTGGAAAGGGCACCTTACAGTGATCAAGAGACCCTGGAGTACAATTCTACTTTCCAGTCCTCACCTCAATTTCTTCCTAGAATTTGGCACTGAACATTTTAATTTCCCATCTTTGTGATGACAATATTTGTGAACTTGATTGCCACTATACTGTGAATTGTGCTTAGTTATACAGTCTGAATGACACAAAAAGAAATGGCATGTCTGAACTAGGTAAACATCACCAGAATGAACTAGTACAACCCTTAATCCTACTTATGATACTGAAAATGTCAGCTAATTTGTCCTGCAACCCCTGAATAAGATCAAAGGGGGGGGGAAACTGTACTGTCTGAAAATATGTGCCTATAAGAGCGGGAATAAAAAAGTCCGATGAAGATTTTATGTATTATATTTAGTCAGATTAAGTACAACTCTTCACTACATGTTTTATTGTCGTTTGTCTTCTCTGACCACATGAAGAAAGCCGCTTTTGACAGGCCACAAAAGCAAGGCTTCTGGGAATGTTTTGTTCTCTCTCTTCAAATCCTCTGATGCATTAATTTCCTGACCTCTCTCCTAATACAAAACTACAGCTCACTCTTTACACAATCATCTTTGTCAGAATAACTTCTGCTCAGACAGCAGCTAATCCACCAAAGCTAATGGCTTCTGTCAGGAAGGAAGCAAGTGAAATGATGCTATCACTACACTACATGGATAAATCTACATACCTCAGGTGGACCTCTCCTTTTGTCAGACAGGAGCACCATGTACCAAACACATATGTAATCTAGCTCTCTCAGTCCCAACATGGGAACACGGTTCCATTAGCCAGTGCATTTTTTTAATGGTGAGATTAAACCACTGGAGACCATGGGCCTCACTGGGGTGGGAGACAAATGTATGAAAGGACTTCTCCATTGCTCTTGATCCTCTACACTGAAGGTGACCATCTGAAGCCACAAAGAAATCAGCAAAACCAATACTGCCTTCCCCCTTCCTTAAGTACTTTCTGTGTAATGTTCATCAAGAGATTAAAGGAGCTTAGAGGGAAGGACAGAGTGGAATCATGCAGAACCAGGAACAGAAGATGGCAGCGCTGACAGAGTGCTACCAGGTCAGCCCTCTGTATACCTCCACCCACCGCTCCCAGCAATGGGCCATGTCTCTGAACTGCAGACAACCAAATGCACTAACAACAGATGTCACAACAAGAAGTTTGTAACGCTTGGGGAAGGTGTGAAAGGAATGACAGTTGGCTGCCTTTCGCATTGCTTCAGCAGAAGCCCCCCTTTTCGCCATGAAGGCAGCCGAGGCTGTGGCACCGTTTCCTCACAGGTTCGCCTCAGCTACATGGATTGCAAAGGCTAGGTTTCCTCCTCACGGTCACTCTTCTGACAGAGACTGAAAAGACAACTACAGATTAAGGTAAAACCATGCATTTACGGTAACTGCTGAGGGCACACAAGAACACGGAGATCCTTCTGCCTCTTTTTGGGAACTTAACAAAACTAAGATTTTTGCCCATTACTGAGCAGTTGTTTTCTCCTGGAAGATTTTTCCTGTTCTGGCTGAAGAGCCTCTCCAAAAGTCATTTTGAGAAAGAAATGTTAAAATGACCGATGAAAAAGCCACAGGAGAGGGACAAATTGCTTTTGAAACAAAGATCAACAACGGAGATAGAGGACTGCAGATTTAGTAACAGGAAATGATATATTCTTCTCACCAAAGACCCAAAACCACCTAAAGTATTTTGAGTACCAAAATACTCAATCAGAAGTATAACTAGATTTTTAATGAATGTCCATGAAAAACATCTGTAGAGGATACGCAAAATGCCTTTTTCCCTTCACCATATGACAGACAGTCCAGTTACAGTTTGCATCTTTTTTAGGAGACATCCTCATTTGCTTTGCAGAGGCTGATGCGCTATATACATAGTCAGAAACAGCCTCTCTTAGGAGGAAATCCCTTAGGGATAGGCAGATATAAGGCTGCTTGGCGAACTGAATCAGACTTCAAGGGAAAAAGGCTTGAGGACACAGAAAAACTGCTGCAAAGGAAACCCACAACCTCAGCTTTTTGTGGTCTCTTCCCAGCTGACAGGATTGGTAGGCTGTTAGAAAACTACTGCCTTTATCCTTTCATTTGTGAGAAGGGTGAGAAGATTTTGAAAACTGAAGGAAAGGGATACCATGAAAAAACCTCTTGAGCACAGATTCTCTGTTACCAAGCAGCTCCATTCTAACTTCCCTTCAGTTTTGCAAACTCTTTTAAATTTATGTTTCTTTCCTCTGAAAATGTCTTTCTCCCTCTTCATAAAACTACTTAGTGACAGAGAAATATTTCTGAGAACACAATAATCTGATTTTGGTCCATCAGAACTCCAAGATTTACCAAATAATTTATGAAGACTATTAATATAGACTTTTTTTTTCTTTTTTCTTTCTTTTTTTTTTTTTTTTTTTTTTTTTAATTCTAATAAGGTCTTGAAGGCATATCAGAATCATAGCTTGAAGCAATCTGCTTTTCCTCAAACAATAATACACTGAATTACTATTCCTTTTGGTAAGTTTCTGTTGTTCTGAAAAGAAAATTCTTGACCAATGGAGAAACTAATGAGAACCTTAAACTTCATAAAACTTCACAGAAAAAAAAATAAGGAAAGAAAACTTATTATCTTATCATTCGTTAGTACTTAATACATTGATATAAAAAAGACAGGTATTTTATAAAGACATGAAAGAAGGACTAATGACTTCACAGCCTCTTCAGGTTTTCTAAGATTCAGAAAAGGAGGTTTGTTTCCAGGTTTGTCTACAGGTTAGGCCATAAACAAATCCACTTAAATGGACAATTCCCATGACTGTGTCTTCTAATCTCAAAGACAGTGCAAAGGAGACCTTTAGAAAGAGCCCAAATGAGTGATGAACAGGAGAGAATGTTGTTTGGTAAAGCTCACTATGAAGTCTCTTTGTCTGCCTTATAAAGTCATTCATGGGGAAAACGCCACAAAAACAGGAAATCTTAAATACTGTCCTGATAGGTGACAGGAAATAATGGAATGTATGAGAAGAGTAGGAAGACTCTGAGTGAAAGTCTGTCTTTTTATGGCTGGCTGCCAACTCTATTATGGACATCATAAATAAAATATACCTGGCCATATATTTGAGACCTTGAAGACATTTTTTTCTCCTCTCTAACTAAAACTCAACATACAGCCAATAACCCTCAAAAGAAACAAACAAAACCATGTTAACACATATTTAGTGCTGAAAAAATATTCCATTGAAAATAATTTGAAAAACTGAAGGAGATGAGCAGTATATCTTTATTACTCTCCAAACTGAAACCAACAGCTGCCCTCACAGAAGGGAGATTAGCGTTATTTATGCACCTCACTCAGACTCAATGGTACTCTTGGATCTCAATAGGCTGTATTATGTCTGTAACACTTCGTTCCCTCATTCTTCATCAGACAACTCTAAAAGATTGTTACAGCAAAGCAAAGGTTACTGGAGAAGTGTCCTTTGAAATTATGAGATATTTACAAGCTTCGTATTGGTATGAAGAACATAATTTTAAGCCAAGCACAGAGGTAACTTTCCAGTCAAGAACACCTCCGCAGTCTTTTTTTTTTCCCCTTCAGCTGTATAGATTCAACAGTTGGTCTCTTCATTACTAGGCTGTCCAAAGGAGAGTCGTTCTCTGTTCCATATTTGGTCCTCATGATTAATAACTGACTGCTATAATTTATATATAGCCCTGGTTTAGGCAGCATAATTTCCTTTTTGCTGACATTTTTAAATGTTTCACTAAATGCTGTTCAACTAATTTTAAAAAATAAAGGTGACACTCCATGTCCTAATTTCCTAGAAAATTCCTGTGTGAAAAATGAAAATAAAATAATAATAATAATAAAATAAACTATAGATTATCTTGCTCTAGGAAATACAGAACTATAGAGCTGAGAAGTCCAGTTAGTCCACCCAGTTGGTTCTTGACCAGCATCAGCCTCTATCCTGAGAAATGTTTTCACAGTTTTTTCCTCTAACAGCAGGTTTCACAAGCCACCAGACAAGCTATTCCAAAGCCTCATTACCCTTCCTGTTAGAAATGCTTTTCTAATGTCTGACTTGAGTCTCTCTTGCCACAATTTAAGGTCAGTATTTCCTGTCCTTTCTGTGATGGTCACAAAGAACAGAGCAACCTGTGATACACCACCTATCTCAGATCTCAGCTGTTTCAATATTCCTCCGTCCCTCAACCTCCAATCAAAACAACAAAAAATAGCAAACAAACAAAACCCTGAATTAACTTATTTTCACATTGAACATTTCACTGTTATGATGTATTTTCCAACCTAAGCTGTCTTTTGACTTTGTTGGACAAGATTTGAGTATAAATAGAGTTTGGGGCAAAATGGAAACTAATTGAATCCTGTGGTTAGGAATATAACACTATTAACTAATTTATTTCCACCAAACCTGTATTTCCAACAAAAATACACTGTAGCTGGCCTGAACTTTCTGTTGTAAACACTTAATGCTACAGCAACAATTAACTAACGTATATTTTTTCAAAAAGGTTTTCAAGGAATGGGTTTAGAGGGGAGGGTTTTTTAAAAAAAGACCAAAGAAGAAAAACTGTTGCACAGTCTTTTTTTTTTCTTCTTCTTTTCTTTTGCACTGCTTAGAACAGAAACCTCTTGTGAGGTCTTCTAAAATAACAATTCAGCAAAAAGTGAATGCTGAAGCCACTGAGTCAGCCCTTATAAGCCCTTTTTTCAAAAAGCCAGCTTTCAATGAGTCTATTTTAAATGTTTCCACCATCCCCCCCAAGTTATTCTTATATAAAAACTTTCCCTCCCAACCCTTTCTCTTTGGAAATTTGGTAACCATAGTTTCTGTATCCTGCTGAGACTTGATATGTAGAGCTGTATTCTACCTGCTATTAAGCTGCTGATAGCAGTGTTTCTGTTGCAATTTATGAGAAATGTCAGTTGAAGGCAGAGAGTATTGTACACACTATATTTTCCCAGCTGGATACCTCCGTGAGCAGAAAGCAAAAACATGAATACACATGCTCCATACGTTTGGGGAGGGGAGGGGAGAGACTGCAGGGAATAAAGGCTGCAGGTTAGGTGTGATGTTGGGTGGTCTGAAACTGGTGGAAGATGAACGTGTGAATAGGAAGCTACCTCTAACAATATCAGGAAACACAGAGGTTCCTGGTGCAGTTGTTGATGCTGTATCACCAATAGGGAGGTCACTCTGGAGATCGCTCAGATGCCTCCCTTCCCTTACACAAACTGAATTGTTGGATTTTGAACGCAGTGACATTCCTCTGTTTGTTTCTCTCACCCAGGCCTGCAGCTTCTTGTTTAATGTTTAGCACGAAGACCTTTTAATCCTGAACGCTGCTTAACCGTTTCAGCGGTAATTGTATCTGAGGGTATTGTGTTTTCTGTCTTTTGTTTTTCAGTAGAGTGAGAACCAAGTCACCAAACACAGGATATAAAATCATGTCTTAACTTGCTCTTCAGAGCTCTTCAGGATCAGTTTGCTTACTTCAATGATAGTGATATAGCAATATACTCAGTGGTGAAAATATCTGAGCCTTTCCTGGATAACAAGGACAGCAGCTTTCATGTTTCTTCATCGCACAGACAGCTAAAGGTAATGGACCTTACCAGAGAGACGAATCAAAGTCCAATTCAGCACAGAGTGAATGGGAATTAAAGCAAAATGCTGGCTCTGTCTTCTAAAACCACCACAGGACCATAACACTTTCTACACCAGAAAGCATTGAAGATTACAGATGAAAGTATTCACTGAAGATTACTACTCTGCAAGAACTGCCTCCCTGGAGATCAGAGTTTTGTGGCCAAGACTTTTCCTCCAGAGTACAGTATTGAAATGAAAGCGTTCAGGCAAATAACATAACAAATCCCTTAGTTTATGCCTCCACAGTCCACACTATTCAGAAACATTCATCTATTGATGAAGAACTACTCCAGATTTAAAAGTCCCAAGTAAAGAAGACAATGATTGTTACAGCAGCAAAATGATTCGTTATGGAACATGCGTTGCTCCCATAGCATGTGTCTTCCCCAAAGTTACCAACTCTTGCCACTACTAACTGGCTTCCAAATTTGCAATTAAACTTTGTCATCCCCCAAATCACCTCCTCCATTAGAAGACTGGAACTGAAAATCCCAAACCTACTAAAGTTAAACTGCTCACAGTCAAACTGAGGATAGAGCCAATTACCATTTAAATAACAACATGAAACTCTTTGAAGAAAAGGGCTTTTGATCTCCAAGTTTCAAATGCTGAACAGTTTGAATCCGAGTTCTTTAAATTTCCAGGGAAAAAGCTAAAAAAAAAAAAAAAAAAAAAAAAGGGACTCTGACCCAGGCTGTCATTCATGTACTTAAATCCCTAACATTTTTTACTGTTAAATGTAGCTGTCTTGGCATGTAATTAGTGGCAATATCATCATCAATATCACGGTTATTAAATGCTTAAGTAACTTTTCTTTCAGGTCATTCTAGTGTGAGGGAACAGGGAGTAGCAAAAAGGGAAAGGAAGACAGGCCAAGAGTGAAATGCAGGTTGTATTTTTCATCTTTCTCTGTATGGAATGATAAATTTCAAATTTACAAGTATTCATCAAATCACACTTTGCTGTTAATATGTATTTTGCAAATTTGAATGCCTTGTTAATTTCAAATTCAAAATAGTGTAAGGTCAAATGGCATTAAAAATCTCATTTGGGCAGAATGATGAATGCTGTTCCTTTTGAGTGGCAGAGTCAAACAAAACTGTATTGAACTGCAGTTCAAATTTCTGTCATTTTTTAATGCTTTCTCTGGAGAGCTCGGAAGGAATGATGCTTTAAAAAGTGCTTTAGCCTTTGACAGCCTATGGAGTTTGCTGATGTCACACTTCCTAATTGACACAACACAGGGTCTGCACAGCACATTGCTACAACATTTGTTTTACAAGTGCACATTTCACAGGAAACCAACGATTAATTTCCCAAAGACTTACAGGCATACATTTCCAAAAAGGGAAAAAATAAAACTGTTACATATCCACACAAATCAAAATTCACAGAATCATGGCAGCTAGCCAGAGAAACTACTCCAGGTCTGCTCTCCCATCTGCTTGGTCTGTTAACTATCAGAGAATAAAATCAAATTGCTCCTTCTGCAACTAATTCTGAGAACTCCTTTAAAAAAAAAAAAAATTCCATGATGCAACTTCAGTAATGCAGAATGCCTTACCATGATCAATAAATGCCCTAGCACAGTGCAATGTAGACAAAACAGCTCAGAAATAAATTCCCTCCCCAACCATGGAAAAGGTGCCGCAGCAAGCCATCATCGCTGATCACAAAAAGACCTCTTGATCCCTGCAGCAGACTGAGCCCTCTAGCAGATGAGCTCAGACAAATCTTGATGCAGTGGGAGATGTTACCTGCTCTTGCATATCTACCCCCACCCTTTGCTTGAGACTACAGCCCTTGGAGCAAGAAGGGTAGAAACAAATACATGCCAGATCCTTGGTCACTTCCAATCACATTATTAAAGTAAAATGAAACTGTCACTGGCTTATGCAGGTTTGTAAACTTGCTGGCACTGGGAAGCATATGCAATCCTTGCTGTTGCTTCTCCTAAATGGGAGGTAACCTACACAGATCAACAGGCTGAGCAGTTGAGGCTGATAACACCTTCAGCCATTTGTCTGCTGGAGCCCTTTGACAAGTAATTCTCAGTTTATGGCAGTGTACCCTGTCAAAATCATTATTTCTTCTTTTAATCTATAAATTAAAAGCCCATAGACTTGCATAGCTTTTCTATGTCTACCATTGCAATGGTTTACAGTAATTAATATACTACAGGTTTCTACTTCACAGATTAAAAAATAATTTGACTAGGAGCACTTTCAACAGCTGCCCATAAATCAGCCTGCTCTGCTTGTAAAGTTCAACTCAAGAGTTATTGTGTCTATTGTGCATCTTAAGGTTCAAAGAAAGATTATTCATGCATTCATTCATAGCCAAGAATGTATCCCAGCAATGAAATTTACCCTTCAAAGCTGACCCAAGCTTAACCACCAGGCTGACTAAATAATTTAATTGCACAATGATACGCTATATCCCTTTTCTGAAGATTGCGTTTTTGGTGAATCAAGCTAGGTTTACACCAGTGGTATGTTAATGGCACAAATTCGAAAAGTGTAAGCAGCTGCTGTCCACAAACATTGCCAAAATGAATAATAGGAATGCAAACAAATCTCCTGGTACACAGTTAGGTTTTTTAAAGTATTTAAAAATTGTAGGGTTACAAAATTGCTTCTGTGGAAGAAAGAGGCAGAAAATAGATGAAAGCAAAGCTGTTATTTACAGACAGCCCCTAATAACTGAGTAACGTTGCCAGTATAAGAACATTAATTCTGTCACCTACTTTTCATACCCACCAATTTATTTTCCTTTCTATGTGGGGTTTCTGTGACTAGATGTAATCACAAAAAGAACAGAGAGTGTTCTTGTAACATACAAAAAAGTCAGAGGAGTCCCGGAGCAACTTTCAAGAGAAGCTGTCTGGTTCAGCTAATTCAGTAAACATTCCAGCCCTTCCTAGCTACAACAAGCCAATGCAGCTAGACTGAAGATTAAGCAGAAGGATAACAATTACATTGTGTGCTACTGCCAGTGATGCAAAGACTCTAAATCTCCTTGAAGCTGAAAGCAAATTAGCAGCTTTGCCTGCATCAAGCTGTCTGTCCAAATGGAGGTTGGTTTTCACAACAGTATTACTAACTGTGCCCCTTGAAGACAGCTCTTTGGGGATACAAAAACATTTTCTCTAAGTTATTTCCTGTCAATTCCTTGTCTAGACCAACAGAACCATTTGTAACCTGATCACCACCTATAGTCTTGAAGCAAAACCCCTGAGGAGTCCCTCTCCCTCCGTATTTTTACTCACTTTGTAAGTAACTTGATTGGACAGAATCAAGATAAAAGCAAAGAAATTGACTTAGTCTTATGGTTCCTGTTTCATAAAAACACACCACCAATTGGTAAATCTGGGCTTCTACAGTGTTTCTGGTCGGCATGAAGCTGTACCTTACAACATGGAGGTTGAGGCCTCCAAATCTTCATGTTCTGGAGAAGGGAAAACTCAAAGAAACGAGTCTGAACAACTTTTGGGACACACACAGACAAAGTCTAGGAGACTACTTTCAAGCAAGACATGAAGGTTTGTTATGGGAAGTTTGCAAAAGAACTATGCTGCAAGAAAATGTGTGTTGTTAAATGGGTGCCTCAGGCTTCCACACGCTGGATCAGCCCAAGTTGGAAGCACTGGGGAGATGTCTCTGCCTTGTACCAGCATTTGTGAGCACAACTTTGCTGCCTTCTTTTCCCTTGTCAGTAAAATGATGTTTGAACATCTCGATTACAGCTGTTGCCAAAACAGGCTGACTAGCCAGTTTAATTAGAAACAAAATATGCCATTATGTTTCAAAAAACAAGGCCTTTCCTTCCCACTCTGGAGGAAACGGGGCTTAGCTGGGGTGTGCAAAAAGTTGGCTGTGTTGAGAAAGTTCAGAGTGGCTACTGTCAAAGAACTAAACTATATAGCCACTTAAGAGATCTGATGTGCTTATAAATACTGAATTCTTAATTTTTATAAGACTAACAAAAGACTTTTCTTTCCTTCATACAGTAAAGAAAAAATGAAAGACTTTTCAAATCCATGTGGACCATGAATGAAATATTGTTTCCCTATTAAAGAATTCATATAAAAATAATCTGCATTTTCATTAAGTAACAAACAGTAGCTTCCACTGATTGACCTTCAGGTTTGATTATGGCTAACACAAGTCCCTAGCAGGGAACAGTTCCAACCTTGGATGATTTGTCCACCTTTCTCTCTTTTTTTTTTTTTTTTAATTGCTCAAGTTTATAACCAGTGCTGCTTCTTAATCTCAAACTGAATGAAATTAACTGATAGCTGGAGGTTCTTTTGATGAAACTGGCTTGGAGGCAGACAAACTTGTACCGGTTTCATAGCCAACAAGAGTGGCTTGAACAAAATTTCTGAAGAAGCAAAAATTAATTTCTTGCAAAACATTTTCATTAATGACAGAATCTACAGAAACATTTTTCAGAACTTTAATAAAATTGTAGTGAATAACCTACAAAGCAAACCTTTTTTAAAATCAGTAACACACATTAGAGCAAAATGTGTTACTGACTCCTCTACAAATTGACATCAGCTAATCTCTTCCCTAAGGAAAACTGCTTCCTTAGTGAAACCTGAGACTGTTCTTTCTACTTCTAAAATCTCCTAACTACAGGGAGGGGGGGTTAGGGGGGTCATACAGCCTCAGGCTTTAAAAGATCCACAAAAGCCAGCTCTGTGTGAATACACGGTTAAGAAGTATAGGTTCGGTCACTGTAGGGGAAAGTAAACAGGCAGTAGAACATAATTACTTGTTTCAACCTACTTAAATGCAGAAGTTTTAAAGTGAGTGGGGGGAAAAAAAAACATCTCTAGATTAACTGAAGATTGATCTGGAACTGCTTCTCCACAACACTCGTCCTCAGTGTTAGGAGCAAACATCTACCTACAATTAACTTCAGCTCCATTCTTTTGGAGACCTCTATACCACTGGCTAAGTCACTGGAAAAAAAAAAAAAAAAAAAAAAAAAAACAATAGGCTGTTCTAGCTGTTATGACTATACAGAAACAAACAAACAAAAAAACTCAGACAAAACAAAATCACTTAAGTACACTAAAATATCACATAAAGCAAAGCCCTAAGAAACTTCCCAAGGAAGCTTAACAACTAATTGACATGTCAAAAAAATGTAGGAAAAAAAAGAAGGCTTTTCTTAAATATCTCTTAATTAATTTATTTTTTAATGATTGAATCCTTAGTCATGGTAGTAAATTCATGGTGTAACTAGTTCTATGACTTTTTTTTTTTTTTTTTTTTTACCAGGTGCTATTTATTCCCTTAAATCTCACAGAGTTTGGGGATATAAAATTAATGAATCTCAATTGTGGTTTCCATTGAAACACTAGCTTTAATAAATGTAGAGCTAGTTTTTCAGTCTAAATCAAGAAAGCTATTTCCCTTGAGCTTTTCTTTTTCGATATTCTACTCTTTGTCTTCACACTCAACCTCTACCTTTCCTGTCTACCTGTCTCAGAACAAAAACATAAACTGTAATATTTTAGTAACCCTGAAGGCCAAAGACCTTTTCACTGTTCAAAATTCTTAAAACGAGGTTTTTGTTCCATTTTTTGGATTGTCACCAACAATTCCAGACTGGTAGCTAGTTACTACCACATCATAACAATTGGAAAGAATTATGAATATATACTCAGGGTGACAAAATTTAAGTTTCCACTGATTCTAAAAAATGAAAAACTGCATGTTAGGCTACATGCTGATCTTGTGCAGGCAAGCTAATCCCAATGCCAAAAGCATCTTTCTGCTACACAGCGTAAACATATATATGTATTTTAAAAAGATTTAGTTCTTTTATTAAACTGGTATTTATCTGAGTTAGTGAAAATATAGTCCCATAACGGAGAGAATTCTCATTCACCACCCTGTACATGAGCAGTACATAGGAACACAGCAAAACTAGAAGACCACAGCTTGTCCGAACTAGTTAAACTATGTACAAAATTTGAGTGACTGTGAGAACATCTTTAAATAAGTGGTTTAATCCCTGAGCCACACCAGTTAAAGGTATCATTTCAGTTGTGCTTTTATTCCTCACTCCAGTGATATTTATTCAGTAAGAAAACACTTGCACGCATACACGCTTTCTTCATTAGCAGTCAATCTCTCCCCCCTGCTATCCACAAATCCAAACGCCACATGTTGCAAGCATTTTGTACTGGAATGGGCTCACTACTAAGCAATCTGCTGCTATTGAGATTTTGCTTTTGAGCAGTAAATGCTCAAAACTCTTGCTTTTCTTAAAGCAACTCCTTCAGTCTTCATAACCTCACTGCTTGAGCAGGCTCAGTTTCACATTCAAATAGCTCCAAGCAAATGTTTCCAACCTCAATTATCCTCCTTCCTTTTTCTATGCACCCTCCCTGCCCCCATATGCTTGTTTGTAAAAGGGATAGTTTTCTATGTATGTACAAGCAGAGCAGGGAGTCTTCCTCTGTAGCAGTCTGCCAAGACGCAGCTTTTTATGTAAGCATTGTCTGGAATTTGGATGGTTTTGTGTTTGCTGTTTTTTTTTTTTTTCATCCTCTGCCTGGGGTTATACCAAGATGGTTGCACCCAACCTCACTGAGCTGTAAAATGTGGCATTTGCCAGCTCTCTGCAGACAAACTGGCTGTTACTAACCCGGATAAATAAGACACTTAGGATACTCTCGGTCAGTTACTGCAACTGAACTGTGGCTATGCTCTGCTTAGCATCACATCTCTATCCCTAAGAGTGGAGCAACAAGACAAGCACTGGGCAGTAAACAAATTACGCACCCCCCGAGCCGCAGAGATGCGCCGCGTCTATAAACAGTGCTGTAGGACTAGCGCTACTTAGAGCCTGCAGTGTGCGTATGTTCAAGGAAGAAGGCTGACATTTAGAAACCAAATTTAACATTTAACGTAACAGCATATTTACACGTTTGCTGATCTGAAGCGATGGTGTAAGGAAGGAATGGAAAGGGGCAATGAACTAGCTGGATTTCTCCACTGTGTTAAGAAAGATGGAAATTCACAGTGGTTCTGTTTTCATCTTTTTTCTCTTTTTTTTTTTTTATTACAGAAATTCACTAATATGTGATGCACTCTATTACCTAAACAAATAGCCTTAAACTTAAATTACTGTTCAAATGAACAAGTAGTTGAGCATTTCTGAAAAAAGGCATGTTATGTAAAAGAAACAGCATTAAACTTGAGGTCAAAATATCTCCTCCTGACCTACAGCTCTGCCAGCAGGGAACATTCATTATCTATTTTGCATCTCTCTTTCACTGAGGTTTATACTGACATCATTTATCTACTGTTTGCTGTGAACTAAGAGCCTGCAAAGGTTTGGTTATCGTAGGCTGGCTGATTCATGGCAACTCATTAAAGTCACATCAACTCAGCTGTGTACACCTGGCTCGGAAGAGCTGGTCCCAATGGCTTGAAAACACTTTAAGTAGCTTCTGTGGATAACACAGGGGTTTGCCTCTAAAATTATTATTCGCTCCAATTATTTAAGGTGAAAACAATCAAATAGAGGAGAAGTAGCAGACTAATTGGGAAACTGAAGGGTGCACGTAACAGTTTGTTCAGTCAGAGAGTTCCCTTTTTGGTTGTCTCAGCATAAGCATTTTTGCTACAGACATGCCACAAGAATAAAGTATGTCAAAATGCAGCTAATGCCATACTGGCTTAGTCCAAGCACTCCTTGCCTCCCAAAGAGGCCTGCACTACGTGCTGCAGACAAACACACGAGAAACACTGCAGAAGCCAGTTATATGGCAACATCAGGATTCACATCCATTAACGAGCACTACACTGTAAGGACAGGCACAATGGTGAGGTGACCAAGAAGGTCCCATAGACACAACAAACCTCAGCACACCTACTCCTAAACCCCTCTCATGGTCCAAGTCCTATAAAATTATACTCTTAAAAAAAATTTCTCAGATAGCCTCCTTTGGCTCTAGGACACAAAGCATGACCTCCCAAGATGTCTCTTGCAACACAGGTACGGTTTCCATAAAACACAACACTCTCTTTTCATCATTTCTCATGTGCTATGAGTTTCCACACGACACATGCCAAGCGTCAGACTTCATGTACCTTACCTAATCCACTGGGGCAGCAGAGCTCTACAATTACAGATTTCAGGCTTCGTTAAGTCCATTCATTTACTGGCTCTGATCTCACAGACAAGAGAAAGAGGAACAGTAAAACATAACATCTCAAAATATAAACACCTGTGCAGGCTTTTTGTGGTCATATACATTTTGATGATACTGGCTGGCACTCACACATGTCAGCTGATGGCTCTCCTAACAGCAGAAAAAAAGCTGGGTTTAGCTTTTTTGGCTAGCTACATGAAGGGAACATCTATCTCCTCCATGAGCTGCTTCTCCCTAACACAGACAAACCAAGCCTGATGTTTGAACAGAGAACATCTTTGTGCTTCTCTCCCATAAAAATACCCGGTCTTTCAGTTCTGTACTGAACACGGTGGTTAAGAATACCAAGCTGCTACTTCCTGTATTCAGCAAGTTAATGCTCAACATTACACATAAAGGGCAGAATACAAATGCACCCGGCTTGAAAGCTTCTCTGTTTTTTTTTTCCAACTGTATTGCTTGGTTTAATAAATGACATTACCTCTCTCTGTAATCCTTGCCTGAGCTCAAGACAACAGTCTTGATTAACCACGTTTATCTGAATTTTTATGTATTATCGTAAGGTTCTTTGATAAAACATATTAGAAAAAACAACAACAACAACTGAATTTCTGCATTTGTTTACTTAGATATTTGACAGGGCTTTCAACATCCAGGTTTCATTCTTTCATCATGCCTTTGCATATGTGAAAGTAGGAAGATGTGGTTGTTAAACCACAAAAAAATTGCTAAGGGGAATCAAAGGCAGCCAGACTACTTCTCATTCTTCTAATGCTATTTCTATACTCACATACACACCCTTACTTATACACACATGTATGAACACATACATAACCAAAGACATTTAAAACAGACTGTGTTCTTTCAAAACAGCATTTTGCAAAACCAACACCACCTAGTACGGCAAGGAGGAATTAGCCTTAGTTCTGAGCAACAGGCATGTTTTCAAAACAACACCTATGCATATTAGATGCAAACATGGCTGAGAAAACCACCCACAAGTATCAGCATGTCTCTCTAGGTTATCTAAGTGTTCTCCTTTCTCCTGGAAATTTCTGCAAAACAGTGTCAGAACTGATGCTAGCGTAAATCTGGAACACCGCAGAGGTGATCCCATCACATTTCTGAGATCCAGTATAATTAAATTTCAGCAAACTTCAGACTCCTGTTTCTGACACCTGCCAACTAGTCTTGAGTTATAAAATCAACAAGCAAACACTTTGAAAGATCCAACTCATTATTCCATTATTTATTACTGAACAACAACAGCAACTTTTACCCAAGCTGCACAAGAGGAAGAATGTTGATGCAGCAATGCGAGAACTCGAGCGCTGCGTGTTGACAGCTTGTTCTGCACACAAAGGCAGCAAGGTGACGGATGGCTGTCTCCTACACAGTTTTCAAGCAAACAAGACATCATCAGAACTAGTGCTTCTCACATCTAAAGGCTAACTCTATTACGAGACGCTGAACCAAAAACAGGACATGACCCAGGGCAACTGCGTGTGAGAAACAAAACAGAAAAGCGAGCTCTAAGCAATTTAGAAAGTTGGTCGGTGGTTTCCTTTTTTTCTGGGTCATTTTTATCTCCTCCAGGCAGTAAGAAACAATTACTGCTCTCTTCAAAACTGTTTTCCCAGAAGATAATTACACCATTTAGCAAGTACCTGATTCTAGATAAACCTTATTTTTCAGTATGGAAATACAGACATTTAGCAGTTGCTTCCCAAAGCATCACAAAAACAAGCAAACAACAAAATACACTCCAGTAACACTACCAAGCTGCTTTTTATGACGGATTTTTACTGCTACTGGATGGTAGCTCTTGGCATCAAATGTCCAAATCATCTGCAAACTTTCAGGTTGATTTTCCCACAACCATTTCTCATTCCACTATTATACAATAACCCCAACTAGTTCCTTCCATACAATTTCTTTTTCAACCATTTACACCACTTCAGATACGTTTTCAAGTTATTTAAACAAGGATGTTACACTGAAGAAAATGCATGCATGATACATACGTAGAAATTAAACACTACACAACTGAATAATGCAACTGAGAAATGCTCACATGATAATAGCATTCTCAGGCAATTATATTAGTAACACCACAGCTGTGGTTAGTTACAAAGCCTTGTAATAAAATATGACAGAATTCAGATACCAGCTTCACCTATACACATCTTAAGACTAAAACACTCAGTGAAGAAGTCTGATTTATTGTATCTGCCGATTAAATCAACTGAATAGGTTATCACAGAGTAAATGAAAAGAGCTGTAGTAACAACACTCTCTTAATCAGCCATTATTTTGTCTGATATCCAAGGATGTTTTTTTTCCCCCCTTTGGAGCAATTATCTTAAAAACACGAGTAGTAAAACCAAACATCATTCTTCTTGTGACTTTGAAGAAACAATGCAACAGAACTTCAACATTCCTAAAAGAAAACTGGTTACTTCAGATAGTGAAGACCTTCAAAACATGCATTCATGAGAAAATATCTTCTCTTCTAGAAAGCATGTGGTGGAATTAACAAAGAGTTCTATACAAACCATTGGATTTCACCTTCCTGTACTCACTTTACCTTTTTTTTTTTCTTTCTTTCTAAATAGCTATGTTCACCACATCCTTTCTGTGTTTGCATTCCGAATGCTAGCTGCTGCAGCATATGATGTCTGCTCAGCAGCACATTTGGTTCATAGTTCCCATACGCAATAGTGGTTATGCAGACATCCTACAAGCCTATTCTAATCAGCTTATGACTCATCTTCAGAGTGGCTAAATCAGATACAAAATTCAAATATCTCAAAACACAAGCCAAGGTCAGAAATTTTCATACCTTAGCTTCTTGTTGTTGGTGGTTCCCTAAAACAGCCATTGGATTTATAGACAGCTAATTAGATGTCAGTCTGCATGAATGTTTTTATTAGGCTTTGGAAACCAGTGAAGGGAGTAAATATGAAAAAAACATATGTATATCACAAAAGAAATTCGTATTTCAATTGGACGTTATGAACAACAAGATGGTTTTGTATCTCACGAGCTACAATGATTTCGGTTAGAATATTCTGGATCTACACCAATTTTAGCAAAGGTCGTGTTCTGGCCTAATTAAAGTCAGAATCGTAACTGGAGAAAATGAGTATCTGATAATCATCCTTCTGTTAAAGGCAAATAGAAGACCCATCTGCACCCTGTTTTCTAAAATTTGGCAGAAATGGCTTTATGCAAGCTGCTACATAGTTGCTTTCATGAATGTGTCAGAAAATTTGAAAACAGCTAAATATATACATATATGTGTGCCCCAAATGTCAAAACCCAATTAAAATGCAAAACCGATCATTAAGAACTCATTTTTCATAATAGAGTCTTGATTGTGAGCACTGGTTTGGAGGAAAAACAGAATACAAGTTATGATATTTTCTTCAGTTAAGCAGAGTCTGAAACAATGCAAGACCACAGTACAAACTGTACAACACAAAATCCTATCAATTATCTTCAGTCGCTAAAACTACACGCTAGCATTTAAAATCCCACTGCTTGGATCACTGTACTTATTCATAGATGTAGACTTGCCAAACAGTATTTGTAAAGCTGTGAAAACAGGCACATTCAAAACCATTACACTTAAACATGCCGTCATTGAACTCTGAGTTGTTTCAGAAAATTGTTTTAGACAAACCGGGAAAAGGTTAAGGGAGTTAATTTCTATTAAATAACAAGAGCTTTTAAACCAGTGGAGTGCTGAGAAACTGGTAAATGGAATGTCATCCTGACCAGAATGCACTTTTTTTTTTTTTTTTTTAATACTTCATTTCTGGTGCCAAACCTTTAACAAGACAGGCTTCTTAAATTCAGTGGGGGTCAGAAGTTTAGTTTATTCAGCAAGAATAACACTATTAACGGCTACTGCTCTTTCATGTCACCACAGTTAACGCCCACACATTCCAACTCCGGTTAATACAGGCCAGTCAAGGGAAACTGGAGTCGCTACAGGCAGTCATCTCTGCAGGGATATTTTAAAACAGAATTTATATTGTGCTTTAAAAACAATCTAAAAGGATCAATCTACCTTATGAATCTGCTGTAGACATACAGAGAGAAAGATGGATGGATGAAAGCATATACAAGCGAGTAAATCTGACTCTATTGATTTTTGAGAGGACAGTGCAGAACACTTTGGTGAGGTCTTATGTATCACTGCAAAGGACCAAATGCCATTAAACGTACGTCTGCAGGATGTCAGGATTTATCACGAAGCAATGCACCGCTGTATTCTTTCATTACATCCCTTAGTAAATAATCTTGTTCTCACTGTTGATGGTGGTAGACCACTAACAATTAAATGATCCTCAAAACAAACGTAAGAGTAATCAAAGGAAGACTCTCACGCAGCTCTAACTGGAGAAATCCAGTACTGTCAAAACAAAAACTGCAGTAGTTTAGGGGATACATGCAGTATTTTTAATATTAACAAGAGAATAAAAATGAGTTTTAGAAAACAAAAATGGAAAAATCTGCATATCACAGCATAATCCTCTTTCTACTTTGTTCTAAATCATAGCCAATCAACATTTAGAATTCCCTGAAGCTCTCCAGCACTCCTACTTGGCCAAATGCCTTCAAAGGGTATTAAAGAAATCAGTCTGGCTTAGATAGCACTTCTTCACCAGATGGAACATCTCTCTTAGAACAAGGATGTTTTCCTCTTAAACCACGTTTCAAACAACCAAAATGCAAATGACGATCACAGCATCAAACAGAATTTCTGAAGGGTCTCTGGGGCCTCTATTATTATATAGTGGCAGATTTTTCGATCATAGTATCTGATATCCAAAATACTCGGCTTTCTAAGTTTTCATGTGAAACATTCACATATCCACTCCTCTCACATACACTCTCCTCATGATTTGCATTTAAACAGCATATTTTTGCTATTCTGTTAGATTTTTATTCATACGCATTTCTCAATACAGAAATAGGAAACAATTCCATTGTTTATCGGGGTTACATGGCAGGTCATTTGGAAAAAGATGACTGCTTAAATAATAAAAACCTGCCATTTGTTTTTTAAAAGAAAAACCCACTAGCTTAGCTAGCAGCTGTGCCTGCCACTGTACATTATGATGTCCCAATAGACGAGCAAGCCCCCACACAGTACCCAGGCAGAATCTCCTCCTTGTTAACATATCTAACAGACAAGCCTAATGGAAAAAACAATTTACCTTCTTCGGTTTCATGCCACACAATTCCTTCCAAGTTCACGCTGGTCCCAGGCTCACAGGGTCCAAGGCATTCGGGTTCTGTTACAACTCCAATCTCGCAAGTATTTACACCCACTGAACGAGTCCGTACCAAAAGCTGCTCGACTGGTGCTGCAATATTGGATGAAGATGGGGAAAAGTAGGAAGGCAGAATCTGAGGTGTGATACTGCTGGAAATCGGAGGTGGAGGTGCAGGCACTGTAAACAGGGGATCAACCTGAAAACAATAGACAAACTTACTATAACGATGCTGTGAGATTTAAAAAAAAAAAAAAAAAAAGCTAAAAACAGACAAAAGAAAATCCAGTTTGCTTGGACTGCATTTGCATATGCAGGGATTTGAAGTAGCATTGGTAATTTCAGTTTTATGAATTTAATTTTGTCAACATCAGCCCAAATGCTGCACATGAAAAATTATGTACAAAAATATCTATCATGCTAAACAAGGCAAATTGCTACGTTTCTACAAGACTATTCCCTGTTGTCACAGACAGCTACTATAAAATAAACGTTTTTGGGTTTTGTTTTGTTTTTAAGAAGAAAGGATTGAGGACACTTTTTTCTTGGTGCTGACAGAGACTGATTTGTGGATGGAAATTAATTTTGCAAACTGGCAACTTCATTTTCTATTTAAAGAAAAACATTTATAAAGACAGAACAAAGACACACAAATGACATTTTTTTCATCTGCATCATCGAGAAATTAGTACTTGGAACAATTCTAATACCCAAATGCCATCAAATATAATCTCTTGTCTTCCAGCCACTTAAAATGCATTAGGATCACCCACCTAACAGCTTACAGATAACATTTATGTCTTTCCACTTGAAATAACAGATGAGGACTTTTACAGGAATCTATCAAAACCACATAATATCTAAGGGCTTCCAAAACACATACATGGAAGAATACAATTTGCCAGACAATCAGCCTGTACACAGAAAACTCATATACAGTCAATGTGTCTATATGGACTTTAGAAGTTATCTTTGCTGTATGACTTTCAGCATACCCAGTAGTACATTTTCTGTACAAGGATCTTGCTGAGTGTTCTTAGTATTTTACTATGGTCATAAGGTCTTTTGAAACTGAAAAGATATAAGGATTGTACCCACTAAACTAGCTAAAACAACTAAATGTACCTCCTAAAATTCATGTATGTTTGCCCTCCTGGATCATAGACACCACAGCCCAAAATCCTTCTTCAGTCTGACAATTCAGAAAGATAGCTTTCTAGCTGCTTTCAAATTGATGATTAAATGTCTAGGTTTTTAATTCTGGACCACTGTAAGAGGGCTTAACAGGAAAGAGAAGATGACTCACTTCACACCGTCATCTAGGTCTCATTCAAATATATCTTAACATCGATCAATGTTAATTCTGCATTGTCTTAAAGCCCAATTAGCAAATGGGAGGCAACGAGGAAAAAGTACTAAACAGTATTTATTATCCTTCTATCACATATCCTTTGGATCACGTATCAGATCACTCATCTCATGGACAGTTTTGATAATGAGAAAATGTAATGGAAATCTAAAATGATAAAGGTAAATGGCCTTTGTAAAAATTAATTCTTTTGCTTTAAGCATTATTCATACAAACAGAGGGCCAACTTTTAATTGTGCATGCAGGTTCTGAGTGAGCTAAATATTAAACAAAAGCATTTGGTATGATCTTTGTATGATGAGCCTGGACTGTAATCTTGATTATACTAGAACCAGGGAGAAGACAAGAGAGACCTATAGTCACATTCTTCCCCTATAACTTTTCTTCACTTGGGAGGAGGAGCTCTTCTAATTTAAGACAGTAATAGGACTTTATATAGGCCTTTTTATTTAGGAATAATTTTCAGGTTAGAGATAGAGCAAAGCAAAGAGAAAAAAAAAAAAAACAAATCAAAACACGAATACTAAAAGTATCCATCAGGTGTAAAAGCCTACTAATACCAACAAAACACTACCCAGCACAAGCAGTTACTGTGGCACAAAAACAACACAGCGTTGCAGAGATATCTTCACTCTTTACAACACCATGCTTGCAGAGTCTGAGGACAAACACACACCCCTTGCAGTGCAGACATGAGTGCACAGATGCAAATCATGCACTAAATGGCCCCCAGGAGCAGTAACTCTCTTGCAACATCTAGCAGTAAGCGCAAAACATTGACCCGTGTGCCTGGTCCGAGGGGACACGGGCTTTGTGCTATGTGGACAGGCTGCCTCGTGGGGCTCTGTCAGTGTCTTGCCATCGGCATGTACCCTTGGGGTGCTGTTTGGAGGAGTACTCAGCCCTCAACCCACATCATCACAAGCCAGAGGAGAACTGGGATCTTCAACCAGCAGGGCAGGGCAAGGGAGCCTGGTGCTTTAGGAAAGCTAAGCCTTATAAAACCTTCATTAAAGGAAGAAACGCTATTGAATGGCCTGCTTCATGGTTTACGTGGTGTTTTGTAATGCTGTGCAAAATCTCCTAGTCCGCTTGCGACATCATTCTTCCATAAAACATGTTCAACAGAAAGACAGAGGAAAAAAAAAAAAAAAAACAAGTTTGCTATTATCAAACTAAACTAGCAAATGTTTTAAATGGATGCAGACTAAACTGGAAGATGCGTCTTCTGCTTTCCATGTCTTTTAAACAGTAAAAAGCAGCTAAAAAGAAAGCACGGATCTGACAGTGTAGCCTATCAACTTCTTTGTTACAAGTATTTGTACTTGGCTCTGGCTTATTTAGAACTGCTGATAGATGTCCATGTTTTCCACGAAAATGACTCCTATGGGACAAGGCCAAAGAGTGGCTGCTGCAGAGCTACATCCGAGCACCAAGCCTCTGGCTGAGAACTCGGTGGACATTAACTCTCCCTGAGGTTCGTGAGAGCTGCACAAGTACGATGACCTTACTCATACCACAAAATACACGGAGCGTAAATATTGCTTCAGTTTTCCGTGTTTTAAAACGACCCCATCCTGTTTGATAACCGTAATGCCAGCAGAGCGGAGTGGAGGCTCTCAGTGATAGCTGTGGTGACATGGTTGCTGTCATGAATCCTCCAAAGGGCACTGATGCGAGCTATTAGATGCAAAGAGGGAGGCAGGAAGGCCGCCATCTCCAGTGGAAAACAGGCACATAAGACTAACATCTGGTGGTGGCAGACTGTCAAACTGAGGAAAGTTAATGTCAAGAACAGACGCTCTGCAGTTTCTCACTGTTATTTCTGCATGATTATTCCCAGGTGTTGGTGCATACTGAGCAGTAGCCTTTCTGTTTATCACACAATCCAATATGAGAATGAAAAGCTAAATCTGAGGAGGGTTATTTACATAGATGCTCTCTTTATACACATAATCAAAGGGCTCCAGAAAAGACTGAAATATTCAAGCAATATTTTCTTCATTCACCTAATTCCAAGAGCTTTTGAGAGCTGATTAGTAACAAAGGCTACAAAGCTGGAGTGTTATTCATGGCAGCTTTCCACTGCCAAGTGTTTGATTGTATCGGAGAGCTATGGCTCTCGGTAGCAGAAAGCTCACAGAAAATGAAGAATGCCTGCCAAGCACTGTAGTCAGTGCTCCATGGAGTGCTCCTCTATCTGAACATGACAAAAAATATTTCGGTGGCAGCATGACATTAGCCTGTACATGGGAAAGGGTCTGGATAAGAGAGGAAATGCCACTCTAGCTACTTTCTAATACGCAGACCTTCTAATAAACAGGCTTTTCCTTCACTTACACAGCCACTTTAGATGCTGTAATTAAATAATACTCATCAAAACTCGTCTTTCCAATGCAATGCAAGTTTCCAAAATCATGTTTGCAAATGGATATTTGATATTCTTTGCAGACAATTTCCTGCGGACCTATGGGCAATGCTGAGCGCAAAGAAGGCAGTGCACAGATTTGAGGGGACTTCCTAGATGGGCAAGCACTCAGCATCCTACTATTGCAATCAACCGTATCATACTCTGATTCCTCCAGGGGTGGAAGAATGTCAAGTCATTCTGGGACAGACTCTCATGTATTCCCATGGGAAACCCACATGAATCAAAGAGAAGCAAAATCTCAGGAACATCTACGGTCATATGCACCATGCCATCTATTTATCTGACCAGAAGCAAATTCACAGTATTGCTCAAAGTAAACTCCCTTCTCAGAGAGATTTACGCAGATAACGTTTGATCATACTACCACATGAATGTATTCTATATCTATTCATATCAAAGCCAGGCTGGATGTGGCTTTGGGCAGCCTGCTCCAGTGGTTGGTAACCCTGCCTGGAGCAGGGGGGTTGAAACTAGATGATCTTTAAGGTCCTTTTCAACCCAGGCCACTCTACGATTCAATGATTTACTTCAAGAATTTACTTCATTCATTTCAACTTTGAAAACTTTCAGAGGGCATCTGTCTAAAGCGTGAAATGTCTCTGTCATAGTCATAAAATGACAACAAGTAAATAGCTGCCACACAGCCAGGCCATGTGATGTGAACCACTGAAGTGTGCAATCACATCTGGAGCCATGAAAGTATGTGTAGTTTTGCCTCACTAATGAAGATACATCTTTGAAGATAAATTTTAATGAAGATAGAGTCTACTGGCATAAGACCAAACAGGGTCATACATCACCCCAGTGTCACCCACCACGTGATTCTGAAATGCACATGACAAAAGCCATTCACTCCATCTACCAATATACAGACCAGAGAAAAGTCCAGGTTTAAGAAGCAACTTTAAGGCTCAGGATAACCCCTTGCAAGAAATTATTGCCTTCTAAATTGAGTAACATTTACTACAGGCATTGCCAAGTGGGAATGTCTGCAGTAGAAGAAACAATGCAAGAAGAACCTCTTCCAGATGTAATTTGGGGTACACCTAAAAAACAAAGACTGCCTCTTTGCAAAACTAAATCAGTCCTTAAAAAAGACACCAATGGAAGACTGAAAGAAATGAGAAACCTCCAACCTTGAATACTGACAAGATCTTTAGTGTTATTATTACTCCGCATGTCTGAAATGAAAAGCAGGAAATAAAGGAAATCAGGCCTATATGAAAGTCTTGCTTCTCACCAAATTGCTTTTCCTAGATTTCACAGTATAGGAGAGATTACCTTGTTTTTATATAAAGTATGCCTGCCCTACCTTAATGCTCTAAAGCAACAATGACCTTAGACGACCTCATTCTAATCTGATTTATGATGTTGTGAATGAGAAGTAATTCTAATGAAATCAATGAAAACTACTTTGAAAGAAAACAAATGTGGGAGAATCTGACATGGAAAAAATGTTGGTGTGCTCTGGAGTGTGTCTGCCCTTCTCAACATCTCACATAACCCTTTCCCCACGAGAACTTACGTCTAAAACATAAAGCTAGTCTTTCATATTCTAGTCTGTTATCTTATGCATATTTGTTACCCTGTAACAAAAATGACCTCCATAAAGAATATTGGTTTTATCTGAAAAATACCAATTAGAACTCAATTTAGTATTTCTTTCATTCAAACTCACTCAAGAAGCCATGAAGAATTTTTACTCTGTACTTAACAGAACTGATGTTTGTTGTTTGTTTGTTGTTGTGTTTTTTTTTTTAAATAGTACTAAATTGTTCCCAGAAGTAATTATACCTTTGAAACATTGGTTAATAATAAAGATGCTGTATTTATTAAAACATACTTACTGGCTAATATAGGCATTTTAGGAAAACAAGTTTTCTATATCAAATTATTGGGGAAAAGGTCAGTGTTGTAAAAAACATGTTTAGAATATAGGAAAGAATAAGACACACATGTAGAGATCTATTACAAACCTTACATGCAACATACAGGACAGTCAGAGGTAGTAAGGAAATTAGTGAAATTAGTTATTTTGGTCAACTTATTTGAGAATCACAGGAGCTTGAATATTAAGGAAGAATGAAGGAAATTCAGACTGACTAAATTGCATCCAAATTTTAGACTTAAATTCTCAATTCAAGAATAATCCATAAAATATGCTTTCCCAATATTGTAGTATATTGACAAGAAATCCAAGATGTAATTGTGTTAAACTGAATAACACAAGTAGCATCTAAATAGAGACTCTAAGTATTTCCTGTACTTAAAGTGAACTTCTCCACTGAACTCAACTGAAAGCTGGGGAAGGAAAAAAAAAGAAGAAAAAAATAAAAGAAAGAAAGAAACTGAAAGGACATTAAGGGAAAATAGCCCCTTTTTTCCCCATACATTATCACATCACTAACATCTGGAATAACGTCTGTATTCTGAATATGAAGCCAAAAAAAATCCACTTAAAACTCTTACATTATTTTCTGTAATGGGAAAAAAATACTGCTTCTATTCAAGTTTTTATATGCCACTCCAAGTAACTGCTAAAGAAGCAAACACAGTCCTGCAAAGACAGTACCTTTTGATAGTTATGTACTCTTTATGCATGCAGACCTCAAGCCCTTCTCACTCTGGACAGGACTGTATCTTTGGCTGTTCCACCAATACTATACAGGTAATATTTCTTAGGACAGCACTAACATACAATGAAGAGCATGATGAGAACTGAAAGCTTTAAGTAGGGTTTAATGCAGAGAAAATGGTGCCGAACACCAGGCGTGGAAGCCACCTTGTCCTCTCTTGTACCTCCTGTTCTAGCTCAGATGCTTGGGATTTCCCAGCGACATTCACCCACTTTACTGTGGGAAAGATGAGCATTTGACAGCTGCCAGAGATAGCCTTCTGCCAAGGGCTGCATCTGTGAAAAACTGTATGTCAACTCAAACGTTTGGCAGAGGCCTGGGAGGATGCCCAGATCACCACCTGCAGTTTTCTAGCGAAGACATTTCTCCTCTTTCAGCCCAAGAACACCACACTCATTGAGATAACTTGCCCATAGGTCTCTAGAGCAGCCTTCTACCCTGCAAGCTGGTTTCTCCTACTCAGCAGCTCAGCCTGCACTTCCAGTCTTCCGTCACCACACAGCTGTTTTGCTAAGCCTTAACAGAGAACAAACAGCACTGAACCTCTCTCAAGATCCCTGTGTTGTCCACAGGGACACACACTGTTCCACTCATCAAGAAAGGACATTCCTGTGAACTGCTTGGATTCACAGAGCGTGCACAAGACGATCTCCAGTACCAGACAGTGTCATGTGACCAAATATGGTAAAAATCCAGGCACTGATATTTCCTAGTAAGGGATTAGGTATAGCTGTTTCTAGTTTTGTGACCATTTGGAAGAGGTAAACTATGACAATGATGGTTTTTGTCTAAACAAAATGACAATCACTGCTTCTTCACAAGTGTTTGCTTGACTCAACCCTGAAAAACATAAGGTATTTCCTTAGGGAAATGCATTGTACTGTTGCATTTCTTTTCAGGTTTTCATTCCCTCTCCAAGCAAATCTTACCACAACCCTACGACCCTGCAGCAGCAGTTAACAAGATTAACAAAAGATGGTTTCAGTTAGTCAACAGTGTCACTGCAGCTCTGGTGGAAGATCTGCCCTTGCAGCAATTCCAGTAGGGATACAAAGAATCAATCTAGTTTGGTCATTTTTGTTTCCAGGAATCTGCATTGCATAATCCCGACTAAAGCAAGACTCTGAAGAGAGCAAGAGAACCTTTAGTCAGGCTTCTTCACACTTCATTGACTTCCTGTACATTGATATGCCAGCATTACATTTTTTGTTTCCTTCTACCCATTTCTTGACTACTCTCCTTCGTGAGTTTGAAGCCTATACATTGTGATTCAGGCTGCTGATTCTTCAGTTCATTAATTCACCTCTATAATCCTCAAACAAAGAACTAAACTTCCCTGATGGTCTATGTATACAAAAACCTTTTATTTGTCTAGCTAGATTCTTACAGACAATGTTTTTAGCGTGTTCTGAATATTAATCGTTTCACTTCATGGACCTGTATTTATCCGTGTCTACTGACCCCAAAACTTCTAACTTAGCTAGACCTTAGATGAGACAGGTGAATCTTCCTACAATATTGCCTTAGGTATCTCACTTGGGCTTTTGCATAGAATGTAGGATCCTGCCTTGGTTAGTTCTGCTCTCTCTCTCTCATACAACATTTCATGGTATTAGCTATTAACACTACAAAGCATCTGATACCACGCCCCAATGCTATTTAAAGAACAAGTCATTATTACTGTCTTTAAGAATGGGACAGATGCATTTATGATTTTTCAGCAGCTCACTGAAGAAAACAGGTTTAAAATGACCTTTCAGCTTCCAATTTCAGCCTGGTAATTCTACTGAAAAGGAAGCTGAATCATTATTATTTAGCTATCCCTACAACTACCTGCTGTTGGAGAATTACAGTTAATAATAATAATAATAAAGTCTTACTCTCAAAGTAAAAAATAATAAAAAAGAACAAAAAAAAACAACCAATTCTCCATCTCTCCCAATTTGGAATATTTACAATCTCTTAGGGAAAGTCAATTTATTGTAACACTTTTTTTTTTTTTTCCTTTCAACTGGCGTATATCTTTACTCTGGTGTAAATCCAGAGTAGTTCCACTGAAGCAAAACTAATGGCAGAATTTGGATTGTAGTGTTTGTTTTTACCAGCTACAGGGGTAATCAGCATTTCAAGTAATTTTTTATGTGAAGATTTTTAAGAGGAAATAATCCTTGTGAGGAGGAAACTGCTAATACTTATTTCATTCAGAATGCATTTTTTTCCTCTTTCTACACTGAACATGGCACTGACACAAAGTGTCCAATAATCCTTAATGAAACTAAAGGATTAAATTTGCAATATGAAGACAAATATAAGATCTGCAGTTAACACTGAAGACTTCTGTAAATTTACTTACCTACTTGCCTCAGTTTTGAGACAATTCAGTCTTGGCAGAGAGTAGAAACCTAGGTTTAGCATTCTTTTAAGTCTTTTTTCATGAAACTATCTACACTATAGGCACCAAATCATCTGGTTACATGCCCTGGAACAGACAGCTGAAGCCTACTCTTCCTGTGGCTTAACAGCAGGCAACCTTGAGATGCCTCTTCTCATGTCCCTACCTCGAAGACATTTTTTCCTACCGATTTTACCTTAGTACCCAGGGATCCTCATTAGCATGTTCTCTAAGCACCCAGCACAGACAAAAGTTTACGTTTGCAGACTTTCAGCAAAGGCTTATCATTTCTGTCTTGCTGAGAAAGAACAGAGCCATGGAAAGGACATGGTTTCACTCCACAAATTCCAGATACCATTACTGAAACACCTTGTGCTTCAGCACATCAGTCTAACCTTTAACTTCCCCCTTTCACACGCTGTCTCGTAGACTATTTTACAGTCTAGCAGTGATCAACAACTGCTGCAAATGAAGCTTCCTTTCTGTTCAAATAGCAGAGGAAAGCATTAGCTCAAATATTCCACATTTTATGTGGCATTCTACAGTCACCTTCTATTCTCTGCTCTGCCTGAATTGTACACATGCTTTTTACTCTGTTCACTGCATGATGAATTTATAACAAAAAGAAACGTTTCTGTGCATGATAGAAACTCAAATATTTTGTTCAACTGAAATAAAGAATAAAACTAATCTAAGCTGTCATGAAATCATGAAACGCCCCTGGCAGTTCTATCAAAGTATATAGACATGTACAGATCCTTTGAAGAAATGAAACTGCAGTTTATCAAGTGTGATTTATAAGCAACACAGATTTAGCTAGGAGATAACACTGCTGTCTAATCATTAGTAGTCAGACAACAGCCATGTGAACACATCAATTATGGGCCACTGCCAAAAGCCCTTGAGATCCCAGAGATTAACAGCCAATCCTCTGTTTTACAAGCTTACATCAAAAAGAATATTAATAAGAGGAGGGGCGATGTGAAAGCTTGTCAGAGTAATTCACGCACTAAAACAAGGCATTTTTCCCTTTGCTCTGCCTTGAACTGGTCCATGAAAAAAGCTGGCATCAGCTACAAAGCACAAAGCTGCCAATTTCTCAGAAAATGTTTTTCATTAACATATGGGAAGTTGTAAAAGGCTGCAAAAGCTCTATTTGGTGGATAAAGGCGACAACTTCTATGCATTCCTTTCCTGAATGTATCAATTATACAACCTCAATCATTATTCAGATATTTGGAAATGAACATCCACGCACAGGAGTGTTTGATGGCTTCTCTCTCAAAACCAGAGCCATTTACTATTATAAACAAATTAGCCAGCCTTCCAGGCATCCATTTACTCTGTCTCACTAATGACTTACAAAAGCTAAAGCAGAAATACTACCAAATCAGGTTCACTTCACTCTTCAAAGGTGTGGGAAAAGATCCCACAAATGTGCCTTTCTTTCTGACTTGTATGCAGCGTGGCTGACAAGAGGTTTATTTTTCTTCCAAGCAAATGAAGAGAAACAACATGAGAATACAGGAAGACAAAAGCAGCTATGTCTCTGTAAAAATGCAAACATGGCTATTGAGATGGACCTAAACAATCCTACCACTGGCGTTTCAAATGCTGCAAAATGAACTGCCTGAAAGCACAGCATGCTGCATGGCACCAGGTCCTCAAAGATCTATCGCCCATGGATTAGCAGCTGACAGAATTTTAGAAATACTTTGTATGTTATCCTAGACATGGTTTGGGAACATGTCCACTGTTTTCAAAGAAAAGATTCTCTCTGATACATGTCCAAAAAAGATGTATGTCTTTTTTATGTCTAGTAGGGACTCCATGCTGTGAGAGGCCACCTTCAAAAAACCTAAGTCTTTAATTTTAGTGTATTCTCTTGTGTTTCATCTCTATTATTTTACGAGGACTGCCAATTTTGAGATGATTTTGTATTAGCTGCTTAAAAGCTAACCTGGGAAAACATTTATTGGGGAGATGTCATCTAAACCAATTGCTAACCTTCATAAGAGTAACATAAAATAGGAAAGTGATTCAGCCATGGTGAATGAAATATAAGCTGATGAAATACAAGAAGAAAAAAAAACTTCTTTTTTTTAAATGAAAATATGTTAGATTTATTAAGAGGCCGTGTTCTTGTTCAGCTGGCCGAGACAGGAAATTTATCTTCCAAGCGTTCTCTCACATTGTTTTCAATTTTGCATGAACTAATGCAGACTAATACCAAATGTGGAACTTGGCGTGCCAAGTGGCATGAGTAAGGTTTGACAGGAGTAGCCTTCCAACATCTAGCAAATTACAGAGAGAGACTTTATTTATTTTTAGACTGAGTTCAAAGAAGCATCAAGATGTTCTAAATTTTCAACTTAAAGACATCATTTACGGAGAGTGATGAGCAGTCTGTGTACAAGTCTTGGACACCCCAAATGCCTCAAATCAGGCAATTAAGAATCTCTTAAATCATTGTTGAAAAAAAAAAAAAAACAAAAAAAAAACAGTTTAAGGGCACAAACAAATAATATGGTGCCTGGATCAGCTGGGTCTTAACAGAAGAGTAGAAAGAGTTTAACTGACTCATGACTTTTAGATTTGCTCCTGCTATGCCTCCTAACATGCTATCAATAAATTCAGGGTGCAATAGCTAGTGAAAACAAAAATTTTCATAAACCAAGTGCAAGACAGAACTTAAATCAAGTAACCCATTTTTGGTGGTGATCCTGCACAAATGCTCTGCGGGTTTTACATTCTACAGTTCTCAAGGAAGTGTGAAAATGAGATAGATAGGAGCGCTGTAAAACAGGGAATGCTTGAGAAGATAATAGTTGGATGATATCCTTAACACTGAGCTCCTGATGATGCATAACGGCAGAATCTTTCTTCCAAGCAACACTGGCTTCTGTTCAAATTCACTTTTAGAAAGTCGCTGATACACTGGTTTTCAGCACTGTGTCAGGCTCTAAACACTTATTTGATTTAAGACAGTGTTAATGACTTAGATAATCACACAGTTTTATAGTTCTATAATGTACTGTGCTATAAAAATTAAACCAGTGTTTATTACACCTCTGCTACTTTTACTTTCCTTCTTATTGCACCAACTCTTAAATGAGTTAAAGCAAATACTGTACAACAATAAAACATAAAAAGTGCACTGGTTGACAACGGTTCCCAATATGTAATATGGTATTTTAGTTCTAAGCCTACTCTCAAAGTAGTTCCAAACACTACTTTCAGATATCAAAAATGACAACATTCTTAATTCAATTTTGAAGGAGCTATCCAGTCTGAAAATGTAGAAAACACTATCAACACTTAATTACCTTAAAGTGATACACATTAAAAATGGAATTACCTGGCTTGTAGTACTTTAGGTAACTAAAATGTAATTAGATTGGATGGCTACTGTATTTATTTACTGCTGGAATTTCATTCCTGGCAGACACTAGAAACAATGTAGTCATCTTTCCTTTTCATGTTTGAAATGGTTGAAACACAATTCAATCTGTGTTTCTGCAAAATTATAGGTTTTTACATAGTCTCTTTGATGTCAACAAAATATTTATGTGACAGATCCTGATACTGTACTGTTAAAAATGCATTGAGAATAAAGCTTCCTTTATCACCTCAATATCAATATGACTAATGGTCAACCAGAAAAAAAAAAAAAAAAAAAAAAATGACTGCATGATACCCAAAGACATGCTTGTATGTTGAGGACAGAGAAATGAGAAAAATGAACACCAAAAATAACCTTGGAAAATATGTGAGAAGTCATCTGCGGCAGAGATAGGGTCAGTGGATCTTTGAATACAAGCACAGAACTTCATACACACGCTTACACTGAAAACTAACATTTCTATTTAAAAAAGGGGCAAAAAAAAAAAAACAAAACTCTTCAATCTCAGTATACATAACACAGAAAATTCTTCACTCTCACATGGCAAAGGAAAAGGTATTTACTCTACCCTAGTCTGGATTAGTTTGAGTATCTACTTAAGACTGACCACTTGCTTTCATTACCATTCAAAATTAGAAGAGAATCACCGAGCATTCTATTGAAATTAGTGTAACAACACTTAAAGTCTGCATAGTATTTGTTGCTGCCTGAAAAATGGATATAGCACCTGTCCCCAAACCAATGATATTAATTCACCCACCCAAATCATGTTAAAGAGTCCGATGATAATGCAGGAATGGATGCTGTCAGTGCTTATGGCATAGTATGACTATGTTCCATGCCATGGTGCCATCAATTTCCTTTGTGGTTCTAAAACTTTGAAAGGCTGAAATAAAAGACATACTTATCTGGGTCTGAATTTAGGCTCTAAAAGCCTCTTCAGATGGAGCTCTTCAGTATGGAGATATATTGGTAATGTTCAGTAACTTCATAATCTTTCCATCTCAATTTCACTGTCTATAAAATGGCGGCAGCATTGCTATTATGAAGCTTATCACCAGCCTGCATACTACATTTAATTAGAACTTAAAACACAGACCTGATGGCAGATTTTCAGAATATCTCACTAATCGAAACAACAGGCCAGATGTTCAAAAGAACAAAGCACGCTGGGTGCATGGCTTCCCCTCAGATTCTCTTATAATGGCAAAGGTAGGTGCTAGATTGTTGAAAAATCTTACCATAGCTGTAGGTGTTAACCACATAAAAACCTGCCTTTCAGAAATGAACTCCTAATGACTACTTTGCTTTGAGATCCTTGGAAGAAGAATGAAAGAAACAAGCATTGAACTATTTAGACTTAATTCCTCTTTTCATTGCCATAAAAGGAATCTGGAATTTGGTCTTCCATCTGTTTGGGGGCAAGGAAGAGACTGTTTCTTGGCTTGCTTTTTCCTTAGTATCACACAGAAAGTCTTCTGTGTTTTTTTTTTTTTTGCACCCATTCGTTCGAAGTAAAATGAAGAATGAAGAATAGAGACCGAGCAGGATGCCAGTGGATAAATATGACAAATTAAGCTACGCTTCCTTCTCCCACACACAAGCCTTCAGCTTAGTCCAGCACATCACAACAGCACAACAGAGGAGAATGTATTGGCTTTTTCTGCTACACTCACATTTGCATGAAAAGGAGCAGTCAAATGAAAATTAAGCACTTAAACAGCTTAAAAAGCACTGGTTCAGAATACTGTACTTCAATAAAACATTCATTGTTATTCAATGCTTGGCAAATGACATTGCCATCAAATACTAGTAGAAGAACCGTGAAGAATAAATGCTATCTGAAAAAGAGGCTTGTACTTATGCAGCGCTAATGACCATCTAAAAGAGCGATTCTGCATGGTTACATCCTCTTTTAGATTCGCAGCTGCAGTTTCACAAGAGCAGCCATACATCATAATCTGGAGCCATTTTAGGCTACCCTTGTGCTTTAAAGAGCAGTATGGGCAGCAGAGAATTCCTAATCTGCAGAGCAAAACTCCAATCAGTAACAAGTTTATTTAACTGCAACGACTGAGGATTTTAATGCTCCACTCGTTGTAACAGCAGAGACAAACAGGAAAGAGATCTCCACATTTAGCTTCATTAGAGAGTAAACATTCTCATTATTAGATTTCATTCTAATTAATTATAACAGTGGCACAGAGTAGTACATAAGCCATATCTTTAAAAAGGTCAGATAACTGTATATTTTAAGACTGTAATACTTACATTTTAATTAATGTTTAATTTGTTTATTTAACAACATGCCGATCCTATAAACATCACTAATTAACTGATATACAGTGACTTTTCAGAAAGTTAACATATTGGGAACAAACATCGTTTTACTGAACTTTGATTTGATAATCAAAGGCGATGTTAATACCCACTAGATTAGTTGTTGACTTCGTGGGCATGCCAAAGGTAGCCTTCACTTTCCAATTGCATGAGATTTACAGCCGCGCCCACCGGAGCAAAGCATTTTCTCCAGTTATGCATGCTTCTCCAAGCTCAGGTTACCTGGAAGCAGCAACACTCGGGTCTCTGCCCAGTACATATTTGTGGCTTAGTAACACATCTCTTTAGGTCTTTAATTAGGACAGACAAAAATCAAACCAGTCTTGATGTTCTTTTGGCTACCGTACTAGCTTGCCTCATACATTATCTTTGTCTCGTTCTAGAACTACCTAAGGCACACTTCTCAGGCCACGTCGTTTCAAGCTAGCCCTGCATTGCCCTGAAAATGGCATGTGCCCTCATCATGGAAACTCCCAAGATACCTTTATGTACAGATTTGGGATAGGAAGTTCCAGCACTGAGATCCCGGGGCTGGTGCCAGTTCAAACCATCAGGAGCTCCACCAGAGGTTAACAACAATTAACCAGGAAACATGGTGGTTTGCTTTCAGCCCCCCGTACTAATGGAGGTGACTGCCAAAATACACTTCTTGTGCTTTTTATGCTTCCCTTGCTGAGATTAAAGTAATTTGAAATCCAAGTTACGACAAGCACAAGCATCTGTATGAAAATCCTGGCACACTGAGGAAAGACTAACCCTTTGGTAATTTGTTACGACCACATGCTTCTCTGCACTGTCACAGAGTACCCACGGGGAACAAGTTCACCCTAAATGTTCATCAATATATACTAGTTACTAAGAACCTACATTTTCATGTCACACACCTTACTTACAGTATCATAACACAGGTATGAAGAGAAGGACAAGAAAGCCAAAATTCATGAGTTCCTCTAACCCCATGTTGAGAACACAGGCACTCAAGAAAGAGACTGCTCACTTACTGACGACTTACACTCTCTTCCTTCCTCTTCCCTTCCAAAAAGGTGGTTTTGTATTTCCTTGTCATGGGATAGCTCTCAGAAACCTAGCTAAGGTGCATTAAATTAAGACTAGGAGAACAACGCCCCATTTCCACAATCACACCACCAGCTGGCCTCCAGCCAGCCTCAACAGCACAGATTTGTCACATAAGCATGGAATCGATCAAATTAAATCACCTGCACAAAGAATCATTTGGTCACCTATTAGCACAGGTTACTGTAACTATTACACCTGGCACACAGGGCAATCAACAGGCCAATAAATATATTCCCAAAGGACTGTTCAGCACTCAAGAGTGACATAAAAACAAAGCTGTCTCTGTCTTGTGCCAGCTCCAAAACAATCTCTAAGCTGGAAAATGAGTCTTCCAAAGCCTCGTGGCAAGCATGGAAACAGAGGCAAGAAAAATCCCTACAGATGTGGCTTAACATCCTCCCCCTGAAAAAAGCCTTCCCTGGAAGAACAGAGGGGTGAATCTTCTTTACCTGGGTGCACCTCATTCACATGAAGAGACTCTGTTCCAGCTCCTGGCACGACACCCCTAGCCTCCCTCCGCCTTGCTCTCCGTGATATTCCTCCTGGTGACTCTGGAGCACCTGGCCACCAGACAGGCAGTTGAGAACCACCAAATACTGATAATGAGGGGGTCTGTATGGACACTTGGAGGACAAGGCAGTAAAAGACACAAAGATTTCACACTCAGGTTTCCAAAGGCACTGTCACTTCAGGCTAACGAAATCTACTGAGTTCCCCCAATAAAATGAAAACCCTGAAAGAGCTGTTCCAGATACATGGCCTACCCTGGAGACTTTGCTACATTTTTGCGGTTTCACAACACATTTTCCTATCAATTTGGAAATACTTTCCTCTCCTTGGTAACTGGTTGATAAATCCACAGAAATGAGAGGGAAAACTATCAGTCTACAGCAGGGAACAAGAGATTTGGCTATGTATATAATCTGTCAAATGAACAGGAGGGTCTTAAGGGAAATTTTCTGTCAATATTCCACCTCTTCTGGTAACACTGCATATGGCACTAGATGGGAAAATGTAGTGAAAGAGGCACTTCACTGAAAGATTACACTACACAAAATCATTCTTACCTTTATTGCATTTGTATGATGCTAATCACTAATCTGGTGAAAATGAGGGGAAAGAATTACACATGAAGTAGTGATGACCATCCAGAAGAAAGACTCTAAATGCTCGTGTCTCTTGATATTTGTTGTTGAATAAATTCCTCTGGTTAACCAGGAGATCAAAAATATCAGTCTAAATGCCCAAATCCATTCAGTACCTTTACACTGCAGTCACACACCTGCAACTGAGCTAGACTGAAACGGAAGTATCAAATGCAACTCCTTATCACCAGCCCCACCTCACCTCCTCTGGAGATCATCACTGCCTTCTTCTCCAAACTACCCACACAACCACACGCAGCCACCTTTTATCCCAACCAAGCTGGACGCTAGGTTCAAAAAGGCGTGCTATTTGGATCACTTGGACCTTTTGTTTGTTTTTTGGCAGAAGCAATCTGGGGAACAGCCCAACCTGTAAAAGCAGGAGGAAATGTGAGAAGGTAGTCATCAGTGACGGGTGCTGGCAGCACCCTGGGCAGATGCAGTGGGAAGCACGCATGGGACCACAGCTCCTGTGCAGTTTTCAGGAACCGAGCAGAACTGTTGCACTGGTGCTCGCAGGCTGGGGCGTGCTCTGGCAGCCAGCTGCCAGTCTTGTCCTGGCACTGCTCCACTAACACCCCCTTCACAGATACAGCCTCACTGTACATCCAGACGCAAAAGCTACATACAGCCATGACAAATTTGTAGACACTCTTTTCTATGAGAGCTGTGCAAAATCTCTTGCTAGAGAACTCAGCAAAAACATGACCTTTCATGTCCTTAAATCAAGAAAACAAGATTTACCATAGCCCACTTCCACAGTGGCAAACCAATAAAGATATCAAAGAATTTCAACAGGGCTGTAATAGGATTTCATCTTGGAAGTACTGGCTCTTCTAAGTGCAGCCTGACTTACACCACAGCACTACTCAAAAGACTTGTAGCGATGCTCTGCTCTTATGCTGAAAAACAATGAATTCTGCAATTCAGCTCTCAAGTGAGCTGCAAGTTTACTTTCAAATCAAGATCTAATTTAAAAGGAGAGTCGATTAATCTCAAAATATCTAAGATTTCCTCTCTGCTCACACACTGGTTTCTCAGAGAATGCTTTACAAATTTAGCAACGACTAAAACAAATTAGTCTAGTATGCTGACTTTCCGTTCCCAGATTAGACAACCTTCTCTATGATAAAACACTGAAAATGCTTAAACTGTGAGAAGAAACAACACAGGTGCCATACTCCTCATCCAAGAAGCTGGTCTCCATTCACACAAGTAAGCACAGTGACTTCTTTGTGCCATAGAAGCAAGATCTGACTCAAAACACCTATGGGTCATACAGGACAGAGGAGAAAGGTACCGTGACCTATATGTTTAAATTTATCAAAGGTTTGGTTTCTGGAAGATCCTCAAGTGGCTTAACCTGCTTTCCTCCTCATCCCTCATTCAACTCTGAAAGTAGTACTACATTTGCCTGGCTCTTTTTGGAAGCATTTGAAGTTGTTAAATGCAATTACAAGGCAGAGGGGCCCTTATACCACCATATATACTATCCGTATCTATTTTTTATCTCAATGAGTTCAGATCACGTCCACAATTTCATTTTGCTAACTATTTTACCATCCCTCTGGCTGGTATAAAAATCAAAATGAGCCTGTAAGAAATCTTGCGAAATCCTGCGATTAAGTAATTTCTTGGCCTTAAATTGCCAATTTAGAAGGCAAATTTCCTTTTGAATTTACAAAGGCCCACATTCAGGGCAACATTGCTTAATTATTGTTTTGACTCTACCAATGAGACAGAAAAGCTCAGTAAGCCTAACTTCACTACATTGATCAAAAAAAGTAAGAATTGGCCTGGGGTGAATTTGTCTCCTGATAGTTAAGACTCATACAGCCACAAAAAAGGAGTAATTTTGTCTTGAGAATTTATGGAACTTCACCCATTATTTCAATGCTATCATTTTCACTGTGAAGTATGAAGACCACCCATGCGTCTGTTAGAGGCAGCAACAACAATAAAATTATACACTTGTAATTAGATGCAAAAAATATTACCATGCTGAGGCTATGCCTCCAGAGGAAACAAACTTCCTCTTACAGCCTGTTTCTGTGGCTGTGCCAGTTGTGCTGTGAAAATTCCAGTGTGAACATTACAGTGTGAAATCACAATACCAGAACACAGAGTTCTTCAAGGGTCACTCAGAACGCTGCTTTCAATCATGCAACATATGATGCCAGTGCTCACTTTACCAAATAGGCATCAGATAATAGAGGGTGGTTTACTGTTCCAAGGGAAACTGCCATTTCAGTGCTAATGGACAAAATGAAGGGATATCAACACACTAAGAATACACACATACAATTAAAACTGCTTGTAACAGGCAGAATTCCTATCTAACTTCCCAAGCAGTATCCTCCTTGCAGAGATGTTAATGTTAATGTTGCCTCTCATTCCCAGGCAAGCAGATTCCACCTCTAAATGCAATTAGAGAAATGGACTGTTACTTGGAAATACAGCTGCATGCACGTTACCATGTAGTCTCTCTCATTCTCTGGGTAAGGAAATACAGCAGAAGCTAATAGAAATAAAACAAAACAAATTATTGAGGAGAATACTATTCCTAGGGTTACTAAGCAGTACACTACAGTTTGTCAGGAACATTTTTAATAGCCCAAGCTCCTGGCACTGCTGCTTATGTTTGCTTAACAAGCAGAAGGAGTAATGCTCCATATAGTGTCAGACGTTTCAGTCAAGAGATACAAAAAGAAGCAACACACTGCAGTGCTAAACACTTAAAAGGCCACACCTAAAGCTCATTTAACATTTTTCTGTCCTCTTACAATTACACAGCATAATACACACTGAAAGCTTTCCTATTCCCTTACTGGATTTCATATATGAATAATTGACAATTTCTTTTTTGCCTGTATTTTTTCTTATTTTTCTTTACATGAGCTTCCTGCTAGTCAAAGGGATGAAAACCTCAATGCCTACTTTATCCTAATTTAAAGGAAATCAAAGAGTATTTTATAATGTCTTCAAACAATCAAACACACCATACTCACCTATGCCCAATTATTCTCTCACACAAACTTATTACAGCTACTGAGGATGTAAAATCAAGTATAGCCAAACATATAGCCAAATCTTCATAGGCTCAGCATAATCTTCAGAAGGTTCATAATCTGATCAAATCAATGCTATTTTTCTTATTAACAGTCATGAGACATTTTCCCCAAAAGCTCTGCTTCCCAAGCTACAGATGGCAGGGATGTTTTGTATATAAACAAAATCACAGAATCATTAAGATTGGAAAAGATCTCCAAGATCATCTGGTCCAACCATCCCCCTACTACCAATGTCACCCACTAAACAATGTCCCTAAGCACCACGTCCAATCTCTCACTGAACACCCCCAGGGACGGTGATTCCACCACCTCCCTGAGCAACCCACCCCTGTTCCTGACTGCTCTTTCTGAGAAGAAAAGTCTCATCATTTCTAGCCTGAATCTTCCCTGGTGCAATTTGAGGCCATTCCCTCTTTTCTTTTACATGAGGGTTTGGTTTCCAATGTCCATTTTCCCAAATTAATTGTCATGTTGGTGAAAGTGAGAAAGTTACAGTAAAGAAGTCACAGAAAATTCAGCTTGAAAGGTGGAATTGTTGAAAGGATGCAAATTACTGAAAAAAAGGAGATTCAAACAAAAAAGCTTAAACAACCTTTAACTGTAGAGGTTACTCCACTTGTGCTGTAAGACTTTCCTGCCTTTAACCTTTAAACCAATGACTCATGAAAATGATATCTTCAAATTTACAGGCAAGCAGCTAGTAGGACTTTTGAAAAAATGTTGTACAACAATAAATCAGGAAGCACAAGCACTTTTGAGCTTTTTGAACTGCCTGCTAATTAATTACAATACTGAAACAATGAAACAAAGGCCCATTAAAAAAAAAAACCTCTCATACAGAAAAAAATAGAAATTAAACATGTTGTCGGGGAGAGGGCTTGAAACAAATGAATTACGCTTGCTCAGATTAAAAGGGGCATTCCAACCGCCCCCCCTTCAGACAGAAAACACAACAGGGCAGGTCTTCTTGCCACCAGCGGGTGCCCCTTAGCTGGAAGCAGCTCCAGCTGTCAGGTTGCTGTCAGAGCATAAAGCGCACCAACACTCCCTTCTCCCACCCTTTTGTTCCTACTAAATACGTGCCCTGTGCTCAGCAGCCTCTGCTGTTAAACAATTCATTTTTCCCTGCCTCCTCTGTTTTAGGAGGAGGTAAAAATAGCAGGACTTAGTCACAAAATGTAAAGCTCATTTCCTGTACCTTAGTGCCTCATTCTTTCACCTCCTTGTCCATAGGATTTGGCTACCAAATAGGTCTTAATCTGTAAACAAATGATTTGCTCTACAATTAAACCATTCATTTCCTTTTTTTTTTTTTCTTTCTTTGGCTGTTTGGCTGCTGTCCAATGTGGAGGCTCATAGGTTCTTCTATTATTTAGTGCTGGTTAAAAGGCAATAAGCTCATTTAGAGTTTATAAAACTATAAGCTATCAACAAAAGCATTTAATGCTTCTCACAAGCACCGTGGCTTTTGCCTGAAAAATTAATAATGTGGGATTGTGTGCGTGCATGTGTATGTGTACATACCTTTGGGCGTGGGGGGCTGTTTTTTATGTGCTGCCCTGGTTAAGCACTGCGGGTATCTTTAAGCCTGTTCCTATAAGCTGTAAATACATACATTTCACTTTGGCTTCAATTATCAGTGCGCTTTTTTTCTCAACAGCTGATAATCATAAGAACTGCAATTCACCTTGACTACAGAGCTGGCCCTCACAGACTTTGTCGTTGCATGAGAAAAGAAAAAAGGTCATGCTGCTGCAGCATTTCACCATGTTTGCAAATACCGTTTCCTTATAAAATGATGTTGTGAATCACAGGAGTCTACAAGAGGAAGTGAAATCTTTAGAGAAATAAATAACATTCTAGGTTTCTCATCTCTACAGTGAAGAGTCATTTTTGACCCAAGAGAAAACAGGGTAACATCAAGGTCATTTTCCTCTATCTCTCCTTTTACATTTTTGTTCCTGCTGGAAAATACTTTATCAGGAACTGTGAACCCAAACACGATGTGTGTGCGTGTTCACCTCCCCTCAGATATTCATATATATATATAGCATGTGGCTAGCAGGCTACCAACTCAACGCAGGATGGTAAAGACAGTGAAACATTTCAAAAAAAATCTGTCTGAAGTAAGTGAATTACTGCAAATGAACAGCTAAATTTACAGGTGCAAATCTCATTTAGAAATGACAGGTACTTAGCAATATCAACTTCAGCAATATACTCCCAATGAAATTCCGCAAGCCTATTTAAAGTCTATTACGGCTGCTGACATCAATCTGCCAAGCTGCAGAGTGCTAAACTCTACCGAAGATTTGCACCTATAAATTTAGCTACTGGTACATTTGAATTAAATATACTGTGTTTCTCCATATAGGCAACTACAGACATAAGGCTCTGAGGCAGAAGGGCAATCAAGCAGAACTGTCATGGAGGCTTCAATACTGGTTTTGCCCAAACAAAAGTTCAGCCTGCCAGCAGGGTTTAGATTCCAGTCCTTTCTGCAGTGAATTAATCCAGATCTCTGGACTTTCCATCCAAAAATACACTTCTTTCCCAGTGAACTGTAAAAGCTGTATCCCTAATGAAATTACTCTTAGGAATACAAATGTTACCTGAGAAACCCAAAACTCCATTTATGTCACGTCTTTTAAAGATACACCCATGTACTCATGTAGATACACGTATACACAAGTACAGACACCTATAGGGGGATGCACACAAACAGATTGTGATTAGCTCTATGTACAAAAACTCACTAAAGACCAAACACATCTCTGTCTCTCCCCTGCCAACCTTTCAAACAAATGATGACTTCTGGAGTCATGGATAATAAGTTGCTTGCACACAGGCAGCAACTAAGTATGTTCATTCTCAAAAACTACAGTAAAGGTAAAAAAAATTGTTGTGCTAGCCCTGAAAAAAAAAAAAAAAAAAAGTGCTTCGTATCCTGCTTTGGCATAGTAGTCACAAATTTAACCCTAATTATAAGTATTGTTCATTTTTAGAATTTATCCATATGTGATGCATCTTCTGTAATTACCAGTCAGCTGAAAAGGTTTTGTAAACATGAAGCAGTAAGAGGCATTTTAAGTCTACAATAAATATTACAGTTTGAGGAAAAAGGTAAATCTTGGAAGTGCTTTGAAAATAGTTGGCAACTCTTCCTCCCAGCATAAATCTGAAGGCTCAAAAATAAATATTCAAGAGCATTAATTTGTTTCTAGATGTGTGCGTGCAAGTAAAACAGCAGCCATAATGTGGAAATTTGAGTCACATTTTGCAACTAATTGGAAGCAGATTAGAATTCTGCCTCAGGGGAACATTGTCAAACTAGAAGCTGGAGCAAATGAAGAAAGAGGTGAAAGCATCGTGAAGAGCTGACAGATTTACAGTGCTCAAGGCAATAAACGGGTACTAGATGAAAATGAATGTGCCTCACTGTACTGCATGCAGTTCTCAGTCATATCTCAGCAGTAACAGCATACAGCCATGAAACTATTATTTTCAGAGAGATGGTGAAGGAAAGAGTAAGAATGAGAAAAATACTATCCAGGTGGCGTGGAAAAAAATTACGAATCATATTGAGACTCAAGTTGCTACAGGAATAATCAAATTGGTCATAGTAGGCCCTGTTCTGTAACCTGGACTCATCTCAGGCAGGACTTACTCAGACATAAAGTAATGAACTACTTATTCGAGTTGAGCAAGAGTCAAACCATTAAGCACGTAGCAGAGAAAAAAAATCTAGCAGGTCTGATATTTTTAAAGCTAAGAATAACACAGAAGCCTGCAGACAGATACATCAGAGGCAAAGGGAAAATTCTTTTTTAAGGAGTGATTACAAAAGGTTGGAGGGGAATATAAAAATGAAAATAAAGCGTAGACAAAAATGTACCAATGCTGTAATGGAAACAGCTGCTAGCTTTCTCCTTCAGTGTTTGGCATCTGGTTCAGCATCACAGGAAAGACTGTTAAAGGATCTGGACATGAAATGTAAATAAAGACTATTAGCCAAAACTCAGCTGATGTATTATAAAACGGTAGCATTTCTTTATATATGTGTTTCTGCATGTATACACCCAATATACATACATATGTGTACACACACACACATATGTATTTGTTTATATGCATACGTGTATACAACCCTATCCTTAAAAGGCAACTAGCAACACTAAATTTATTACATGAGACTACACCTTACTAGCGGTTGAAGAGTGTCAGATGAGTTTAGCTTTATAGGAAAGCAGGGTGTGCCAACAACAATCTTCACTGTTCTCAAATTACAATTTTTTTTCCTTCAAATTCCTGAACTCCAGTGCAATTCAACATACCCTGCGTAACACTAATCCCAGGGCAAAAGTAACTGGTAAAACTCTACATCAAGTATGTTCAGTAGAGCCAGCATGCCTCTGGAGTATTAGATCTGTATCTTCAGTGTGCACTAACTAAACAACTCCCTCGACATTTACTAAATCAGATTTAAAACTTTTAGCAGCAAAACACAGTTGCATTGAGGTCCATTTCTAATTTTATTTGCTTCTATTACCTTTTGTTGCAGAGATACAGATCTAGTTCCATTCTCTTCCTTCAAAAAGAAAGAATTGGCAAGAACATGAAGCCCTGGAACATGCAACTACTGCCATTACCCCACTGCTTTAAGCCTATAATAAAGCACAGATTTGATAGTCCTATCCATGTAGTGTGGCGAACCACACACAAATAAACAGTTCTCCATGAAGAATGAAAACCCAAAGACCAAACTCTTCCAATTCAAACATTATTGTTGCTTTTAACATGAGCCATCTGCAGGAATCAGCCAAGGAGGTGACAGGAAATCCAAAAATAATTTGGTCTGGCCCTGTGCACTATGAGAACTGAGATTACAAGTTGCATTTAACTCTTCTCAATGGTTGAGGGAAGCAGTGAAAACTGTAAAATCTGTGCTTGTGTAATGCAGACCTATGGGCACACAGAGATACACTTCTACCATAGCTCAATGCAGTATCACTGAAATTCAACAATGAAGGTGGCATTTGAGTAGTGTGAATTTAGGAGTGGTGGGTGGACTTAACAGGGCCCCTGAATTAACTCAATGACTAATGCAATAAATTAAGTGTGTGCAAAACCAAAGCACCTTGTGCATCAGAGGCCAGATGCACCTCAAAATTTCCTGGGAAACTCAGCCTAAACTTGAATGCTGCTTTTTGTCAGAATAATAGAAAGTGAATTCTAGGAGTTTACATAAGTGTGACCAATTGGAGCTTACTCTTCTGTTGCTAATTGAAGCACGAAGAAAAAGAAAAAAAGAAAAAAAAAAAAAAGAGCCAGTTTCTGAGAGCAAACTACAAATATATTTTTTTATACTCCACTGCCACATGATAAGAAACAGAATCAAGCTGACTGGTAGAAACTTGACTGGCAACCAAAGACCAAGCTATTATTTCAAACTGTTATGGGAAAGCAATAAAATTGCTACCAGGTCTCCTCATGTTACTCTTCAATAAAAAGAAGCCATCAGGGAAATAAGAGGAAAAGAAAACACATCAAAACCTCTAAAGTTCCTTTAAGTAAAAGTATACTTTTGTGGCATAATGCCATCTGCTTGCTGGTTAACATGACAAGACAATTCAATAACTAGAATACCAGTGTTCCGAAAACACCAAGTAACCACAATCAATAGATTTTTAGTTTGCTCTTTTGACTGCAAAAAAAATTGTGTTCGTACACCACTATTGGCATATGCTTCAAGTATCCCCATGGGCACATTTTTCTTGTGTTATTATTTGACAGTGGAGATTCCCAGGAGACTGAATCACCTCAGCCAAGCTGGGTTTGTGCCCAGGAATAAGATTTAGTCTAGGACGAATCAAAAACTAGGAGAGGAAAATGGGAGAAGATTAAGTTAACCAATGTTAAGTGCTTACTATTTCTAAAAACAATACTAACTCATACTGGTTGAGGAAGGTTTATCATAAAGGACACAATTCAATATTGCCGTTCTTTGCATTAAAAATTACTTAACAGAAAAAAAGGAATTTCAAATTTAAATTTCCAATGTTTTTTTTTTTGAATAGCCTCTGTGGAAATTACAGGTAGATGTTAGAGAAGGTGAGATTTAGCAGCGTTTGCTTGCCTACTAGAAAAGCAGAGATAACACACTTCTCTCCATAAAATGCAACTCTTTTACTGTGATCAAACACCATAGCTACCCTTCAGGTCGAAAATCTAAATACATGTACAATCCTCAAACCTCTTTCATGCCTACTCTCCCTTAAATCTTTCGATCAAATAGCCCTGTTTATAAACAGAGTGTGTATGTATACATGCACACATACACAAAGCCATAAGAAGCAACCATCTATTCCTACCCGCCTGAATCTTCTTTTAGCTTTTTGAAAAAAAAAAAAAAAAGGATAAAAGGGAAAACAAAAATTACAAAGAACGTGCTTGTCAGTCAAGTCACTCTGAATAGTTTTACAACCTTTCATTCAAATGTAAAGACTTTGTTCCAATTGCCAAGACCATTTAGCCCAAATTAAGACAAAATGCAAAAGAGAGGCTTATTGAAACCCTGGCTACAACACAACCCAAAATCACAGTCTGATCTTTGCATTTGCCCAAATGGCTACTCATAGCCTGCAGTGAACTGTGGGTTTAATTAATGAACATAATCAGAAAAATCTTGTGATTTCAAATCTCATATTAAGAAAACCCCAGAAGTCCTTCTATGAAAACTGGTTATTATCTTTATTCAAATTATCTTATTTCAAACATATTTTTAAGCAAATTAAAAAATGATAGCTTGCATTATTATTCACTTTGGTTAAACACTGCACCACAAAAGAGCATGGGCAGAAACATTCTGATGTGAAAAGGGAAAAGTCTGTCAAATAGAAAAAAAAAAGAAACATGAACAAGCTTTTACGAATTTTAACAAGATATTTACATTTTGTATTTACATCATAATCAGAAATTTTCACACAACCATTTTGTTATCTTTCACCCAACAGGGAATGTTGTACATAGACCAGAGGTTTTAGAAGATCAATGTATTTCCTGTGATTATTATTAACAAATAAAAATAACTCCCCAGTATGAAAATATAGCGAAACAAACACAAGCTTTTAGCAGAACTATGGCCAGCCCTTCAACAGAAGTGAATGCACCCACAGCTGTGACCACCATCTGAGGACCCATGAGAGGATGTATTTATTATAAGCAATAAAGCACAATCAAGAAGTCAGATAAGCTCTCTGTCCTTCCAGGAAACGCAGTGACATATTGTAGTGTACACTACAACATTACGTAAGGACAAGGTAAAGCCAGCATAGCATCAACCCTGTTAAGAATAACCTGCCTGTTGGATCATCTGTACTAAGTACATTAGCTCAGAGCAAGGCAGACTAAAACCTGATTATACTGGGCAATCTCACCTTTATACCGTGGAACAAACCTGGAATACGTAGCTGACTGGCAACGCAAAACCTGAGTGCTACAACTGAGGAACACTGAACATCCAGCAAGTACATGTCAAGCCACCCAAGTATCCCTGGAAGTGACACAACCTGTTTCTAAGAGTGGATGATGGAAATCCCAAATACCTAACTCAATGTCTTTATCGGAAACAGCAGTGAAGGTGGTATTTCCAATAGCAGAAATGTTAGTGTTTCCGAGTCTGCCTTCCTGACAATGCTTGTAAAACGTGCTCAGGTACCATGTGCACTGGTAACACCACCCCAGGCTGCCAGAAACACATCCTGTAACTAAAAGGAGCACTTCAAAGACTTGCAGCCAAGGCTATGGGCAGCTGGGTCAACAACAGTGCCGTCTGTCAAGACACACTGGGCACACTCAAGGCAGTTGTTCAAGGCCTCCTTGTCCTACGCCTCCCATTCCATTTCCTTCTGTCCTCTGCTCAGGAAGGTCTTCTGACCTACTGTTTCACAGACCCCACTTGGTGACCATTAATCCAATGTGTGGTTTCTGGACAGGTGGGATCCTCCTGGCCCAGAAGAGAGAAAAGGGTGCCTGTATGCAGCTGTGTGGTGCACTCAATAGTCAGCACCATTTCAAGGGTGTCTCAGCTTGCCCACTCTCCCTTCTACCTGCCCCCTGGGCTTTAACCATGTAGCATGTGGTCTGGCTCTCAGCTGGAACAACACCTCCAAACACTCTGCAGAGCTGACAAAGTCACCCCTCAGGACACGCTCAAGCGTCCTGTGCTTTAGGGACTCGCCATGGAGACCACAGCAAATCTGGGAAGTCCAAGCAGGGCACTGGGGCCAAGCAACCACCAGGCATGCAGGTACAGAACAGACTGGATGATGGATTTTCTAAGGACGAGTCCTGCCACCACTGACGTTAACAGCGTTTAGCCCAGCGTTACGAATGCAGATTGCAGGGATGGTAGAGCAAACTGAGGGGAACGCTGCCTTCAGGATGTGTTCAATTAGCAGAAGGCAGCCCAGGCTCTCCTGTAAACACCAAAGGAAGGATGGAGGTGGCATCTCCTCAAAACTGCATCATGCACAAACCACAACAGCTTTAGCATGCAAGAAAACCCACACATCCCTGACTTCCAATTTACGTTGCCATTGTCAAAACACTTTTCCAACAGTCAAGGTCCTCAGCAGAGGAGCAGGAACGTGGCCGCAGCCTGGGGTCCGGGCTTCACCCTTCAGCCTGGACCGTGCGGATCCACCCCGCACCCCGCCATTAACTTGTCTGCTTCCTGTCAGGCCACGCACAGATAATGCCATTTATCTCGGGGCGGCACAACACCAGTCATTAGCTTCAGTCAAAGGCCTCCAACAAAGGCCGGATGGCGTTTTATCCAGGGCTCGCAGGCTGCAGCTGGGAATCTCACTGCCAGACAGGTCAGAACTCAAGTTATCTTTAAAAGAGTAATTTTCCTGCTATCAACGATCCTAGAACAACTCTCCCAAGTCTCTGCACGGAAAAATTTCGTCAATGGTTTTATCGTATGCGATTAGGTGACTGATAAGAGCTTGCTAAAGTTATCTTTGGAGAGTCTTCTTTTTATTTTTTTTCCCCTCCTTCCTTTTACCTCTTGGGGAAAAACTGACAGAATAATTCAGGTTCTAGCTAAATAGTAAGATCTTTGAAGAACTGACCCTTATTGTGTTTGCCTGCAGGAGGTGATTCACTATTATAAATTCTTCAATGACTGAGCTTCTGGAAATCTCTTTAAATGAAAGTGGAACCGCTTAACTGTATGTAGGAACATGTGTTTTCGCAGTCTCTCCTGTATTATTGCATTTCAGAAAGCTTCTATAAAGTGCCAGGTGAACTTTTTAAAATAATGATAATAATAATAAAAAAGGAGAGAGTCTCAAAAATATGGGCAAATCTCAACTATTTGATTCCTGGTTTTATGCTGAAAACTAGGAACAGATGGTACTTTCCATGTTCCTTGAATCTGGTTATTGAACACCTCTGTGGTTACGGGAGATTTTGCTTAGCACTTTTAACATACATTTCATTTATTGGACTATAAAATGCTACTTTGGAAAAACAAGTCTTTATATAGCTATAATTAAAACAGTCTTGCAGCAAAGCCCTTTAACATGGAGAACATGGTTAACCTCATGACATCTGGACAATCAATCCCTTCCTTTTTACTGGGTATTTATGAAGTTATTAAAATTGTAAAATTACTGGTGCCGAAAGCGCAGCCTTTTCCCAGCAGTCCCACACCGTGCCCCAGAGGCTCCGCGCAGGGGTGCCGCAGCAGGTCCGCTGGCGCGGCCATGCCAGGGTCAGCGGCTTCACGCCCACCGCCTCCCTCGGCCAAAGGGCAGCACCTCTTCACCCGGCTCAGAAAGCACCGCCACGCTGAGAGGCTGCCCTACAGGACTTTGAGAACCCTGAGCCGTGCTTATTGTTAGGCACCCATAGTTATCACTGTTTTTAACAGCTAAATCCCTTATGTAGCTTTCAAAACAGTTTGCTGTCAAACAACAATAGACTTTGTTCTTTAATTACAGCGGGTGACCTGCTTGCCCTTTTATTTCACAGTGAATAAACTACACCCAAGGCCAGTGAGGAAAGTACATGAAAAGCATATCGCCATAACACCATTAATCAAAGCATGTACCTCAATGATTTACATCAGTGGGTAAAATGCACACAAATTTCCTGACAAAGTGTAGATCACCCTCAATCCTGCCACGAGAAGCGAAGATAAAATGAACAATACCAGCCAACATGTTAATTTGCTGACGACAACGTTCAGATGTGAAATTCAGTCTTAATCCAACACAACGTGCTAAGACAACAGAAAAATCCAATCCTGGAATATCACTTGACATTCATTTAAAAACTGCACCTGACTACAGCTTGAGATCTTCTGTATTATTTTCAGTTAAACACACAGATTTTCATATGCCAACTACCATTTTCCCATATCTCAGAGTACATTGTGACATTGTGTTTGAATCTCCAAATCTTTCTGCAATGCACAGAAAGTAATTTTTTGTAGATAAACTGAACTCTTTTCAATGTAACAGCTGTTAAAAATACAAAAACATAGCTAAAACAGATGAAAAGTTCATGCTGACAAACAGTAACTGTGCTAAAAATGGTATGGTATGGATAAGGAATGGAAAATGGAGACAGGTTTTAACACCAAAAATCTTAGGAGTGGTTAGCCTACCTGTCAAAGCTACTTATTCAGACATGTCACTGGTGGCTTAACCACAAAATGGGCTGCACGAATATAGCTCAAACATCTTAGAATTACAGCATACTTTGACTTTATCCACATATTAGGGGAGTGGCGACTTTTACAACATACTTGCGGTTTCTGCATAAAAGAGCCAGCAGAACACAGTCATTGATTTAATTAGGCTTCATAAGATCCTATTTATCATGTTTTACATGACTTTCTGCAGCAAGGAAACAGAATAAATAGACCAAAAATAGACATTGAAGCATGCTGTGAAAACTAAACAGTGACTACAACTCCAGGGAATCTGCTCCAAGCTTTTCACAAATAGTAAACAAACTCAATTCTGTACCACATACAAAAAACCTTTAGATTTTGACTCAGCAGGCATTAACTCATTTCTATCTAGTAGGACGCATCCAGATTCATGAGACATGTCTTTCACAGCATTAAGATAACTGAAAATTGATTTTAACATGCAGGCTTGAAAATTATCTCTCTACAGACACAAGGTGCTTTATCCAAGTAAAGCACATCCAGCCTCGTCTGAGCACGAATTTAAAACCCTTACAGGAAAAAAAAAAAAAAAAAAAAAAAAAAAGCCCTAATGGTTATTAACCATTTGGGAAAAAAGCCAAAACAACAAACATAAAACACTGAAGTTTCACTACTGCCACTGTCAGCAATGAGGTTTATTATTGTCGTATGTCAAGAAGGGAACATTCTCTAGGAAGAGAAACATTAAGGGATGTTATTTAAGACAGCAAGCAAGCACACCAGTGTGCCAGACAATGGCCAACACTGCACGACTCTAATGTGCGAAGCCTGTATTAAAGTCACTGTGTGCCAACAGCACTGGCTGTTAGCAGAAATCCACGCTCCAACCCTCCTATTGGAGCAGCAGCCACAACGCCAAGGGTACCACCGGCTCTAAAGCACCCCGTACGTGTCTGCTCTGAATTTACAGACCATCCCATTTACACTGCACATACGATTACTCGCACGTATGTGAGTTCTTCATACAATTTCCTGTGTGACTCGAGACTGAAAAGAACACAAAAACTGGAGAAACCACACCACTCTCTAATCTCTGTTGCCATGACAGCAGCCTTTGAGATACTGAAATGTTCAGATTGCCAGCTAAACAAAATTGTTGAATGTGAACATTTGGCTGAAAGATTAAAAGGCTAAGGGGGTTGCAAAAGGGCAGTACCTCCCACATTCCAGGCAGCCACTGAATCCAATCAAATGGCTCTGACTCTTTAACCACAACCATTGTGAAGACTGGATTAGGGCAATTTATCTAGATAGTTAAAACAGATTAGAGAACTGCAATTTGAAGACTATTGGCAACAAAAGTAAATGCCTACTGTACTAAGTTAATAAAGAGAGCATGAGATTTTAGGACACCTTCTCACAGTGAGCAGAACTTCCATAAATCAAAGTGCAAACATATACATATGCATTGAATCAATCTGGTTTGCTCTCATCTGCATTTAGAAAAGGTCACAAGGCTCATTCAAATTCATCTGTAGATACGCTATCTTAAAAGCAGTAATATGCATACAATATGAAATTTGATTTGTTCCTTGCCTCGAATACAAGCCCTTGAAATTATTTTCAAGTTTTCACCAATATCTCATGTCACAAACGCCCAAACCTAATCCTCAAAAGTCGACTTTGACGTTACAAAACCTTCAACAGCACCGAAATGCTAAAAAGCTGGTAACAGGTCATAAAGAGCCGTAACTTTTCCCTGAGACCTACAGCCCTCCCAGACGCTTGCAGACCATACCATTAACACCAGCCCGAAAGTTTTCCCATCACTGAGCATTCGCTCAGGGAAGCAGTAAAAGCAAATAGCAGACAATGAGGTCTCAGTCTAACACCCTGATACTACTCGCTCGTGGGGCGTCGACTTGCTCCACTTTTTGGGTAGGCTGGTAGGTAGGTAGGTAGGTTATCCATGCTGGACAACCTGTGGAGTCCATCTGACCCATGATCTAGCCCCCCCAGACCCCACGACAACACCGTCTGCCCTGGGACGGAGCAGCTCCCGCTGACACCAGGATCTCCTCCAACAAGCTGCTACAAAAGCCGTGCTCTGCCTCCACCCTTCCCTCCGAGCACAACGGTGGGCATTTTTTCGTACAGAAAGCATCCTTGGCTGCCTTAACGGAAAGGAACAAAAGCACACACCCCCGCTTGGTGCCTTTCACACATTTCCACCACTCAGCACACAAGCAGCGCACGTCCAAGCGCCAGCGGGGCTCAGACCAGCGAGCTCCCCTCTGCTCCGAGAGCCCTTTGGCACACACGTACGTGTGTGTCAGGACGAGGTGCCTCCCCTCCTGCCAGCCTCCGCCTTCCAGCAAGACCAGAGGCACCGCCTGCCTACCGGATCATTCCTGTCTGCACCAGCACCCGGGGGCTGCTGCCCCACCACAGGAGCCCCCCTGTGCGACCAGCATCCCTCGTCCCCACAGAGGGGCACGGCACAGCCCAGGGGCCTCGTGGCTGCCTCCCTTTTCCCACCCTCGGCTCCTGAGAGCATGACTAGGATGTGGGGACCCTGTGGCCTCGTGGCAGGACAGTTAGCACGTGTCCGAGCTGCTGCTGGAGCTGGAGCTGTGCACCCCCCGAGGCAAGTGGGGGCACCTCCAGCCTGCCACCCCACGTGCTGTCCCGCCGGTACCAGCACTGCTGCTCTCAGCTGACACCGGGGACAGCTCACCCGGGGTCATCTCAGGGCTTCTCCTCCTGGGCAAAGGCCACCAGAAGGCAGGGGCAGGATGGGAACGTTCTCAGTGTCTGGGTACAGCGGGGGAAATCGTGTGGGAAAGGAGCACACCCAAAAACGTGGCGTCCCCCACGCAGGGGAGGAGGTTTGTGTCTTTTTTTAGAGGAAGAACAGACGCATGTTACGAACACAGAGCAGAGGTAACGAGACAGGAGCCAAACACACAGCTGTGGGAAGTTTATCATAGACACGGGGTGACACGGAAGAGGAGGTGGAGAGGAGCTTTGTCCTACCTTTTCTGTCTTCAACTTCTTGATTCGCCTGTGGCTCTCTTCCTCCTCCTCTTCCTTCTTTACCAAAATAGAGTTCCCCATTAACCCTGAATCCGGGGCACTTTTGCTCACCTCCCCGACGGCGGCGGCGGCAGCAGCGCAGTGGAAGGGGCTGCCGCTCCCACCGCCCTTGGACCCGTAGCCATAGAGGTGCCCTGGGGGGGCCTGGCCACTGCCACCCCCGGGGCCGTTGGGGTGGCCGGGCTGCAGGTCATGCTGCTTGTCCTTCCTGGACTTCCCCGCATCCTTATCCCGCTTGGAGCCTCTGCTGCCCTGGTTTTTACCTGGTTTCTCCTCTTTGTTTTTCCCACAAGAGGCAATAGTGGTGGTGGTGTTGCTGGTGTTGTTATTATTGCCGTTCGGGTTACCGCTCACGCTTTGACCCAGTGCTGAATTCATGCCAGTTGCCTCTCCAGGGCGCCCTTGGACTTCCTGCCTCTTGCCAGCACTGCTGATCTCAGGAATCCCATACAAGGCAGCAGAAGGCAGAGATTTATTAGCATCCTTAGAAGTTTTACTCCTTTTCACTTTTGATTTGCTAGTCTCTTTGTGAGAGGAATTCCCCTGGGGAGCAGAGGGCTGAACAGAAGCAAATTTTAGGCCATCAGCTAAGGCTGAGGTAGTATTAGCCCCACTGGAAGCCAGACCCCCGCAATCCTTGGAGCTGGTGTTGCTGCTGCTGGTGGTATTGGTAGAATTATTCATCTCAAATTTCTGTCTGTCCTTCTCCAAATCGGCGTCCAAATCGATTATTAAATTCCCAACACCGATTTCCCAATCATCGCCACTGTCATAAGTGTCAACCGCGTTTGGATCCACACCTTTTCCTGTAGTGGAAGTGTTCAATGACATCCTGAAGATGAGATCTCTAGAGTTAAAATCCGATGAACTTTCCTTTGGAGATGTGGGGACATTCGTCTATCTCCGCTGGGCTTTTTTAAGTTTTAATTCTTCTTGCCTTCCTTCCCCAGGTGTGTCTAGGTTTATAACCTGCAGTCCACGTCCACCTCTTCCTGTGAAAAGGGGAAAAGTCGGATATTTCTTGTCAGGGTCTTACCAGAATACAACACAATTAATAAAAAGGGCCAAGGTGGGGGGAGCGAAATCACTCACTGTTTCCCCATTTTCCCCCTTAAGTTTGTTAAACCAGAGGCAATGGCTGTGATGCCCTTACAGTGAGCATCTTTAATTTAGTTGTATCCCAACATCCACAGTCTCTCTTTAAAAACATATCCACAAATAGAAAAGAAATTAAAAAAATATATTAATAACTGCATGATTTAAATCCACAAAGCTCAGGAAATACAGTCTTAGAAATGGTGCCTAGCTGTTGGAGCACATGTTGTAATCTAACCCCTTGGACCACCACCTAGGCACGAAAGGGAGAAAAGGAAGGACACAGATTCACTCCTCGCTGCATTCCATGGATTTCGTGGCTTTAAACCAGACCCTTGAAGTTCTGTGACTTTCCTATGTTATCTTTTACCCCTTTTCTACTTAATCTCTTTTTTTTTTTTGGGAGGGAGGGGAGAGAGGGGGTCGAGGGAAGGGGGAAACCTAATTCTCCTTGACACGACACAGCTTTCTATTAAAAACCGACAACCCATAAACACAAATGTTTACTGAAAAATATTAAACTCTATAGGCAAGAATAAAACAAAAAGGAAATAAAGAGATCTTTCTTTAAAATCTATGCTCAAGATAACAGTTCTAAAAGCAGTTCTAACGCACTCCTAGGTCACACAATTGTTAGGTCTGTTAAATATAGTATTACTGACTGTACAGGAAACTGATTAAGACATACACTTTAAGTGATCTGCACCAAGGTGGCCTCAGTGACCGCAAATGAGTGTGTGTTTGACAAAGCTTAGTTAAAACGATTTTTAAAGGGATCTCTCCCTTTTACAGTCGACTGTCGAAATATTTATACATATATACGCATAATGCTTACCTTTAATCCTTTATCATTTTTTAATTAAACCAGCAAATCAAAGTGCTGTTCCCACTCGTCTCAGCAACAACTCTGTGTCTCATTTTACTTAAAGAGCAAGTGAACAAGAAGTAGAAAGCAAGTATCATCTCAGCCAGTATAAATCGGTCAGTAACACATCTCCCCCTACTTTGGCACACGGATCAGAAGTCCTTTTTTGTTTGTTTGGTTTTTCCTCCTCGCTTAGAAAAATAATAAAAATTAAAAAAAAAAAAAAAATTGCTGCTGTTCCTCACAACTTTACAAGCTGGTAGGTAATATTTCACATTCAGAACTGGAGCATCAGGTTTTTTTTTGTTTTGTTTTGTTTTTGTATTTTTTTTTCCTTTTAGCTTTTTTTTTTTTTTTTTTTTTTGCCTGTTTGCTTTCCTGAGTAAAAGCACGGAATCGTAATAATAATCACAGTAATTTAAAAAAATAAAATAAAAATGTTATCCCCAACTTCCCACTCCGTCTTCAGCCCCGTGCTCGGAGCCAGCCTGAGCAGTAAGTAATGATCCCGTGCAACAAACCTACAGGCGTCCGGGTGTTACGAGACAGAATGTGCTAACATCGGGATAAATTAGTGAAAGGGAGGAAGGGAAAAAAGAAGAAGAAAGGACTGAAAATCTGGGCTGGATTCCGCCTGTTAGTTGGGAAGTGGCATTTTTTTCGCCCGTCCTGACAGATCTGATTTCTTCAAGTAACTTGAGGGGGAGCAAGGGGGGGAGGGGGAGGAGGTGTGGGGGTGGGGAAGGGGGGGGGGAGGGGAAGGGGGAGTAAGCACTGATCTGATAAACCGGTTATCAAAACACTTGGGGGGGGGGGGGGGGCGCCTTGACGGGGGAGGTGGGGGATGTGATGGGGGTAGAGGGGGGGGGGGGGGCGGCTTCAAACCCGCCGCCGAGCAGAAATATCGTAATATTAAACAACAAAACACACACACACGCACACACACAACACGGGAGCTAATCAGTCACGCGGTAAGTAATTCGGTAATTAGAGCCCGAGGAGATAAAGCAGACGACCTTTTCTTCAGGACAGACCGCTCCCCCCTCATTGTCTCCGCCAGCCTCGCGGCGCAGCCCGGCTCCTTCCTCCCCCCATCCCCTCACCACCACCATCCACCACCCTCCTCCTCCCTCTCACCCCCCCCCCCAACAAGTCAGACAGCCGCGGAGCTTTAAGCTTTAGTATTTTTAATTAGCCGGCGATGGGAAGCTAAAAGCCGTAATGAATTGCCGGCGGCGGGGGGGGAGGGGAAGGGAGGGGAGGAGGGGGTGTGAGGAGAGGGAGGAGGGGGGGGGGGTGCTGAGGGGACGGGGGGGGGGGGGAGGGCGCTCGCGCCCAGCAACCGCCAACCCCCGTGGCGCGGCGGTTCCGTTACGGCTCGGGCGGCGCGCGCGCGCGCGTCACGTGACGCCCGCCGGCCGCCATTGGCTGGCGGGCGGGCGGCGGAGGGCGAGCGCTAAGGGGGGCGCGCCCGGCCCCTCGGCGGCGGAGGGGGAGCCGCTGCCACAGCCCCCCCCACACCCCCCCCCCACCTCCTCCTCTCCCGGCTCTGTCCCCGTCCCCGTCCCCTCCACACCCGCCCAGCCCCGGTGCCCGGCCTCGTCTCACCCGCAGCGGCGTGTGAGGGAAAGGAAGGGAAGGAAGGAGGGCAGCGAGCGCTGCGGCGAGGCGCCTTACCGGCCGCTCCTCGCCTCACCGGGCGCTCCGCGCTCTCGCCTCGCCCTGCCGCGGGGGGGAACGGGCGGGCAACGGGGCTGCCCCGTGAGGAGCCGAGCCCAGCCCAGCCGAGCCGAGCCCAGCTGCCCCGTCCCGTCCCGTCCCGTCCCGTCCCGTTCCGGTCCCCCACGGGCAGCCCGGACCCCCGGCAGGCGCCCAGCCCCCTTCCCGCAGCGCACGGGGGGTGTGGGTGGCCGTGGGCACGCTGCGCTCGCCCTCCTGGCTCCATCCACGCTGCGCCGGGGGTCGGCTGCTGCTGTCCTCAGAGCCCCGCAGGGCCCTGCCTCAACTGCCCAGAACTCGCAGGGGAAAAATAAATAAATAAATAAATAAATGAATGAATGAAAAATAAAAATCCCCTCCAAGTGCTGCGGACACCACGCAACCGTACTTACGGTCTGTATGGGCGCGGGTTGACCTGTTTCCTCCTAACTGCATAGGGTGTGTGTTTGTTGCAGCCGCTTTTTATTATTATTGTTATTGTTATATATTTATTTATTTTTTTGGAAGAAGAAGAAGGAAAAAAAAAAAAAAAAAACAACCCTAATGTCTTCAACAGATTTATTGTGTCTGGGAGAGGAGAAGCACCAGATACCATGAACCTCCCTTTCTAGAAACAAAATTAAAACAAAAAAAAAATAATAATGAAAGCGTATGTGTGTGTGTGTGTGTGGGGAAGGAGCCCACCCCCCTGCAGGCACACAGCCGCTCTCACAGCCCTGCACACCCACACACACGCACACTCACACTCACACGCGGGGCTTTGCACGCGCACACGCGCAGGGACGCGGGGCGCGGGCGCGCGGCCCGGGCCGGGTACCTGGAGGGACTTTTCTTTGTTCGCGGTGCCCCCGCGCCCGCAGCCAATCGGAGCCCGGCTTTGGGGGAACCGCGCGCTCTGATTGGCCGCCGCTCCCTCCCTGGCCTGCCGGGCGGCGGTGCAGAGGGGCGAGCGCGCACGCGGCGCCTTGCAACGCGCGCGCCCGCCCGCGCGGTTCGCACGCGATGCCCCCGCCAGGGTGCAAGCCCACCAGGTTTCCCGTTTTCAGTTATCCCGTGTGACATTTTGGGCTTAAAAACAGAAAAAAAAAAAAAGAAAAAAAAAAGGAAAAAAAAAAAAAAGAAAAAAAAAAGACACACAAAACAAACAAAAAAAAAAAAAGGAGAGAAAGAGAGGAGGGGAAAAAAAAAAAAAAAAAAAAAGCAGAACCCAAGGTGTATCACAGCTCTGCCAAGACTCACACGCTGGGAGGAAGGCTCCCTCATCTCGCTTCTTTAATTTAATTTCAGGGCAGTTTTGGAAGCGGCGATGAATGATTTTTTTTTTTATCATTATTATTTATTTATTTATTTATTTTCCCTGTGCCGGTTTCAAAGAGGCAATTTAGGCACCTCGCTCATAATTTTTAAATGCCCCCCTAGTTCGGGATTAGAACTGCTTGAGGCCGGCGAGAGGGGGCTGGTAATACACATGTGCGATTATTCCCCTGCTCGGCGGAGGGGAAAAGCAAACAGTGTCTGCGGGAGGGGGCTGGGGGCTGGGAGCTGGGAGCTGGGGCCGGGCAGGGCAGGGCAGAGCCCCCAGCCCACCGCAGCCCACCCCGCACCCCATCCGCAGCGCCCATCCCCTGGCCGGCCGCGGTCCCTGCTCCCTTCTGCAACATGGCTTAAGTGAGGCAGGTCGGGTGGTGGTTCCCCCCAACCCTTCCCCCCCCCCCTTTTTTTTTTTTTCTTTTTCCTCTTCTTTTTTTTTTTTCGGAAGGAGGGGGAGCAGAAAATAACCCTTTTGTTCCCAGCCCCCTGATTTACTGCTGCAGGCACCGAACTGTGAACGCCAGCGACCATATAACTACCACGTGAACATCCTTTCACAGGAATTAGTAACACAAATCTTCCCTATCGGGCTTTGTGTCGCTCCGGAGCGGTGCCCCCCCCTCACACACACACACACACACACACACACACACACTTCGCCACCCCCCTTTGTTTAGCCGGGGAGCCATTGTGCCACGCCGCTGCCTTCAATCGCCTTTAACCCTTCGCAGCCGGGCATCCTCGGGGGGGGAAGGGGGGGGGATCGGAGGGGCAGCGGGCAGGGCCGGGCAGGGCCGTGCCACGCTTGCACCTGGGCGTGCAAGGCGTGGGAGAGCGGTGGGGCGGCGTGTCACACGGGGTTGTGCCACACGGAGATGGGGGCTGGAGGAGGGGGTGCAGGGGAGGGTACAGAGGGGGGGTCCCCCGGGGAAATCGGTGACCCGCAGTCAGGGCAGCGAGGCCAGAGCTGGGGGTGCGGGTGTGGGGTTTGCACGGGTGTGCGGTGGGGTGTGTGGTTTTTTTTTTTTTTCAGCCTACTTAGTCGCAGATCGCTGTTCCTGTTTCTTTACGATATGTATTTTTCAGATTTAGGTAATAGCCCTGATTTTTCAATATCGACCTCTGTTTAGACACGTTTCACTTTGGGCTGCTTCTCGTCTGCGAAATTACAGTCATTTTCACATTATTATACAGTGAGTAGGAGACAGTTTGTATTTAGCATCGGGTGGGGGAAGGGGTATTATGGGAAGCGATCTGCTACGGTCAGCACATAATTTCAGCCCAAAGAAAATTGCTTCTGAATAGATGGTCTGTTAACTAGCCAAGGAACAGTCGCCGGGAGAGATTGCAAGAATGCCTCTGCTTTATCTGCCTCACACCATCGCCTGAATTCCCCAGAGCAGCGGCCAGCGCAGCGGCCTCTCCTGCGGCCGCCCAGGGATGGGTAAAAAGCCCTGGCAGCCCTGCATGGGTTGGAGGATCAGAGGAGGGCTGTGCCGCACCGGCCCCAAGCAGGATTTTTTTATATATATATTTTAATTTATTCCCCCCTTTTTGCCCAAATTCACACCGAGGTGTCAGGGCAGAAACCTCCCCACTTCAGAGGGGCCTCGCCCGCCCGCCTGCCGAAATACATCGCGCCTTCGTGCTGCCGCACGCTTTACAAAACAGACAGCAGGCCAGTAAATTAGCGGTGTTTGCCTAAAAATAGGAAATCCGCTTTTAATTGATGCGGCTGAGAAAACCGCCCCCCCCCCCCAGCCCCCACTCCCCTTATCCTGCCAGGCGCCCTAGACAAAAATCACCGGCGAGCACCAATGCACAGCGCCAGGCCCTCCTCGTGCGCTGCCGGACAGCCTAAAACCCTAAATCCCCGTGTGCTGTGCGCCGAGGCTTCCTTATTCCCCCCCCCCCCCCGGCCGGGATAAATCACGGCTCGGCCGCGGGCACGCGCAGCCCCGGGACGCGGCGGCGCGCCTCTTCCCCAGCCGCCCGGCGCCCCGGCCGCGGGGCGGGCAGCCAATCAGCGCCGCAGAAATCGCTTTCCCGGCCTCTGATTGGCTGCGGCCCATCAGAGCTCTCGTGCGGCTCCGGCCGGAGCGCGCGGCCCGTGGCGGGGAGGGGGGGGGGGAAGGGCGGCGGCGGGAGCGCGCGCGGGGCGCGGTGCGGTGCCGTGATTTTGGATTTTGTTCGCTCGTGTGAAACTCGCCAACGCCACGTGTTTGCTTGTTTATGTGTTTCTTTATGTATTTATAACGCCTGGGTGCCCGCAGGCGCGGTACCAAGCCCTGCACGTCCGCAGTGGTTGAAGCCAAATTTTACCGTTCTCCTCCACCTTGCACCCAAAGGACAAAAATCTGTTCCACCCCCACCCCCGGATTTATTTACCGGGTTAATTGGGCAAACAGCGGGCGGCGCTTCCTTTGTGTACACGTACACATACACCGTTTCCCACAGCAGATGTAAAAGCGGTGCACAGGACGCTATCACGTTGATCAAAAAAAATTTGGGGGTATCACCTCCTGAAGGTCCCCACAAACTTGTCAGAGCCTGTCCCGCAGTCTCCTGGTCAGGTCTGCAGTCAGTGTGCGCAAACCACTGGCGCTGCAGATTAGTTGTGGATAATTTATTACAGTTTTGCAGCCTGCCAGTGATCCATAAACTGAAGTGTGGGAACTGGTGATACAAACATACAGACGAGTCATTATAGACTTGGCAGATACTTATGTTGCTTTTTTTTTTTTTGAAAGAGGCAAGGCTAACAATCTTTTCTTCTTTAGAGCAGTCCGTAGGCTCCTTTCCATTTATCTGCATATTCACAACGACTCTCAGTTTGATATCTACTCTGAAGGTCACTATCTCTGAAGCTTCGGCATATAAATACATGTAATGTATGAACACAAAGTACCACTGTGTTGTTTGTAGATGAGAGGCAAAAATGATCTGGCAACTGGCAACTGTAGGGAATGATTTATGAAAGAGTCTGTGTGTATATTTGTATTTACTCGGGGGATAGAGGCACAGTCTAAAGGGTACGCAGGACAGAAACCAGTACACAGGACATAAACTATCTAAGAACAAGAGGGATAAAATTAAGAAATACAACAGTTGAAGATTAAGAAAAATAAAACTGACAAAGGATTTTGCTAACTGGTGAAATAAATAGCATCCCAAGAGAAGTTCTTAAGTCCCATTGCATGGGACTTTAACATTAGTCTGGAAAATACACTAAAAAACAAATACTATCAGTAATCATTGTATTTTGGCATTGGAATGGACTGCATGACCTAGCTAGTCTCTCCCATTTCCTAACTTAACAGTTCTGTGAAATTCTGCTGTAGAATATGTTCTACAAACCTTTGACCCGGACGTGAAAGTAGCCTTCAGCTTGCTGTATACTCAATTTCCCCCCAACTAATTCAAACAACAGCTTACTTATTTATGTAGTACATTGCGTAAACATCCAGACAATATTTAAAGACATGTATTTATTGTTTAATAGCCTGCGTGTGATAGGAAACAGGCAATACATGTTAAAATCTGTTATGGCGTTTTGTCATAGTCTTAGCACTCTATTGCATGCTGTATTTTTTACAGCTACTTTCATACAAAATAGCATAATGTTTCACAGTCGATTATAATTTGTAATAGAAATGATGGATGAAGGTACAGTATTTTAGTCAGGCAGCATCCACATTATAGTACTGCTAGGGAGAAAAATGTACAAAAGGCCAGTGGCTGGGTGCCATACTTCAGATTTTCAGAGAGAACAAATGAGCATGGGGAAATGAAACTGAGGCTTAGGGAATAGGATTAGATTGTTTTATTAGAGAGAAGGCTAGGAGTCATAGGCCAGGGAGAGGGAAGATGAGTCTTGAAATGGAATTTGCAGAGAAGTAGTCAGTCAGACGTAAGGAGTCTGCAGCAGAAGCTGTGGTGAGAGTAATTTGTTGTCCAATGTGAAAGAAGGGAGAGTAGGCAGGAGCCTGACATCGGGTAAGCAGAAGGAATCAGCCAGAGATAAGATCAGATAGTACATATTAGGATTAAGATAATGGTGACTAAGAGGCAGAGTGTGTGGAGTGAGGAATGAATCTGTGAAAGTTTTCGAAGCCAAGGTTAGGTATGCCAACCTCAGGGGAGGAACGAGGAAAACATGCTGCTACAGTTTTGAGAGAAAAGAGCCCTGAAGAGGACGACCCTGAAAAATCACCACAGAAGTTATCAGAACGTGTCTGGGAGTTGCTATCTGCTAGATTTAAAAACTGCAGCGGTGTGGAAGGAGAAAATAAGTGCTCTAGGAGAAGATGAGTGCCTGAGATCTTGATAATCAGGCTGAGAGGCGTATTAGTAAATGAAGTATATGTGCCACTGGAGCTACAAGTGAAGAGAGCGTGTATGTGTATACCAGAGCAGGTAGCTATGGCCCCTGGCTTTTCTGGCAGTCCACATTGCTCTCCTGTTGTTTCCTTTGCTGTACTGGAGGCAGGAAGAGAAAAACCCCAAGAGACCTACCTACCTTTAGCTGCACAAGAAGGGACCTGGTGGAAAAGAAGCATAAGGAGACAGAGATCAACACAATAGAGAAAAAAAAAATAAAAATAAAAAAAATTAAAAAAAAAATAAAAAAAGAAAGGTGGTGGGGAGGGAGGGTGTTGAGACCAAGAGTGGGAGACAGAAAAGGAGGACAGTGCAAATACAAAAGGGGAAGAATGATCTCATTAGCGCAGAGGATGGGGGATTGGATGTTCTTTTCTCAGCTGTGTCACAATTATTGTCTGACCTTGGGGAGGTCACGGTACTTCTCTCTGTGACTCAGTCATCTTGCCTTGAAATGGTAACAAAAACAATGCGTGGATGTAAAAACATCCTTAGTTCATCAGGCGAAAATAATGCAGTTATTTTTTTTATAGTGAAAAGGGAAGGTGGATCAGATGAGACATTACTCACATTCCAGGCTTACTCACATTCTCTCTGGATCTACCTGAAACTGCAGAACTGCATTCTTGGTGTCTAAGAAGATCCATCCAGCCTTTAGACAGTAGCTGCATAGATATAGGCCAAAAAATCACAGACAGGTCTGAGCTATATCTGCATTATGTAAGGAATCTCTGTGCTTTCAAAACCTTTAAGCAGGGATGACTGCAGACATTTTGTCTTATATGCTGAATCAGAGAATAATGAGGCTTTTTACAAGGGCATGTAGTGATGGAACAAGGGATAATGATTTTAAACTGAAAGAGGGTAGATTTAGATTATATCTGAGGAAGAAATTCTTTACTCTGAAGGAGGCGAGGCACTGGACCAGGTAGAAGCTGTGGATGCTTGAACACCCTGGAGGTGTTCAAGACCAGGTGGGATGCGACTTTGGGCAACCTGGTCTGGTGGGATGTGTCCTGGCTCATGGCAGCAGGGGTGGAACTGGATGGTCTTGAATGTCTCTTCCCACTCAAACCATTCTATGGCTCTACTAATAGCTACAGATGTGTGGAAAAAAAAAGCCATGCCTCGTACACCGGCATCCTGAACAACCTCTGGGACAGAAGATCTCTGAATGGAAATTCTAAATGAAGAATTGTAAATACAGAATTTCAGAATTTGGAAATTCTAAATAAGGAGGTCTTGAATGATAGGAGATGCTCAGGGATACTTTTGGAGCCCTTTGTTTCCTTTGGTGTCCTGGAACCAGTGGTGCTATTTTTTCAACCATTTTCCAGCTGAAATGCTAAAAAAAAAAAAAAAAAACAAAAACAACAACAAAAAAAACATGTTCTGAGGGTCATTCCCTCATTACTTCTACAGAGTATATTCTAGCTCATATTCATCAAGGATGCCAAAGAGAACCTTTCCAAAGTGTATTTGAATGACAAGGATACTTTTGAATTACTCTGCGCTGTGGACTGTGGAAAAGTACTTTGCAGAGTGCATACTCTTCCTTCCTTTTCTCTCCCAGATCTGATATTTAAGAACTGTTTTTTTATTTTAAAATTTCCTTTTAATTTTACACTTCTGTAGTTTTAAGTGCTCAAATATAACACCCTCAGAATTAAAACACTGGTGTTAAAATTTTGCCTGGGGCAATGTTTTATAGCTTTTAAACAGTGTTGTTGATTTTATTTTTAATTATGGTATTAAAGGATACCTACAAGTATATTGATATTAGTAAGAATTATTAAAATGCATTTTTTTTACTTTGGAGAAACGAATTTGTGTGAACTGTTTCTAGCTGTAAATCTTTTTATCTAGCACTTCATAGTTTGCTGGTTAAAAGCATTCCTCTAAGGTCAAATAAAATTTTGTAATCAAATGCAGACCAACTTTCTCTTGTACTGCTGTTCAAAATGGGGAATTAGTTCTGAAATATAATCCGTTAACATATTAATAATAAAAACATTTACACACTGAGGTCAAGGCTTTTGAAAAAAAAAGTTTTTTGTTTTTTTTTCTTTTTGGTGGTGGTGGGGGGAGAATATCTGTTATCTACTCTTCTTACTTGTTCTTTGTAATAAAGCTGGTTTATAATTTGTCCTTGCTGGAGAAAATGTTGTTGACAAGGCTGTATTGCAAGTGCATAAAGTAAGTGGACAATGGCTTCTACATGGTTACTTTGCAAAGACGAGGTGTGAGAACTGTGCTTGTGTCAAGTAATACCGTTATCACATCAGCAGTTCCACAGGCTTCAGTGTGAGGAAGAATGCCTGAACGTGACCCTAGGCAGAAAATATGAAGCCCCAAGTATTATCTGCCCAACATTTTAACATGTTCACATACTTCAGAATGATCAGAAAATTCCAAGGATACACTGCTGTATTCACACACAGTGTCACAACAACTCAGACTGCAGATAATTGTTCCTAAGTTCAGTTCTCCAGAAGGTATTTATAGAAAGAGCTTTGAGGAAAACGTGATTGTGTTCCTTTTATTTCTCTCTATTTTAGACTTATTAAAAGGAGAAACTATGCATCTGAAAAGAAAAACATGAAGAGGAGACCCCAATGTCATTACTTTGGAGTGCTGAGAGGTGGAGAATGAAAAAGCCATTGGTCTCAGTTTTACTACCACAATGGCCTTTTATGAGAGGGATTAGATACGCCTAGAGCTGGTGCAGCATTCAGTGCTGCCCTGGACAACAATCTGTAAAGAAAGATGATAAAAATCAGTTTGTCATAAGGTTAAATCACCACAGACTAGCTAGATTGGCTTTTCAGATTGTTTTTCATTTGGGGAGATGGGGAAAAAACAGAAAGAAGGAGAGAAATATGGCTTAAAAGCTGTTTTTACATTTTTTTCCCTTCTCTCTCTCCCCTTTTTTTTTTTCTTTTTTTTTTTTTTTTCCCTTTCCTGCAAGATGTAGCATTCAGAAAACATGTTGAGCGAGTTGAGGCATTAAAAAGATCAGTCTTTGGTTGCTGAATGAAAGACTGTTGTGCGTGTGACTCACATACTAAACAGAAATCTGCCTTCAAAGCCTATTTTACTGCCTAATTATATATACACAAAATGTAGCTGTCTGTTTCAATCAAATCGTAGGAAAAAGAATAAAACTCCTCTTAAGATGCAATTTTCATGGTTTGTCATAACCTTAGAACACACACTGTTAATGCAAAAGGGAGAAGTACAGCTGCAAGGTCCAGATAAGGCACCAGTAATTGTTTTTCTTTTAATTATTACTTTATAAAGACATTATACCTCCTACTCAGAATGAGGAAAATTAGTGTCCTCTCAATTTTTTTTTATTTTTTTATTTTTTCCTTTTTCCAGAGAAAGCTTGTTATACAGGAGCAGCCAGCCACTATGGAAAGTACTTTTAAGCAGGCTCCACAATAATAAGCCTTCAGGAAGGACCTAGGAATCCCAATCCCTACAAATCTTTGCGTTGTACTGAGCATGCCATATGAACAAAAACATATACAGACTGAAAGAATGCACTATAAAATATAAAATAATTGCTGGCAATCAGCTCTCTTGGAAACTTTCAAGCTGGACAACATGTGTGAGCCATTTCTTTTACGAGAGACAAAAAAAAAATAATAATAATTTTAGCTCTTCCTGCAGTAATGTGAGTATGTGCATGCATGTGAGTATAAGTACATACATACATATATATCATTTTTGAAATCTTCTATTTGCTGGTCTTTTTGAATAACTTGAACTGTAAAGTTTAATAAGCCATTACTAATTTACATCCTCTTGCAGATACAAATCATTAAAATGAAATGATGTTTTAATGGCTTATCCAATATATATATAATTGCTCCTTAAAAGTGTCTTACTCTGAAGACATCACTGGGTATCTCCTGAGCAGACTGTAAGGGTAGAGATGGACATTCACTCAGCAAATGGCTGTGCCAGTGGAAGAGGTACTGTTTGTAAGCCTCCTGGGGATGGCACGTCGCATTTGCACTGATGTGATAGTTCCCCCAGACTATTTCAGGCAAAATGAGACAAATTAGCAAAACTATTATTCCCTGCATTTAAGCAGTTGAACCCACTTAGACAGAAGTGAGTGAGAGGGGGCAAGCTCAGTGGGTAGAGCTGGCATTCGGTAGCTTTTAGGAGGAGATGTGGGAGGAATGGCAATGAACAAGTCCCCGTAACTGTAGGAACAACTTTACCTCCTCAGCTTTGGTTGTTTGCAGCCTAATTAATAGCCATATCCTGAACCTGCCCCCACTGTTGTTAAGCCATTGATTCTAGTAGAAAGTTCTTGCTAATTACTAGGCAGAGTAAGGTCAAATTTGGTCACGTAATTCCAAAACACATTTGCTGTCCCAGCCACGGGTGTTACTTATCCTTCAAAAAAAAAAAAAAAAAAAAACCACAACAGTGATCAGTGTGCAGTGACTGTACTTTAACCAGGTGATCTGTGTGCTGTTTTGGGACCAGCGAAGTCCCTGTGAGGCGGGCAGGGCTGTTGCGACTTCGCAACGCACTCACGACCACGCTCCTCTTCACACAGGGGCACCACATTGGGTGCACCCCAAAGGGGGGTAGTCCCACTCCCTGGGCCCCATTCTCCCTCTTTTTTAAGCTGTGTTATCTCATCCTCTTCACTGCCCAGCCATTTGACCCCTAAGTGAGGTGGACTTGAACCAGTTGCTGGCCTGCTGAGCTCCCTTGGCTCACGCCTTACCATAGCCGGTGTGACAAGAGCATCACCCCCATCTGAGGCACAGGCAGCATGTGGGAGGATGGGAGCACAGGAGCAGGATGTGGAGGGACAAACACCCCTCTTCATGGCAGGGAACGATGAAGCTGTCTTGTGCCACTTAAATTAACCCTACCCCAAAGACACAGACCTCTCGGGCTGCTGCCCTGGCTGCCATCAGCAGACCTTCCGGCTGAATCGCCAAAACACCTCAGCCAATTCACCTTGTTTTTCCTTGAATAGACTAAGACAAAGTCATGAAGGCACCTAATTCAGAAAAACAGGTAAAAACTTTCAGCACATGGGGATAGACACCACTTCCACTGACACAGATGCAGTAAAAAGAAAAGATCTGCCTCTGTCCTCACAAAATCCGCAAGGAATATAGTGCAGAAGAATGGCTGTGCTATAATTTCACAGCAGTTCACTTTGCAGTAACTTCCTGATGTGAAAAAAGAAAAAAAAAAAAAAAAGCACAGAAGTCAAGGTGTTGGGACAGGGATTCATGTGGACTCACAGAGACATATGGGAAATCCCAGGCAAATGAAGGGAAGAAATAAACCTACTTTCACAGCAGAGCAGAGAGGTTTGGCTGTTAGATCAACATATGTAAGAGATGATGAGCTGAGCTGAAAGCAGTAAATGGTTTGAAAGACAAATGACTTGGAAGAGTCACACATAATATTTTGGCCAGGCCATTGACTGTAGAAGAATGCTCTAAAATGTTAGGAAACTGGGAGTAAGAAAATAACTGTTTCTTATCTTTGTCTGTGTATTTTTGAGTGGATTGCAACACAGTGAGTGATTTAAGAAACCCAAAGCAAAGTAAATCTCTGCATGAATTCTTCCAGATACAACAAACACAACACAAAATCATCTAATTTCTTGCTGTGTTACCCTCTGGTTTCTTCCCTCATTAAGACACATTCTGTATCCTAGGTCTGGTAAAGACTCAGTATGAATTCCAAATCAGTAATGGGAGATGGGAGATCAATCAATAATAATAATAAAATAAAATAAAATAATCAGATTTTTATGGTGGTAAAACTTTTAACAATGGTTATACTACCTACATGATAGAATATTGCAGCTTCACATAAAGCCAATGGGATTGTTACTGGTGCAATTTAGTCTCAGATCAAGCCATCTAAAATGAACCATGAGGAAGACTAGGGGTAATGTGGGTCCCTTGCTGAATGAGGTGGGTGTCCTGGTAACGGGAGATGCCAAGACAGAGATACTGAATGATTTCTTTGCTTCAGTCTTTGCTTCAAGGACTCCCCCCTGGGACTCCTCAACCCTGGAGCGAGGAGAAAGAGTCTGGGAAGTGGAGATCTCCCCCCTTGTTGACAAGGGAGTGGTTTGGAAGTGTCTGAGTGGGCTCAACGCACACAAATCCATGGGTCCCGATAGGATGCATCCACGTGTGCTAAGGGAGTTGGCAGAGGTGATTGCCAAACCACTTTCTATCATCTTTGAAAAGTCCTGGAGAACAGGAGAGGTGCCTGAAGACTGGAGGATAGCCAATATCACTCTGGTCTTCAAGAAGGGCAAGAAGGGCTTTGGCAGGGAGGTTGGACCCAATGATCTTTCAAGGTCCCTTCCAACCCCTACAATTCTGTGGTTCTGAGATTCTGTGATTTCTGGAGGCAATGTTGTATATACATTCATTTTGATGTACTGCAAGGTCCTACCAGTTAACTTTAAACTTGTCTTAATGAAGGTTTTGGAAGCAAATATTCTCAAAGACAGAAAACAGGGAACTTTAAAAAAAAAAAAATCATTTTTTACCTCTTATTTTAGAGTTAAAAAAAAAAAAAAAAAAAAAAAGGAGGAAGTTTGGTGTCTTTTGCAAACGGATATTCATAATTTTCCAGTTAAAAGTATGTGGCAGAAGCCTAAATAAGAGGGAGATACCTAGTACACTACTAACTAGATAGGTAGGTCGTGTAAAAGGATGCAACTTCAAGTATCTTGCCTGAAGTCCATGGCAGAACTAGGAGCACAATCTAAATTATTGGACCTTTTACCATTTTGTAAGAGGTCACCAGAGCAGACATTAAGAAAGGACATTTTCTACTACAAGTCCAAATCTCTGCTGTTACAGAAAACCATGCAATAAGTGTTACAGAACATGCACAGAATGTTCAGCACGTGAATGGTTTTCTACATACTACTGTATTTCTACATACATCGTCATCATAGGTCACAGAATTAGTTTCAAAGTCCTGCAGCAAACACATGACCTATTTCTAAATGACAAAAGCCATGATTATAATATGTCTCAGGAAGTGGAGTGTGAACATGTTAGAGAAACCTCCCAGATGACTGATGGGAAAAGACTAATTTTACAGAGGAGTATCAAGAGTACATGCCAATCAGATCTGAATAACAATTGTTTCCTGACCTCAGTTTGGTATAAATTTGTGAAAAACACACATGAAAAACATTCCTGAAAAATTTCATTTCTACTAAAAGCATCTTCTGCCTTCAGCTATGACCAATGTCCCTGTTAATCCTGAAGAGGAACTCTTCTTTCAAAATGCAGGGAAGCATTAGACTTTCTCATTGCTTTCTCCACTTAAATCAAAAACAAAAACACTTTTGGCCAGTGAAGGTTCATTAGGAAAGTGGTTAAAAACTTAATAATGTCTGAAATCCTAGTGAAATATCATTATTCTTCTGAAGCCTATAGAGTTTGGTGTTGGGGGTCCTTTTCAGGATAAGATTCTTTACAAAGAAGAGATGCTTCCCCGTCAGAGACCTGAGGTGCTGATATGCCTCCTGCACACCACAAAACCAAGGTAGGAAGTGTGCGACTTTACAAGGAGGAGAGGATGACTCCCTACAGTATTCAGTCCATCTAGCAATAGCCAGGAATCTATTTTGTGTTTTGATGAGGCTACCAGGGGAGAGCATGTTTATCTACTTGCTGTGAGTATGGTTGGCCACAACAGTACACAGCTACAGCTGGGGCCAGTCTTGATTTTGAGGTTAGGTGTACTGAACAAAGAGAGCATTTGTTATTTCAGACCGTTGCTAGGCCATTGCAGAATGGCAAAATAATGTTAGTCTGCATTCTTTTATAGTTCGGTAGTTTAGTTTCCACTCCTGTTGCTGCATTGCCTAGTTTCCTAAATTTTCTGAAGCATGAATTTAATTTTTTTGACACTTCAATATATTCTCAGGACACAGATGACTGACTGTAAACCCCATGTCACTAAATGTTTTTCTCCTTGGGGGTTTTCGGTGGGAATTATCCGTGCTTTGATTACCCATTTATGATAGTGTAGCGTAATAGAAATAAAAATAACTTAATAGAAGTTTACAAGAATAGACAAAGGAATTTTTACAATCTACCATGCAGTGCATACAGGCAGAGTGTAAAATGCATCTTTTGCACTTGCAACAACATCAGCGTGAAATATGAAGCACTATGGTACTGATATATATGCACATACAGAAAGAAAAGAAAGTGTGAAATGATAACAGATTTTAAATACTCTTTGACTATTAACATTGCTGTCTTAAAATATTACAGGATTCTATCACTTTTTTTTTTTTTTAAATCCCAAAATCCCAATTTGAGTTATATAAGAATACACTAATGCTTTTTTAAAATATATGAATAAGTAAAGGAAAAAAATCTTCTCTGCAATTCAGAGATGTTAGTGTTTTTATTCAAAAGTTCTAAAAATGGGTTAAATAAAGGAGACAGCAACAAAGCCTTAAATATAGATGAGCTGACAACATAGTAGGAAAAATCTCATATCATTCTGAAAGCTTGCTACAGCACTGCTAACATATTTTGTTACAGTGCTCTCTTAGTCCTTCACCAAATGTCTAATTTCAAATCCGCTTCACGTGCTTTCCTTGCAGGGTTTAATGTACGTGATTAATCTTTACTCGGCTTAATACTGCTAGGAATGTGGCAATGACCTCAGCTGAACACTGGCAAAGTGATTAATGTTACATGAACTGGGATATTTTTTACCCAGGATCCTGAATAAACACAGACATGCTGTATTCCGTTACAGACCTTTGCTCAATTGAAAATGTACCGTGGTTTCAAAGAGTAATGTTTCAGATGCAATAAACAATGTTAGAGGAAACATGGCTCTTGTTAAAGAAAATGCTGTTTCAGGCTAAAGTCCCAGTGATCATAAAAGATATATGATGCAATAAACAAAATGAACCACAGGCAAGACAGGTCCATTCGACGACTAACCACTGATTGAATTTTCCAACACTCCTAGACATTCTGTGAGATAAACTATTCACAAAAGGTCCCTATTAAATATAAGGTTGTCATTTCATTTTTATTTTTATAGTGAGGTCCAAGAACTCTACGAATTTCCCCTATTGGTTGTTTGTGTTTTTGAATTTTTTATGATATGGGAAGACAGGCAAACAGTTGCTATGATTGTCAAATGTCTTAAATCAAGTAGAGAAAATGCAATAAAACACAGTTTCCATGGCAACACATTGTAACCTAGTACCTCTGGATTATGAACCAGCTCACATCTATGATCATTATTTGTTGACAAGCCTAAATTGAGCCTAAAAGCATTAATTTCAGAGATAAAACTGGAATGTTGAGCTAAGTAATAATAATATTTAAATATTTCAAAGGTAGTGGCAGCAAATCAAGGGTAGTTATGTTGCCATTTACATATCGTTAATAATCTAAATGAAAACACTTTTATTTTCAAGCTTTTCAGGAAAGATATAACGAATATATACATCTCCAAATCTGGAAGTAGTAATTGACACATACTCCACACAGCCAAAAAAATACAACAGGGGCAATTATACAGGATGATATACAAGACACTATGGTCAAATAATGTGTTTTTGATTTGCAGGTGTTTGACAAAAAATGAGAAAAAGAAGTATTTAAATGCTTATTTACTAAGACCATCTCCTTCTTCTGAATGCTGCTTTCTCTACTGCCCATTGGACGTTTTTGTAGGTTGCTGTGAAGCATGAAATCAGAAAGGGGGAGATGAACTTTGTTAGTAGAATTTATGTAAATCTGTCACCAACATATACATTTCAAAAGCATAAAGGTGATTGCTTTGTCTGTTTTTCACAACTCGGTAAGACTTGAACAAAACAATCAACAAGGATAATGAATCTGTCATTCCAGAGTGCTTCTCATTCTTACTTCTAGCATTCAAATAATCTCGGAGCAGGGGTCTGTGGTGTTGCAGGTCTCCTTTCACAGAGGCTCCCAGAGCACTTGTGGGAATCTCAACACCAGGCATGTCAGATCCAATTCCCATTCCCCATAAAGCTACTCTGCAAACCTGCAGACACCCCTGGTGCTACCAGTGCACTGAGGCTGCACTACCTTCAGAACCAATGTCAGGTATCCTCATGCACGTTCCTTCAATTTTACCACGTGTACAGAGAAAATATGTTCCATGCTTTTCACTTATTTGAAATCATCCTGTTTCTTGAGAGGGTCCACTTTGTCAGTTGGTGGCTTTTATCTACAAAAGTTATGTGAACATCTTCTGGTGGCTTATCAACAGGCACGAATGGATATGAATGGATATTCATCTTTGTTGTCACTAAAACAAAAAACACCTGTCACTCAAAGTCTTTGCTGTAACTTTCTTTAGGGTCGTATGTCTTGAATATTGCTTTCAGATTGATTTTAGAGAAGAGCTTTGATAATTCCTAAACATAGATTTGTACTCCCTGTACCATAGCTCTATTTAAAGAAAAATAATTGTTATCCTTTTAGTTGCAAAAACTCAGATGTGCCCAGCTCTAACCACTGCAAAAGGAAAATTTGAAAAACATATGCAGAAAGTTTGGGAGCAGTGAAAGCAGAGAGTAAAGCTGCTTATATCTTTAGAGCCTAGCATATGAATGAAGGAATACCTATTTAAATGAAAAATCCTTTTTTTTTTTTTTTTTTTCCTAGCCAAATGGCACCAACTTTATAGGGATTACAGTCACATTTTGCAAAAAGCTCTTTGAAATTGCAGAGACAAGTTATTTACAGATATTTTCATAGCAGAACAAACCTATTCCTTCATACTTATTATTACATAAATATCAATTTGAAGACCTTTAAAAAACACATTTCTTGGTCTTCCTTTTATAGGACTATTGTTGTGACATATTCTAATGTCTATAAATAGCTTAACAAGGGCTCTGATTCTGATGGTCATTACACCTTACGCATGTTGATATTTTCTGTGGCTTAAGAAAAAATGCAAAAGTGGCTTTATAGGGATTTATAGGGATAAAGTCAAGATGGAGTTCTGTATTTTAAAAATCATAGACATTCCCAGGCATTCCCTGTGTTATTGAAGGGCAGTACCAATTCCTTAAACTTCTGGGGTAACATTGAAGTGAGAAAGCTAGTTACATCTATTTTAGGAAAATTATGTACAGGCCCAATACTCTTATAAATAGTTCAGTGATTCACAGAATGATGTGTTGTGCTTGAAAAGAATCATCAGTACAGGGAGAATAAAATTATATTTAAACACAAGAGTCATTTAGTTCTTTTCACTTTAGCAGTTGCCTACCATAAATACACTACAAGAGGGGTGAAATATTGCAATTAATCATAGTAATTATCGTATGGGTACAATCTGACCATGCCCCTTACAAAAGAAGAAAATTGGAATCGCTGTGCAAGTGCTTAACATTGAAATGCTTACCTTTTTCTCTTGACCTTCTGTGAGATGAACACCTTGTACATTGCTTTAATCTCTCTGTTTTAGACAGACTAAGCATCCTACTTAGATTATAGCTTCCATATGAATATCTGCCTTGGGTGCTAGGTGACCTTTACCTTGGCATCTCTGCAGCTAGCAATAGCTGAGATGTGCTTTCCACAGCAGGAGCCACATTGCTCTGTGTTCTGCAGCTATGTTGGATCTCAACAACTTCATTTGTTTCATGTATTTCACCTTGTTGTAGTTCACTAATTATAAGATGAGCTCGGAGGTAATCAAAGCTAGAGATTTTAGATAGAATCTGAATTCAAATTGATGGTGAATTCTGAAGCATATTCTATCCAAAGCAGGTATCCTGCAATCTAGGATGGATCACAGAATCATAGAATCACGTAACAGTTTGGGTTGGAAGGGATATTAAAGATCATCTGGTTCCAACCTCCCTGCCATCTACTGGGATGCTACCCACTAGATCATGTTGTCCAGGGTCTTGACTTTGCTCTTCATCAGGCCCTTATTCCTTTATCAGAATCAGGAACTTAGTCAGGGTACAGTTGCTGCAGCCCAGACTGCCTCCAATCCTAACCTCTTCTATGAGTTCATCCACATTGCTGAGCAAGAATAATGCTTCTCTTCTGGTTGCTTTGTTGGACCAGGAAGTTAGGTTAAACATATCTCCTGGATTGCTTACAACCTGCTGTCTAGCTTTACCAGCAGACATCAGGGTGGTTGAAGTCCCCCATCAGGACAAGAGTGTGTGAGCATGATGCTTGTAGCTGAAGCAAGAAGGCCTCATCCACAGGCTCCCCTTGATCAGGTGGCCTGTAGTAGACCCCGACCACCTCGTACTCTTTATTGGTCCCATCCTTAATGTTTACCCACAAGCTCTCAACTTGTCAGTGTCTTTTTCTCAGAGGCATCTCTTCGCAACCAATCAATTTCCTAACATAGAAGGCAACACCCCTACCCCTCCTTTCCTGCCTATCTCTTCTCATGAGCTTTTAGCCCTCAGTTCCAGTGTTCCAGTTATGTGACCTGTCCCACTATGTTTTTGTGATAGCACTCAGGTCATAGCTTTCTAATGGCACCATGGTTTTTAGCTCCTCCTGCTAGTTTCCGATGCTGCCTGTGTTGGTGTAGAGGCACTTCAGCTGAGCTATCAGTGGCATCACCTTTTTATAGGAGCCCTTTCTACTCGCTTTGGGACATTTCACAAGTATTACCTTTCTGTTTCCTAAAGTGACAACTTTCCCAGGTTATCTCCCATCTCTCAGAGGTACAATCCCTTTTCCCACCTCATCTAGTTTGAAGCCCTGCTAATAAACCCAGCCAGCTCACTGCCCAGAACACTTGCCCCACCTGGTCAGGTGCTTTCCATCTGGGTCAGCATGCTTGGTTTCTCAAAAGTATGTCTAATATCACAGAACCCCAAACCTTGATCATGGCACCAGCCACATAGCCAATCATTCACTTGGTCTGTTCATCTCTTTCTTCTTGGGTCCCAATTACCAACTGGGAGGACAGAGGAGAACAATACTTGCACTCCTGATCCCTTCACCGTCTTCCTGAGGGACACACAGTGCCTTTTGATTTTTTAGTCTCTGAGTTTCAGCCTCATTTGACCCTACATTAAAGAGTAGAATGAATGGTGTCTTTTGGCCCTACCAGGTTTGTTATCCTCTCCGTAACATCATGAATGTGGTCCCTGGGCAGGCAGCAAACCTCTCAGGAGAGATTATCTAGATTACAAATGGGTGCCTCAGAGAAAACTCTTCAATTACTAACTTTGTACTTTTTTTTTTTTTTTTTTTTTTTTTTTTTTTTTTGTGGCACTGTTTCTAACACAGGTGGCTGACAGGGCCAAATCTGCATGGTTGCCTTTCCTGGGTCTTAACTGTTATTAAAACTCTGCTTTTTCCAGCCCCAGAACATCATATCTGTTGTGCAGGGGCACTTCAGAGACAAGGGGGAGACTCCTCCTCCTGCTCCAAACAGAGAGGAGGGTCCATCTCCTTTGTCTTGTGAGTCAGGCAAGTTTTGTCACTTCAGGGTTGGAAGCTAGCTTACCTTCCCCTTGCCAGGACTTAAAGCAGCACTGTTGCTCAGCCTGTGTTAGTGTATAATACCGTTTATCAATCTTCCACTCAGATTCCTGGATATTATGCTGCCTGTTGAGCTCCTCTTGCAACACAGACACCTGTTCAAAAAGTACATCCAGCTAGGCACACTTGCACCCATGATGCCCACCTCTGCCTTCTAAACTTTTTCTAAAGAGAGTTTAGAAAGACAGGAATAGAGGTTGAGCTGGGTGGCATCAAGCATAGGCTTTCTTCAGAATAGTCTCAGCTGCTGTAATCTTCACAGTGATTCTTGAACTATATTGCTCGAAGGAGATATTTATGATTTGAATGATAAGATCAAGTATTCTTCAGTGCTCTTCAACAGTGTTAGCAGTCACAAAGTTTAGTTTCACTTCTAGTGGCTGTAACTTTCCACAAGGATCTAGTGGTTTTTCTTTTGGAGATTAATTCAGTGAACACCATACTTATTCACTACGTTTTACAGCTTGATTTGCTTGCTCCATGATGGTGCAAATTCCTCTAGTTTTCAGCTGTGAAGTTGGCGTGGGCCTGTTGCACTGTGACCTTCTTCATTCTTTATATTTATTTTATTTTATTTTATTTTATTTTATTTTATTTTATTTTATTTTATTTTATTTTATTTTATTTTATTTTATTTTATTTTATTTTATTTTGGTATTTTGTTTTATCTAAAGTGTACTTTCCTCAAAGTCAGTAGAGTTATCAGGAAGAAAAAGCAGAACATAACTGCAGAGTGGAAAAGCAAAAGAACATCTCCTTTGCCCATTAAATTCCCAATTAAGCACATCATTGGTCCAAATCATTTGCAAAGGCCAGTGCAAGGTTATGTGGTTTATGTTACTTAAGCAGAATGGTTTATAGTTGGCATATCTGTCCTGCTGAGCAGATGATTTGCAGAAGGGAAATGTGCACATATATTTTTAAAGGGCCAAAGCAAAATCCACAGGAAAGCTTTAGGCTGCAGGAACTGTTTAAGGTTGCCACATAAGCCGTATTTAGAGAGTTAGAGGTTGAAAGACTGTAGCATATCTATTGAGCTATTGTGTTAACTTTTCTTTCAAACATCATATATACTGCTCAGGCTATTCGTAGCTCTGTATCCACTTTCAATTTAACTTGGCATATATATGCTTATGGTTTTATGGTTAAAATCACTATGAAATTTGTTAAGTGGAATTAATAATCATACAAAGTATCCACTTTTCTATATAAGCTATTATGTTTAAAGGGTGTAGATCACTGAGTTTGGTGAGAATTTGCTCAGACAAAACCAAGCTGGAAGCTGAGTGCAGCCAAATGCAATGACATCACACATTGAGTTTAAAGTTGGGCCTCCCGCTTCTTGGCCATTAACACCCAGCTCTCCGATTCAAAAGAAGCTTCATCTACATTACAAGGCATTTCAGCTAAAAAGGATAATCTATGTTGAGTTACAGAAGCTTAGAAGTAATGCTACAACATAAAACTGTGGCGTGTTTGTATTGCTGATTTGTTCAAGAGAAACCAGAAGAGAAATTTTCAGCGTCATTTTTATTTTTATTTTTTATTGTGCCCTGTTTTACAGTTCTGCAGCTTCATGCTGTAACTCCTCACCCTTCACTATGCCCCATGTTTAATGTTAAAGAGGGACCCACAAGGATGTTGTTGAACAGTCACCGTGAGTACTGTGTTCAGTTTTGGGCCCCTCAGTACAAGAAGGACATAGAGGTGCTTGAGAGAGTCCAGAGAAGGGCAACAAAACTGGTGAAGGGTCTGGAGAACAAGTCTTACAAGAAGCAGCTGAGGGAGCTGGGGTTGCTCAGCCTGGAGAAGAGGAGGCTCAGGGGCGACCTTATCACTCTCTACAGGTACCTTAAAAAGGAGGCTGTAGCAAGGTGGGGATTGGTCTATTCTTCCACATGCCTGGTGACAGGACGAGGGGGAACGGGCTAAAGTTGTGCCATGGGAAGTTTTGGTTGGATGTTAGGAGAAACTTCTTTACTGAAAGGGTTGTTAGGCGTTGGAATAAGCTGCCCAGGTAAGTGGTTGAGTCACCATCCCTGGAGGTTTTTTAAAAGGCATTTAGACATAGACATAGACATAGACATACAGTTTAGTGAAGGACTTGTTAGTGTTAGATCAGAGGTTGGACTATGTGATCTTGAAAGTCTCTTCCAACCTAGACGATTCTGTGATTCTGCAGCATTGCCCTTGGTGTGAATGCAAGCTCCTGTGGCTGTACCCACTCCAATGCCAGCAAGTCTGGCAGGGCCAGGCAGGCACTGCTGCTTTCTGAGCCCTGAAGTGCCAGTACCACCTAGCAAAGTTGTTGGGAAGACCCCCTTCCTCCATCACTGTGCAGGCCTGCCTCATGAAAGGCACATTACAACCCTAAAGGTTTATGATGTGCATTGACTCTAATGAAATTATGCCTGCACACATTATGAGTAAGTTGCACTGGGAGCAAAGTTTTTCTTTCAGTGTTTCTGTGGGTTTGTTTTTCTTTCTTTCGTGGTAATTAATTGGCTCTTGGATTGGATTTTGAAAGTAAATGCCTTTATTCTTTAAATACAGTTTTGCATAATGAAGTAATACCTGTAATACCCAACCCACAGCATTTAATTTTCTGAACTCACTTTTGTGAAAAACAACAACAAAAAAATAACAACAATACAAACAAAACATAACAAAAACAAACAAACAAACAAACAAAAACAACACAACCCCTTACCCTTTTAATCCTACCTTGGGCAAGGAAAAGAAAACCCAACCAAACCTGAGCTAGCTGAAATACTGATCTATTCAGATGAGGTGGGTGAAGGAAAAGCTGTTCTACTGGCATGCCCTTGTTCCACCTCCTCTTATCATTAGTAATTCTATTCCATTCTTATCTGATTATGCAGGGACACATTAACTCACTCGCAAATGAATGCGCTATGGAAAAAACTCCCTCAAATGCAAATGAAACAGGAGTTGCTGATACTGAACACAAGGAAGCTTCTTGTACTCCTACCCGTCTGCTGACAAGAAGCTGCCAGCCACCCTGACAAAATCTACAAAAATAAAAGCCTTAATCTAGCAAATATTACGGAAATTATGCCTTTCTCATCTCCTTGGATGAAATCTGATATTCAGCAAACCCTTAACACTCAGACTTATATGACATTATATTTTTGAAATGCCACATTTCAACCTTTAAAATAAAGCAAAGAGCAAGATTAGATAACATGTACACATCAAGCCTAGTCATTGGACACAGAAAAGTTTGGGCATAGAAATCCTCAGGGGTACATGATTCTTCCAGAGTTTTATCATCTCTCTGAGGTCTGTTCAACAGCAATAATAAAGCTCCAGCATATTTTGGGCATGGGCAAGTAGAAAAAGAATGAACATTTTAACATATTATTTTAGAATTCCCATTCTGATCATCTTTTTTTTAGATTCACAAAACAAAATCTTTAGGAACAGAAAGTGTCACCTGTGTGAGAAGAATGTCAATCAAAGCAAACAAACAAGCAAACAAACAAACAAACAAAAAAGGATTAAAGATGGCTCCAAAGAGACCATACACCAAAATATACATATTGGAAAACTACTTGTATCTTTTCAATTTTGTTATTTTTTCAATTTTCAGTTTTCATTTTTGGACCAACCTGAAGTCCTCAGAAAGTTGTTTTATAGTGGATCATTTCTAAACATTTTGTTTTATCTATTAGTTAATATACTGTAGTTTAGAAAAATAACTTTTATTAATACCTTTAAATAGAGTGAAGGTCTGGGTGAACAAGAGGATATATAATGAAGTATGCATTTCTGTGCCCTTTGAAGACCTATCAGGCCTGATTCATGGGCAAAGCAATGTCTATGCCTCAAGCCAAAGCACATAAAGTGCATTCAACATTCAGGAATATTTAGTTTGGAAAGTGCATGCAGCCGTGTATGTTCATATCGCTTTTGTATTAAGTGGGTACTGCAGAGAACTGCACCCATAGAGATTGCCAAAAAAACCCTTGATACATTGTCAGGTTCACAATTGAAACTCCTGTTTTGAATCTATAATGTAAAGCTTTTAGCAAGCAAGTGTGGAAGACAAGGACGAAGAGAAGAGAAAAACATGGCACAAATGGAAACTCATGTTCTTTGAACTGCTTTCAGGAAAAATACCCCAATTAGCTGAGTTTCTATATGAGCTGGTTGAGAGAAAACAGTAATTTTCTTTTTTATATGTGTTATGTCATGTTACATTTTTTATTTTGTCTTGTTTTTATCTGACACAGTTTTATTTTACTTTATCCTTCAGGTTAAAGCATTGAAAACTAAGAACGTGCACAGTATGAACTTACAATTTATTTAATACTTTGACTTTCCAGAGCTCAAATACCTCTGATCCATTTGTTTCATGGTGTTAGTTGGCTTAACCTTTTTAGGTTTCTCCAAACAAAATAACTTGAGCTGCAGCAAGCTGTTTGCCAGAGATCTGAACTCTGAAAAGAATGGGGAAAAAAGCTACTTAACTCCTGCAGTGTGGTGGAAAAAATGTTTACTCTCTTGTCTGTGTGTAAGACTCCTGCTCACCTGGCTTCATTCTTGCTACTATGCCAACTCTGCCTGCATACTGTGCCCCCTTTTCCAGCAGTAATCCTGGTAGCTATTTCTTGAGATATAAAGATATAAGTAATTTTAAAAATAGTATTAAATACGAGTGTCTTTTCACTATGATCTAAAATATAGATACAACAATTCATACTTATAAGCCATGTTTGTTCCATGGAAAAACTATTGAAGTTATTGTGACTGCATGAAAGGGGAATATCTACCCAGTGTGGACATGACCTGCAACCACTTTCCTCAGCTACGTTTTCTCTGGGCTTCTTGGGCAGCAGCACAGCATATATGTGGGGCAGGTTTTTCTTTCCGAGCAGCAGTGACCTGGTATGGCCACCTTCTCAAAGCAGAAAGCGCCTCTGATGAATACTACTAACCTCTGCTGCTAGACCCGAGAAAGAGGAAGGCAAGAAGAAGCATGGGGCAGCCATACAGGTGTTGCCTCACCCTTGTGCACTGCCAGCAGGATGTATAGGGATCTGTCAGTTTGCGTGACACATGGTACTTGACACCTAGCCCCTTTTTCCTCCCTCATTTGCTTCTGTGAATGAGGAAGTAATCTAGTAATCATCCTTCAGCTCCTTTCAGCTTGGGGAAACTACATGAGTGTTTCTTTGTCCATGTTCTAGCAGTGTTTTATTTTTATTTTATTTTATTTTATTTATTTTATTTTATTTTATTTTATTTTATTTTATTTTATTTTATTTTATTTTATATTTTATTTTATTTTATTTTAGTATTTTGTGATAAATGTAACAGAGAAAAAAACAAAAAAACAAAGAGCACTGATTCATTTTGTATGAATCACTACACAGCCTCCAAGTCATCAAGTCATCGAAACACCAGTGACCTAGCTGTTTCTAAATTATATGCCCTTGTTATTTGAATCTCTTTTTTGATAGCTTACTTTAAAATGGAGGGGATTCTCATTATAAATGCCTTTCAGCAGCTTCGCCTAAGTCTCCAAATATTCCTCAGGTCAAATCAGAAACCTTGTTCAGCAAGTCATCACGGCTGGCTCAGAGCAAAGAAAGTTACAGCCAAGGTAATAGGAAATCATTTCAAATAACATCTTCTTATGACCATGAGTTCTGAGGGTTTGGTTTTCTGAAATATATACAAAAACACACATATGCATGAAAGGAGAGAGAATGTTTGCCAGGTGGTATGCTTTCCAGCCTCTTACTGTTCCAAAAATACTCTAAGAAATTTTTATGGTGAATGTTTTCCGACTTAGCACAATTATAGCAGCTGAATATTTGACCTGTTTTCCTTGGAGGAGTAGTTTGAATGGATCCTTATACAGCAACAATCTCTCTATTCTTGTGAGAAAAATGTGGTTTTGGGGTAGTGGTTTTCTTTCTTTCTTTCTTTCTTTCTTTCTTTCTTTCTTTCTTTCTTTCTTTCTTTCTTTCTTTCTTTCTTTCTTTCTTTCTTTCTTTCTTTCTTTCTTTCTTTCTTTCTTTCTTTCTTTCTTTCTTTCTTTCTTTCTTTCTTTCTTTCTTTCTTTCTTTCTTTCTTTCTTTCTTTCTTTCTTTCTTTCTTTCTTTCTTTCTTTCTTTCTTTCTTTCTTTCTTTCTTTCTTTCTTTCTTTCTTTCTTTCTTTCTTTCTTTCTTTCTTTCTTTCTTTCTTTCTTTCTTTCTTTCTTTCTTTCTTTCTTTCTTTCTTTCTTTCTTTCTTTCTTTCTTTCTTTCTTTCTTTCTTTCTTTCTTTCTTTCTTTCTTTCTTTCTTTCTTTCTTTCTTTCTTTCTTTCTTTCTTTCTTTCTTTCTTTCTTTCTTTCTTTCTTTCTTTCTTTCTTTCTTTCTTTCTTTTCTTTCTTTCTTTCTGTCTCTCTCTTTTTTTTTTTTTTAATTTAATGACCACCACATTCCACTGTGAGAAAATCATCACTGTGCTCTTCTTTCTGCTCTGCTTCCCCGCTACTTTTCCTTCCAGGTGGGTGATGCCAAACCTCGCTAATGAAGAAGCAACCTGTGACCAGCCTCAGCAAGCTCTTCATGGCCGGTGCTAACAATGTTCTGGCACAGCCCCCCGCTCCCTCCAGCTGGTTTCCGTCGCTGCCTGGCGGTGTCGGCTGCGCGGCTGCCGGAGTCCTGGCTGGCAGGTTGCCCAGCCAGCAGCTCTCCTGTAGATTTCAGCCTCTCTCCAGGAGCTGCCTGCCTCCAGCATAATGGGCAACATTGAAAGCAGCAAGGCGTTCGGTCGACAAGGTCAGAGTGCCTTTCATTCCTGCAATAATCAACCAGTGTAGCTCTTCCTCAGACCTGGGGAGAGAGAAGATAGAGGTCAAAAGAGCAATTACATTTCACATTGACTCCAGGAAAGGCTTGGAACACAACGCTGAAAAGAAAACAGCGCAGAGCCTCTCTTGCACACATTCCTTTTCTGGCCATTATTATTAAAACAGGGCAGCAGCGATGTCCATTATAAGCGTTTTAACACGAAGAACCATTTTCCTCCAGTGGATGAGATCCTTCTTCTCAGACGTTTAGTGCTGTCAGCATATTGCAAAGGAATGTAAATGAGAAACACCATGTATAACCAGATACAGTGAGTAAAGGCTATTAATTACATTAAAAATGTTAACCCTAGCCAACTGCAGAGCAAGTAGCTGTGCTAATTTCATCTGCAATCAGTCTCTGAATTATCATAACTTTATTTATTTAGTATTAAGATAATAATTTAGGGAATATAATTTAGATGGAAATGTCAGTAATTTTCTTCTGGCATATTGTCATTACAAAGCTGTCTTTATTTGACCCTACAGCTGCTGGGCCTAATTACTTCAATGGTATTAATTGTAGTGACCATTGTGGTATTGTAGCTTTTAATTGCTATTACTGCATAGCTGAGATCATTGCAAAATGTGTCATGTTTGTTTCGCAGACATCTTCTGCTGCTTTCTCAATTTCTTAAACATAGTCTGCCAAAGATTTATACGAAAAAAAAAAAAAATCCCCATGAAGCATAAATCAGAGACAGCCCTTTAAGTGGAGCAACCTGCTAACTCTAATGTTAATATACTGTGATAATAGAAGAATGTAACTGATCCATTTACTCATTGCCCTACCCTGTCTTTATGAAAGCTGAATTAGCTCAGTGTTGACAAAGGATTAAGAAACTTGGTAGTGACATTCCTCACAGTAAACAAAACCTCCCTCATTCCACATTTCACACTGAAGGCAGACACTTCAAGAATATTCACTTCTTTGTTTCCAGCTATAGAATGCAAACATGGCTTTATTCCATGGTTTCCTACGAAACGAAATGTGAGCACAATGTCTCTATCCCACGGAACACCTGGTATTATTCACTCCTCTGTTGAAAGCACTATATCACTAGCGGATTGAAAAACATATTTATTTTATCAACCATGACAAGGAACAGGGCTTTTTTTCTTTTCTTTGTAACATTATGGGCTTGTGACAAGAGGGAGATTTACCTCAAGATCTTTTCAGAGGGCTCATGTTCAGAGGGCTGCAAGTACAATGCAATTAGTAGCCAACACTTAAAAATCACATGTAAACAGAGCACTGCTTTAGGCTAGATCCTAAAACTTAAGACCTCACCAAGACAAAACAAATTGAGGATTCAGGGACAGCTGAATCAACACCAAATTGAGATTTAATTAGATGGCTGAAGCTGTTCACATCCTAGTAGACTGTATCGCTGCAACTCTGCCAGACCTGATATCTCTCCATCCAAGTCAACATTCAACCCCTTGGGGACAGTGGCTAAGGTTCAGCTGTGAGAGTTAGAACCATTTTCCCTTCCCTTTTAGTGATATCTTCTGGAGAGAAATGCATTCACATAGTCAAAAACCTTTTCTATCCATGTGTGCTTTTTCAATGGCTAACACATGCTAGAAGTATAAGTCTGACGTGGGAGTTCTGTGGTGTATATCATTAGGAAAGATATGGCCTTAAAAGGATGGTTTGGGATGGTATTATAATGGAAAATTCTGCTCATTTCCCTTTTCCTTAAGTAGATGTGAACTTTACTGGAATGTGGACAGGTCACAGGAAAGAAAGCGTTTGTAAAAATGTTCCATGGGGAATAATCCTGCAATAATAATCAGTGAGATAGTCTGCATGGAGAAAGAGGAACAACAAAAAAATATACGTTAACTTTCTAAAAAACTACACACAATCCTTTCAGAATATGAAACAATTCATTGGTTTTCCTTTTGTGAAGATGTTTCTATGCCGTGATGATATTTTTGAATAATTAGAAATATACATAATACAACTTGAAAAATTGCTCTATCAAGCAGAGGTATTGATTGCTCACCTCTGTGTTACCTGGAATAACCTTAACAAAAGAGAAGCTGCATCACTAAGTGATCTTGATACTGTACTGTTGCCCTCATTAAAGCAGGTGATAAGACAATACCATCTTGTAGAACTATCAAGAGAACACTTTATTAACGAGGGATTTAACGGAATGATCTAAATGTATGTACAGAGACAGATGTGATATGGAAAGGATAAAATGCAATGGTAAGTTATTGCTAAGTCTGCATTACCTCTATGTTTCCATTGCTAGTTTAGATATAAGCTCTGTACCAGAAGTATACAGTGTTTTTAGTCATCTCTGATTTATAAAATGAATGAATTCATGGAAACCTTGTGTGATGAAGGAAAGCATTGTCATGTACTAAAATTCTTATGCTGCAGGTTTAGGTATGCTAAGCTAGTACTGCTGCCAAAATCACATCCATCCCCACACCAGCAGATGCTGCTGATTTCCCCAGCTGTGCCAACATGCAGCACACCCGCAGCAGCCTTTGCGAGGAAGCGATGAAGACTGGCTGAGGGAACCCATGCACCCAAAAGGCATGGGAATGGTCTGTGTGGGGCTGCCTTTCAGCGGTGTCACTTTCCTGTTCCCAAATCATGAAACAAGCACACCAGCACTTCTGCTGGCTCAGGCTGTGTGGGGCCACCAGCCTGGAGAGGAGTGGATGGCAGCAAAGTGGCAGCAGGGATGGCATGGATGCACCCAACCTATGGCTTCAACGCACCAGCATACTTCTGTGATCCCTTCCCTGGACTCTTTCCCATATAGTGGAAACTAACAATGTTGTAAATAAAATATGACTACTAATTAGCTAAGTGTGCCTGGCAAGGGCATTATAACTGCTCAGAGATGTATTTAAGCCTGAGTACATTTATTTAGTTAGTTAGTTAGTTAAGGAGTGAAAGTGGTTCAGGTCACTTAACTGCATATCTTGAGAGCTGTAATTTTCAGAAAATTGCACTGTTGGTGCATCTCATGGTAAAATTCCATCAGTATTCAGAGCAGTTGCCCCAGCGCATGAGGAGATGAGAAACTAGACCTGTGCATGGAGCATCCAGGAGAGGTGAGGCATGTGGCTGACTGCACACAGACATTGCAACAGCGCTCATCAGGGTGGAGCTCATTTATCAGGACAGGCATCTGAGATGGTGGATTGGTGGAGATGCTCCTTCGGACAAGCACTGTGTTAGTTTTCTCCCTTATCTCTGTCTATTCACCATCGGGAATGTTTTAGGAAAGCACAAACCTCCTCTATAGCACACTATATACTTCAATCTGTTAAAAAAAACGAAAAAAAGTCCTATAAAAGTTAGGGGAAAAACTCTCATCAACATTGTTCAGAACAGGAAAAAGACCAATAGTCTATAAAATGTGTGCATGTGCTCTGTTTATGGAAATCTATGCAATATGAAACATATGGTAATGCCACATGGAAGGAAATATTTCAAAAAAATATTTGCTAAAGGAATAAGCCTGTCAAGGAAGAGTTAGTGATGAAGTTCTTTAAATAACACTAAACATTTCAATCCAGACTTTACTTCCTTTTGTAACTTCAGCTCTTATTGATTGGAATTATTTCTTTCATTGCATTTTACTTTTTTTTTTTTTTTTTTCTGGTACCCATTCAGACTTCTTGGAACCACCTAAAATTTAATATGCAATCAGAAAATGTAACATTTCCCAGTAATAGATCTTTATTCATTACATTGCCATGTATGCATTTTCCTGTTAGTAGATTCTCATATAAACCATGAAAAAAAATCAGCTAAGTCACCCACAGTCTTCAGCTCCTCCTCTTACAAATGTGCAAACTCCTTAAATACCTAGAAAGATAACAAGGACCTTGTAATATATGCTGAAGGGCAATTAATGTATGACAAAGTAGAAACAAGTTGACCAAACTATTCCAAAATCAAGTCTTTTATCATCAGAAACTACTCCTAAAGCCAAACTGAATCCCTTAGGGGTTGATCATAATCTGACCATGACAACCTGCAGAACAACTACCATGCAAAATCCCTCTTGAGAATGACTTCACAGACATGCCTAAAATCTCCTGTTCAGCAATCTGTAAATCTCCAGTGATGTCTTTCCAACAGCCTCTCAATCTCCATAAATTGGCAACAAGATCTTTTTTAACACAGCCTGTCACCAGTGCTGGTCCTCACTGTTGTCATTCAAAGAGATTCACTACCTTATGATCACTTAGAAGAAACTGCAGTTCCTAGGAGCACACCTCAGGAAGCACCAAAATAAACAGCAAACACTTACACTGATCTGCCTCCATCATCTCTCACGCATATTGTCAGTGGCCAAACTGTCATCAACACCATGCAGATTGAAATAGAAACAAGCTGCTCAGAATATGCATCTGTGGAAAATGGTCAGACCATTTTCCCTCTTGCTGTGTGTCAGAGCATTTCTTTTGGTGCTTCAAGTCAAGTCTTGGCATCATCTTGTGTGCTCTTTAATGAAAGTAAAAGACACAGTAAACGGTCTGTACTAGTGTGTAATTACATTGCGTGTTTTCTTTGCCTGTGAAAAAAAGCTTCAGAATTTTTTTGCTTCACCCATGCTTGGCTGCTTATTTCTACCTGAGTGCCAAGGGTTGGTGCCCCTCCAGGAAGAGTGGTTCAGCAATCTGGAGGGCAATACTCTTCCATAGAGCATGAGATGACATATTAATATATAAATGTGTGTGTGTGTTGGTCTTTACTGTGTAGAATATATCTCCCATACGTATCCAGAAAATTTGTCTTCAGCTTCCTTGTTGTAGTGGAAGTCACTGAACTCCAGGACAAGGAACTCTGAGAAGAACTGATAAGAAAAAGTGCCAAGTGTGACTGTGTAGAGGTAAAAAAGTTCACATCGTGTCCCAGCAGAGCCCATAAAGTTTGTGTTAATTAAAGGCTGTTTCACAAAAGTTAAAATTGAAATAGTATTGCATTAATACATAGGTGAAGCATCAAGAAAAGTTACAATTAATTTCATCTAGTGTTGTTGTCCAATTTAATAAACAGTTATGGCTTTTTAAAAATGGATTTCCATATACTGTTGTTTTCTCCAAAGAATAGCATCCAACATTGTTACGAAGGCTGCAGGAGCTATTAAAGATGTGAGGAAGTCCACAGAAATAATTGATAGCCTAGCAAAAGTGCACTTAACTCATCCATATTACAGGACAGAGGATGTTAAGTTATTAAAAAGAGAAGCGAATCAGCAAAGTCTTGGGAAAAAATAAGAATTCAGTGAGAGAAGAGTGTATCCTGCTGAACACAGTGTATGCAAAAAGCAGACGTTATTTGTATTTTTTATAAATCTATGTGTAAAAATGCTTTAGAGTAAGCAATGATGATAAAATCTTCTCAGTGACTCCTTTGACTCCTTATATGTTTGATGAAGCTTTTTTGTTTTGGTTTGGTTTGGTTTTTTGTTCCCAGCTTCTTTGTCCTAGCCTCTTTCAGCTGGTACGCTTCACCCTCAAATTAAAGTCCTCTGTTAAAGCCCTCTGAAGATTTTGTGAAGTCCAGGAATAATATTTCAGTACATTTTTTATGTACAAGAGCCAGGCATGCCTTCAAAGTGGCTCCATAAAACTATGACTCAGATGCCAGAGTCCTGCTGGCCTTCAGACCTTGAGCTTCCTAGAATGTGAGGAGATTTTTTCAGGTGCAGTGGGTAGTTATTTTACCCCTAGCTGATTAATAATTCAGGGATATAATTGTTATAAATAACAATGCTTAATTGTTTTTCTTATTCTACTGATTGTATATTTAATACTTATTTATTATTTTCATTATTACTTTATTGTATTTTTATTTTAAATATAGATAAACAATGAAACATATTTATTTATTTATTTTTCTTTTTGCTGCTGGAAAAATCATCTGGAGAGAGTCTCAATGGATCTTTGAAGATGAATAATAGTGCTGTAGTGTTTGGTTTATTTCTTTGTTTATTTTTCTTGCAATAAAGCATCCAGAGTTGAGTTTCTGTTCCTTGTTACTGTTTACAGCACTGCTTTTGAAGCATACAACGATTAATGGCTGAGTTTATCTGCCATCTTTGAATTTCCCCTTCTTGGCTCGCAAGCAGTGGTGGAATTGAAAGCATACCCAGCAATGTGCGGTGAAGCTCAGCCTGCTCTTTTAGAAATTCAAGAGAGTGGCATGATGTCTTCTCCTACTGGCTTCATTGATAGTCTGGTGTGCCAAGTCTGTGATAGATACTATTCAATTTAAGGATCCACAGTTCCAATTTTCCTCCCTTTAAGGGACATTAAGACATGTAAAGAAACTTCAGGATAATTCCTTTAGGTGAGTTTTACCAGTCACTATCTGGAAAGGTATTTGTTCAGTTTCCTTCAACAGTTTTCTTGTAACTTTTGAGAATATTGAATCATTATCCACAGAGTGGGTGGTGTAATTCTGCTTGTGATCCACATTTGCTCTTTTGCAAATGGGTGTAAGCCTCACTTTGCCAGACAAAGTCAGTCCTGCTTTAACAGTGGAATCACCACTGCTAAATGGCTCCACCATTTTTCATAAATCTCTTTACTGCTCTTCTCTTCCCTTTATCTGCTTTCTTATGTTTTCAATTTTTGGTCCTTCTGCAGTTCTGCCTTTCTGTATCCCAATTAATTTTAAACTTTTCTCCCCACATCCTTTCTTTCTAAATGAATGTCTTCTGATTCTCCATGGCATTCTCATCAGTTTGGAGTTAACTTTGCCTGCTTATGTTTCTCCTTTGTGAAGTTAGTATTTCATGTACTTGCCTATTCCCACTATCTGCTAACTCTGCCTTTATTAAAAGTAGTACAAGAATTGTCAGATTAACAAGATGCATCATGTTTATCTTCTGCCTTTTTCATGCCTGTATAAACACCACCTGAAGCTGGAATCTGGATGAAGTTTAGAGACTGTCACTCCCATTCTGTGATTCTGCTAATCCTGGGTTGTTTTCTTTGTAGTAAAATAGCTTCAACAAAAAGACTTAAGAGTGCCTCACACCCAGAATGCCATTTCATTTGGTGTTTGTTTGTTTGTTTCTTCTTCTTCTTCTTCTTCTTCTTCTTCTTCTTCTTCTTCTTCTTCTTCTTCTTCTTCTTCTTCTTCTTCTTCTTCTTCTTCTTCTTCTTCTTGCTTTGTTTTGTTTTGTTTCTGTTTTTGTTGCAGAAAAGGAGAACGGGGATGATGGTTTTATTTCTCTCTGTCTGGAAAGGCAACTGATACGATGACTTTCTATGAGAGTTTTATTCTTTCTAGACATAATTAAAAGAAAGATAGATGATCCTCAAGGGAAAGATTTCAGATAACTGTCTGGAGGAAGAGCTTTCAGCCTGAAGGTTCAGAACAAGTCTGCAGTGCCCATTGGCCTGCCAGCATGGCAGCACTCCATGCTCAGTGTGCTGGCTGTCCTGCTGGGACATGCCTATCTTGCATTGAGCCCTCCAACAGCATACCATGCACCCCGGCTGAGGACCCTTCCCAAAGACCTCAGGTAGCTTAAAGCTGTCTGCTGCACTAGAACTATTTGGGAAATCTGGCCCTTAGTAAAGGGAATGGATATTTTACACTAAAATTTGGAAAACCACATGAATTAAAGCACTTACCTTTGGAAGGCTATTTTCTCTATTTTCCTTATCAAATTAGCAAAGAAAAATAGGTTCTGCCTGAGGAAGCAGGTACTTAGACAGGTTGACTCACCCACTGCAGTCTAACTAGATAACTTTAGCACTTGGTAGACACATAGGATGACATGCAGGGAATAGTCCCTGGCTGAGAATTCAAAGATGTTCCTGTGGAACTTTGCTAACAAAATATTTGACCTGTTGATCTGAGTGTAGTAGTTAGAGCTCTGATAAAGAATGTTTCATCTAGTGAGTATATTACTTTTCTAAAACAACTGTTCCTAAAACAGTGCAGAGGTAGAAGACAAGTTTTCTCGGGTGTTAGAAGTACGTCTTCTACAACTTTTCATACATTTGCCTATAAGCATATGCAGATGTAGGTGAATGCTGTTGACAGTAGTGGAAAAAAGAAATCCCTAATGTTAATAATTTTCCAAGAACTACCATTATTAGGTAATTGCATTCAGCATATGTAGGCTTTACATGAAAACACCAATTAACCTATTCCTGGACATTACAAGCATGTAATGGATGTAGATGGTGTGTTTTCACATAAAATTGTGTCTATCTAGGTATGTTTATAGCTGGTGAGGATCAGTCCTCAAGGATAATGATACAATAATTTTCTATTTTTGATGCGTTGTGGGTGAAATCTTCAAAAAGAATTTTGTGGGAAAAATACCACAAATTTAATAAAAGAATTATGTTTTGCTATGCAGTTTTTTGGAAGGACCATGAAAGGCCTAAAATAGCTTACGGCAACAGACATCTGTAATAAATATTGGCCTAGTTCAGGTGCCTGTCTATAGGAATTCTACATAGCTTTTCACAAGTCCCATTATTAATCCAATCATGTGAATGCTAAACAAAAATGACCCATTGTCCAGATGTCCTGGCGTGAAAGGATCAATAGGGAAAACAAGAAGATGTGATGTTTTCTACACAGATAGTTGGAGAAACATGGTAGGGAACAGAGAAGAACAAACGGAGAGAGGTGCAAAGAAAGAATCCCAAAACCAACCACTGCACCAAGAAAACAAAGCACTCTTCATGAGAAAGATTACAGTCTGGGTTCAAGAATACTTCTGAAGACATACCGAAAAAAAAAGCACTGCAATCCATTTTTGTCTCGTCTGTCCTGTGAACAAACAACTCTGTGGAGCCACAAGCTCTTTCATAACTGTGGCTACTTGCAACAGATTCACTGTGCCTTATTTTCTGAGTCATGCAAAAGGAAAAATGTGCTTGATAGGCAAAATTAACATGTGTGATACAGCAAGCAACAGTTCCTCTAGAGTCCTGGGGTTAACCACAGAGTAATAATAAAAAACAAAGAGTAGTAGTAAAAACAGTTACACTGCCAGAGTTGTATAATAAACAGAAATGGTGATCATTGATGCTTGAATTTGAAAGGTCAAATGTGCAGTCCTGTTGAAAAATCTTGCACGCAGTAACTTGCCTAATCTGTTCCTCAGTTGCTGTAGCTGGGAGTGAATCAGTACATGCAGTTGTCTCCAGATAGTTGCATAATTTCCCACCTGCAAACATTATCTTTTTAACTGAACACATGTACTACTTATACATCCAGTGTATTTCTGACTGTTTTAAATACTCAGAGTGCTCAGATTGAGTTTGATGATTGAGATTCTTGTATAAAAAGCAGCAGGAACATAAAATTTGGGACATTGCCTGGTTTCCTGTGACTACAGGCAGTGGCAGAGCACCCAATCTCACCTCTTTATGTATGTGACCAGATGCCAAACATCTTTTGTGATGGGAAGTTTTTCATACAAAACAAAAAAGGGACAATGAATTGAAGGCAAAGAGCAAGAGATATCAAGGGCACCTCTAATAACCACCTTTCCATCATTTTGAGGGATTTCTTATACAGGAATGCAGAGCAGTAGGACAGTTTTTATTACTGATTTAGAGAAAGAATTGGCTGGAAATCTGCAGATGCTCAGGTGTTACAAGCAATAAACATGCCATGTAATAAAAACTCCAGCACTATATAAGAAGATTTCCCAATTTCATTTGGATCCCTGTGATAGCTTTCTGATAGTATTTAGTAGCATGCAGCCATGATGTACAGATGTATTCTGATGACATTTGTAAGGTGATCTCTGCAAAGAAAAAAAAAATGTTCCCTTGCAATTCCTTGTTAATTTAGGTTCTCTATCCAAAAAGGTTCTCCATGGCTTCTGCTGAGTGTTTTAATTAAAAACCAGAAAAGCTCAGCTGTTTTATTTTGTAAAACAATTGTGTTAATTCCGCAAAACTTTTGTGTGTGAAATTGAAGGAAGAGGCAGAACAGCTGATATGGATCCATGCCAAATGCATGTACACACCTGCAGATACATGTAAAATCTGCATTTGTAAACCTAACTTGCTGGTCTGCCAGTTCCTGTTTGCACATGCATGTGTGAGTGTTAACCTGACTCACCAGCCTACATCTGTGAGTCCAACCCCACAAAAAGAATGAGCTAGAAGAGCTCAATGTTAAGATGGTTTTGCAATGCTCGTGAAGTGCATCAATGCTTGCCTGCGAGGTTGGGTAAAACAGAGTATAACCATGGAGATCTTGGGTCTTTATCTCCACTGAGGTTTGTGATGCAGAGTTTGGCAGGTGTGTGGCTCCTGTTCTGGAGAATATGGCCGAGGGCTCTGGAAGGATGTTGAACGAGGGTTGTGACTCCATCTCACTCAGAAAGCCTTTGTGACAGCCTGTGTGCCAGTCAGTGTACCCTAATCCCTGGGCCCAGAGAGCTTGGTGAGGTTTGCTTGTCATTACTGTCTGGCAGAAACCAAGCAGCTGTGACCTCTGTTAAGTACAGCAGTCCTGCCAAAGACCCCAAGTTGTTTTACAGACTGAGCAGAGGGGGATGCAGAGACAACTCACAACTATGTCTCCATAAAGCAGAGTTCAGCTGACCCTATGGCACAGCGAAAAAAAAATAAAAAAGTAATAAATAAAAATCAAATAAAATAAATAAAAATAAAATAAAAATAAAAACAAAAAATAAAAATGAAATAAAAATAAAAATAAATCAAGACTGGAAGATTGTTTTGTCATGTTTGTGCTTTGTAAACATTACTTTGAGGCTATGCAAAATAATTGTCATAGTCAAAAGCAAAAAGAAAAAAAAAGAAAACCTATATTTAAGATTTTACTGTTGCTTTTGTGAAGGAAGGCTTGTGCTCTTTTGTTAGAAAATGAAGCTCAAAACTCAGTTCACAGCCATGTGATTAAAATGGTCTCTTTCCTCTCCCCTAAAAAAATAAAATCACATGAGCTCACTTACAAAAGCAAGAGTCAAATCCTGGGTTTTGCTATAGTATGTGAAAACACTTAGAACCATTAACCATTTCCTGGGATAATCAACTCACACAGTGTTGGGGTAAGTAAATGAATGAAAAGCTGCAAAAGATTTTTTATTTCTTGTATCTGAAGCCTGCTGTAGAATTGTATAAGGAAGAGTTGCAGGAGTTTTTCAGCAGCCACTAAAACAGGAGAAGCCAAGAGAATGGGGAGACTGATTGCACATGAAAGAAGGCAGAGGAACATCAAACATAAAATATCATTTGGCAGTTTCCTACAAAGATTTGTCTTCAGGGTATGTGACAGCAGTTATTTATTATTATTGGCTTTGAAACTTTTTCCAGATTCCATGGTGAGAGTAAAGTGTTACTATTTCCCTGACTGCAGTTTTGAGAAAAATGTTGTAAAGATGTTTTTATTTTTATTTATTTTTTATCCACTTCTAAGCATGTTGTTGCTAATGGCTTGATTCTGTGTGGTGCTGGGGGACCTCTGCTCACATTGAGGCAACAGAGCACTCATCAACACTCACAATGGATCAATGGATGGCTTTTTTTTTTTATTATTATTATTATTATTATTATTATTTATTATTATTATTATTATTATTTCCCCCCCCCAAAATAGGAATAAAAGAGTCATCAAACCCAATAACTATTAAACTAAAAGTCAGAAGATGAAAGAGTAGAGAAAATCTCATAGCTACAAGACATAGATCTGCTGCAATGCCAGCCACTGTACCTTAGACTGACTTTGCACAGTGCTCAAACACCTCTGCCCACAAGTTCACAGGCTGCTTCACAGAAGAAGGACCCATTCCTTAAACCCGGCTTCATGTCTTACTATGCTGTGCCACTGTGCAACATCAAGAGGTGACAATTCCAACCAATAAAGGTCATGTTATTAATGGGGTAAAGAAAGAGGCAGAAAATAAATAAATTAAGCAAATAAAGGCTTTCCCTCTGCAAAAATTGCGTATTAAACCTGTGATGTTAAATCTGATTCTGCTAAACTTGGGCTGGCACGGGAAGTCCCCAAATCCATAAAGCGTGGGTTTTAATGCCATTAGGAGATAATTAATAACAGGCTAATCTCCACCCCAACACCTCTGCAAGAAACTAGAGCCAGAACAAAGAAATGCTTGCACATCAACTCCCTGCAGCACAGTTCCAGCCAAGCCAACATGTTTTAATATGAAATGTGGGTGCTGAAATGTTAATGTCAAATAAGGTGTAGGAGCACTCTTGGCTGAAATGAAAGAAAATGAAAAAAAAATAAAAATAAAAAGAAGAAGCTGCCTTTGAAAATGTACATAGACACAAGGGAATATCCAGTGTTTGTTCAGAGCTCTATTTCTGCTGAAGAGAAGGCCAGCTAGCTGCCTGGCAGCCTCGTGGTTGGAAGAATAACATCCCGGAAACTTCCGGTGTCACCCTGGACTACACCTACTGAGGACTCAGGATGTCTTTTGAACTGCTGATCAACACATATCAGCTCCACTGGAAATTTGCCAAGTTCCACAAATTGTAGGATTTCATAGAATCATGGAATCATAGAATGATTTGGGTTGGAAGGGACCTTCTAGACCATCCAGTCCCATCCTCCTGTGCCATGGGCAGGGACACCTCCCGCTAGACCAGGTTACCCAAAGCCCCATCCAGCCTGGCCTTGAGCACCTCCAGGGATGGGGCATCCACAGCTTCTCTGGGCAACCTGTGCCAGGGCTTCACCACCTTCAGAGTAAATAATTTCTTCCTAATATCTAATCCATATCTACCATCTTTTAGTTTAAAGCCATTACCCCTTGTCCTATCACCACATCCCCTGACACAGACGCCATTCCCCGGTTTTCCTGTAGGCCTTCTTTAGGTACTGGAAGGCCACTATAAGGTCTCCTCAGATATTTCTCTTCTCCAGGATGAACAACCCCAATTCCTTCAGTCTGTCTTCAAAGTGGAGGTGCTCCAACCCTCTGGTCATCTTTGTGGCCCTCCTCTGGACTTGTTCTGATACGTCCATATCTTTCTTACGCCGGGGGCCCCAGAACTTAATGCAGTGCTCCAGCTGGGGTATCACAAGAGCAGAGTACAGGGAGGATATCATCTCCCTCATCCTGCTTGGCCTTGTTGAACTTCATGATGCTCACATGGTCCCACTTCACCAAGTCCCTCTGGATAACATCCCTTCCCTCCAGTGTGTCGACTGCACTCAGCTTGGTGTCATTGGCCAATTTGCTGAGGTTGCACCTGATCCCACTTTCCATGCTGCCAACAAAGATGATTTCAATCTTGAAAAGGTTATCAGCCAGCCAACTGAATTCCCTAGCTTGTCTGTAGAAATCTGGCTGTTCTCAGCAGGCTGGTTAGACTAATGTACCTGCGTGGATGTGAAGCTGCAGGTACGTTTGTTGTGTGAGTAACAAGGTCACTGACTGTTCAGCTGTAGGAGCAAATGTGATTAAGACTGGTGATAATCTTTTGAAAGACTGTAATTTATCTCCATTTGAAGAGTATTATCTTTGTTCTACAGCTATCAGAGTACAAGGTTAACAAATATTCAGTGATGAGTTTTTGAAAGGTTTAGTCAGATCTTGTACATTTAAACCTTTCCACAGGGCTGTCAAAGGCAAGGAAACAAAGTGTCAAATTTGTACACAGACTTACTTAATGGCCTTTGTCTGAGAAAGTGGTTTATGATTTATGCAGTCTCTGCCTTTACTTAAACAATTTCTCTTTTGCTCTGTAGTGAAGACAATCTTCTGGTATTGCTCATGTGGGAGAGATTAGCCCCAAAGACTGATCTCACTAAAGGAAGTTAGGAGATTCAAAACATTCAGAGACATGATACAGACCGTACAATAATTGGCATTTATTACTAATTGCTTGTGAAGTGCTAGTTCACTGTACTTGGATATAAGTTTTAAATGTATTGTATACTGAAAGCATTTGTCCTCAAACGTGTTTTCTGCTCTCCTTAATTTCCAGGTAAAACATTAGCTTCAATGATCATTGCATAAATCTGAATAAAAGAGCACATTTTCTGTCCTTGAAATGACATTAGCAGAAAAAGTAGGTAAGACTGAAAGCTCTATATCTTATACAAACTCATGCAGTTCCTACTCTAAAGAAAAAAATGAAGAAGTGATTACTGACTTAATGAAGAAATAATGAATATTGAATACTACATATACTCTTTCAGAGAACTGATCCTTGTAGTTCCTTTCTGAGGGTCTTCTGCTACATACAGGTTACCTAACTGGATAACAGAAAGAACATACATATCTATATATGCACACAAATGATGCGTATGTGTGCATGCAATCACATATCTGTGACAAGCATTTTTGCATCTGTATCCATGTCCACACTTCATATTTATTTAATTTTAGGAGCATATCATAATGAAAAGGTAGGACAAATGTATTGATGCTATGTATGTCTTTGAATGCATTCATTCAGGTGAAATTTCTGTGTGACTGTTCTGTGATCAAAATGCTCTCTAATGGTTAGGTCATGAAGCAGATTTTATGTACTTTAGTGAAAATGAATTTGAGACCTGTTAAGTATAAAGATATAATTTTACACACACGTTCTAAATTATGTAAAGATTATGTTTGCACCTGAAATTTAAACAGGACCCTTCAAACCTTAGTGCTACTTTATCTGTGAATTTGTAGCTCTTCTATTTTTCTCAGGACCTCACTATCAGACTGTAGATAACATGTTATTAGTGATGGCAGCTGACTTCCTGGTGAGCCCTGTTGCCAGCTGTTTTGGCAGCTTTGCAGGTGTCATTTGGTCTGAGAATTAGCACTGCTGCAATTGTGCCAGGGCCACCTTGTACTTTGAGACAGTGTTTTCTTCTTGCTCAGTTTTGATTGGCAGTCCTATTACAGATATCTTGTGGATTTGCTAGAAAGGATTATGGACATAAGGAAAAATATAGTACCTGTAATACAGGTACACTGATATATCAAGGATCAAGTCTGTAAAATGAAAGGTACATGCAATAATACTAGCTTTATTTAATTTACATTTTCAGCCAAGTCAGGGATCCATATCCTACAGAGCAGATGAAAATAATAATGTATCTGTCATGTCACAAAGGATGGCAGAGGTGACCAACCTATAGTTTACAAACTATGTGGTGTTGCAAGACAGTTAAATATGGTTCCAAAGCAAATGTAGCTACAGCCCAAACCAGGAGACAGAAATGGGACTGAGACAAACAGGACTGCAGCAAGTGATGTGGGAGATCATGCACAAAGCCTGCAAGCAGGAAAGAATACACATATAATTTCGAGGGTATTCACAGCCAGCCTAGCATAATAGTACACACCAGACCTGTGAGGTAGATGGCCGATGACTACCTCATGGATAGATAGACAGACAGACAGGCAGACAACAAACAAAGAAATAAACAAATCCTATGAAGGCAGACATAACGAGGCACTCATCATGCACACAGAGAAAGCCTGACCTCTCAGACAAATGTCCTGAACAGACAGAGAAGGACAAAAGGAGAGTTTTGGCCAGCTGAAATACCGTAAGAGCTCTTCAGATCTGAACACCATGGTAACTCAGATTTAAAAGCCTATTGCCTAAATGTCAGGACATTAAATGGGTGCCTATTTGCTTGTCTTAAGTAGTCAACCCTTTATGCACATCTGCTATGGACATGGAATAATTTACCAGTGAGCATCTAGGAGATGAAAGACTAATTTTTAATATTTTTCTATATTATCTATTATCTTGGTCATTACTCTTATAGCATTTGACAATACAATTTGACAGCAATAATTTTCAGGTACTTTGGCCCACGTCATATTAAGAGTTTAAAAAAAAAAGAGGCAACAAGAGCAAATATGTGCTATATTAATATTGTGCTTAACCTTATCTCCACCCACTAGCCTTCCAGGGTATTGTTGACCGATGTTCACTTTTAATAAAAGAAAACCCCCAAAATTACATTAACCTAAATTATTTCAGACACTTTAGCCTTCATGCATAGAATTGTTTCTTTAGAAGTAAATAAGCAAAGCCATAAAGTTTACTTCTGTTGTTATAAAACACAGACAAAGGAATGGACAGCCAGTGAGATATATGGGTTTCTCCACAAGGGAAGATCACTGCTTCTTCAAACTATGCAAGATTGATAATTATTAATATTTGCCATGATGAACTATGGTTGAGTAGAGTGCCAGGGTACCTCAGCAGACCCATGCAGAAGAAGATTTAGAGCAGCATGAAGCAGGTGTTTTATGGCCCACCTTGGCTGTGCTCCTGCTGTCTCTACCATCCTATTCTGAACAGACTCACTGGCAGTCTGACCAAGTTTTTACAAAAATCCTCCACAAACCTAGAAAATATTCCATGAAAGATACACAAAAGCAGGAGTTCAGATCCAGCAGGGTGATGCTGTCAATTCACTGATCTGACCTCACTCAGTGAGTACATGTTTAATGACATCTGCTCCTGGTGGCCACATCCCTTGCTAGGTGATTTCAGTTCTAGGAATGAATACTGCAGCTGCACCCAAGCTGGATTTGGTCCCATGGTGGGAATACTATATATTCTGGATGACTGATTGCAGATAAGATAAACTTTCTTTCTAAAGGGCATGCAAGCAAATGCACAGGGCTATTTGTGACCATATGCTGTTCACAAATATGTTCATGATGGACTTAAAAAGCCTGCTATCAGTACAGTGAAGTTCTGGAAGACTGGAATTCTTTATTCTGGAATAAAAGAGGAAAAAATCATAATATTTTCAAGCCACTGCTCCATTAATAAGTGAAAAGGGTATAAGGAAAGTATAACTGATGACACATAAGACATCAAACTCCTCCTGGTCTGATCCAAGAATGTTTAATGTTCCCAGAATAACAAGATTAATTGAATGGCAAACAAGAGATCTTCCTAAGCAATTGAGTAATTCACAGTGTAATTTCATAGAGATAGACAGTAAATAACATCTGCACAACACTTCTTATGGGTGAATCTGGAACAGCCATGTTTTTGCACACTTGTGAAAGGACCACACTTGTGGTCTTTTGCACAACTATGGTTTGTACGTGACAGTGTGAATTGTCCTCTCTCGTTTCACTGACCTTGTACACTTGGCTGCTGCATATTTCTGAGCTGACCCTTGCTGTTTGGTTAGCTCACACACCATTTATCACTTACTTCCTTCACAGCTAGATAGGAGAGAGTCACAAGGGCAAAGGTGTGAAGAACTCAAGGATCAACATAAAGACACTTGATTAATCAAAAGAAAGAAAAGAAAAACAAACAAACAAAACAAAACATAAAGCAAAGCAAAGGCAATCACTCACAATCTCCCACAAGCAGACTGATGCCCAGCCACCCTCTGAGGAATGGTTACTTTGAGATACCCCTCCTACTCTGGATTTCATAGCTGAGCATGGTTTTACATGGTCAGTAATGTCCCTTCAGTCATCTGGGGTCAGCTATGTCTCCTGAGCTGTGTCTCCTCCCAGCCTCTTGCCCATCTATTTGCTGGTGAGGCAGAGCAATCCTTGAGAATGTGCAGGCACCGCTTGGCAATAGCCTAAACTTGGCTATGCTGTCAGCACTGTTTTGGTCACAAATCCAAAATGCAGCACCATAGATGCTGCTATGAATAAAGTTAACTCCCTCCCAGCCAGGTCCTGTACGTATGTCAATTTAAGTACTAGTATTGAGAAAACAGCTCAGTCAGTATCATTCCTCTGTCTAGCACTGGTAGGTGGATGTTGCTTCCAAACTGATTCCATTTACTTTTGGAATACCAGGAAGTGATCTAGGACATTGAAATTTTACTTGTACTGGTGAGAGCAGTTGCTAGACAAAAGTATTAGCACAATTGTAAGTCCTGTGGAGTGGAAGAGGAGCGTATTTTGTGGCAGGAATATGGTATCACATCCCCACGTTCAACAGATTATATATATATGTGGATGTGTGTGCTGCATCTTGTGATTTACTTCAGGACACAGTGGGGTATATTATGCATTATTATATATGGTCCGTGGATGTTAGGAAAGGGCAGCCTAGCTACTGGGCCAAGCCGAAGTGAACTGATCTGTATTGCATGCAGTCTCTGAGTTGATCAGTTCATATAATTATTTATTTATGAGGTTACTGATCTTAGTTTTAGCTGTTGTTTGAACTGCTTATGACATGTAAGACTCATCCTCATTAATAAATGGATTTTCAAACAACATGAGCTGTCATCACCTAACACTGAAGGAAAGTAGGTTTTGTGAAGTACTTGTTCACACTCACTCACAAAGGTGAAATTTTGAGACATCAAAAGCTGGACGAGGTCATATGGGAACAATGGGGTCACCCATTAGCAAAATAATGTGCTGTTTGCTGTCCTTTTTAACTCCTTAACCAATTCATCCACCCTCTCTACTGTCATCTGCTAGTTTGTGCTCTTGTTTCAGCCAAAAGACTGAAACAGAATGAGACCCATCTTGTCAGGGACCCAGTCAGGGAGCCTGCAGCATCCATAATCGGTCTAATTCCCATTGAACAAGAATGGTAGGAGAAACCATGTCAACACTACTCCAAAATAAAACTATGGGTGTCCCTTATAAATATAGGCCATTTTTGGTTCAAATAATAGTATTTTGAAAATTGGCAAACTTTTCTTGCCCTCTGCATAGACACTGGAACCTAGACATAGATAGATAAATAATACTACTTAAACACTGTTTGAGAGGCTATGCTTTTCTAGTTGAAATAAAACACCTAGAAACAATGGAAAATGAAACTAATATGTCAGTATTGACAAGAAATATTATCAGCTCTGGTTAAAATCAATTTCTCCTTCACATATTATATTTTATCTTATTTACAGACCTTTCTGTTGCTCTCATCACGAAATTACCTGCAGTCTTCATAGACACCAATGAGGTTAGCATCAGACAGCACCTGGGAGACCAGAAAGATAAGTGTCTTCATTTTTCAGATGACAAAATGGAGTCCCAGCCTGCAGAAATGGCTTCTTCCAGATCATAAAGGATAAAAGAAGCTGAACAGAAATCGATCCCTATGACAATATGAGTTGAATTTCATTATTTATTTTTTTCAATTCAATGCCTTCAACTTAACACTCTTTCTCAGAGGTAGATGACACACATAGCCAATGTAAATTGATTTGACTCAACATACATATTAGCTATTAATAACATTTTAGATCAATAAAGAAAAAAAATCTGTTGATTGAAAAAGAAAAAAAAAAAGAAAAAGTAGTGAAAGTGATACAAAATTCATTTTAACATATTTAAGAATATTTTTATCTTGTTTAATGTTCCAGCTAGAAGTTAATAAATGTCATATTGCTCAAATATGATTTGAATAGACTGTTAATCTCTATTTACCTGTTTTCAAACATATGTTATCTTATATTTATTGTGATTCTGGCATTTTGTTTCTCTATATTTACAGTAGATTTAAATCTTAATTATTCTTCTCTATAGTAGACTTTGTTTGTTTGTTTGTTTTGTTAGTTTGTTTTTATTTTTCTTCCTATTTTTCCCCCCTACACAAGGAAAGAAAAATAATGGCCTAGAACATGCATGCATATGTTAGGTCGAATCAATAACTTTAGTCAAATAATTTCCTCTGGCCTTAAAAAGTGGTATGGTTTCAGATGTTGCCCATGAAGGATAAAAAATTAAAAATGATCCAGAAATAATTAGTTGAGGAGAAAGACAATGAAATGACAACCTAGTGTTAACAATTTTATTTATGGCACGTAAGTGTTATACCATCTCATCCAGCAAATGTAGTAATCTAAGCAAATTATTCATTAAGAATGAATCAGCACCATTGTTGGGAAAGAAAAAAAAAAAAAAAAAAAAAAAGATTTTAATGACCAGTTGGTTTAAAGAAGGATTCTGTGAAAGGAATTGGTCAACTGCCAGAAGCTGTTTGCAATGACAAATTGCTCACAATGAATTGTTTAGAGAGAAAACACTACTTTTTGTTTATGAAACAAATCTGCATGCCAGTCAGTTGTCTTTGAGTATGAAGGATGTTCGCTGTAAGGTCATGAATACAACAATGGTTTGCCTTCCTTAGTACATGCCGTTCATTTCTCTTGAAGCCGTAACTGCCAAATAGCAGTAAAAAGCAGTTAGCAACTCCAGAATTGGTCGAGTTATTGTCACAGAGAAAGGCTGTCTGGCAGGCTTTTCATATCCATCTCTTTCTTCATTGCCAATCCTCCTATATTCAGTGGGTAATCTGAAAATATCTGTGTGCAATGACTTCTGGACATTTTCAGGAATTCTAATGATTGTGCTGGATCATTTAAATTCAATAGCCTGTCCTCCACAGCTGCAAAGTCTCTCTGAGTGTTTCATTCAAACCATCTAGCAATGAAGTGAAGAAGCAATATGACTGCCAATGTTCCCTTAGAGCTGCTAAAAAATAACCATTAAAATTTGCTTTTAACGGTATTACTTACAACACAGTAATTTACTGAGATATGTGTTGTTCGCAGACATTGCAAACACAGATTGTTTGCACAATATTCAGTAAGGGCAATCAAATTAATGGTTTTGCCAGCACATGTTATTGTAAATGTACTCAAAAGACTGCAATCAATTTTCTTCAGAGCACAAAATACAACCTATGTCCAGTTGCGCAATACCGTGTAACATTTTATTCTTGCCTACACAGAAAAATTTCCAAGAGCCCATGTTGCATCTCCAGCATTCTCATCGTTGTCCTAGTCTAAAAATAATATATACCTGCCTGTTCTTTAAAGACAATATTTTCATATATGGTAGAGCTTTAGTGCAGGAAAGTTGCTATGGAAATCTATGATTACATTTTCAGGCTAAAAACCTTCCAGACAGCTCTGTGTCATATCAAACTTTGCATTTCATGCTGTAGCTGCTTACAAGTGTGTTAATACATATCTGATGGGCAAGGGGAATGTTTTGCAGTAAAATTATCTAGATATTTTCCAGCAGAAGGGAAAGGTACTTTCTGTGGTCAGTGACCGATGTTTCAACAAACAGAATACCATACCAGTGAACAAGAGAAATGCAACTCTAATGTATTCAAATGCTTTACACTATATATAAAAAGGGAAAGATCATTGCAGCTGTAATGGTTGTGATATGAATTTGTGAGGGCTCACTCTGCAGTAGACTTTACTGAGCATGAAAATAGAGCACTATAGCTTTCTAAGTTGTCTATCTCCCCACATTTTGTACAGAAATGGGAGCTGGATACTCCTGTACTGATCAGCCAGTAGAGCTGTTCAAGCATCACAAAAAGTAAAATCAATTCAGCACTAAAACAGGCCAAAACAGTCAGATATTAATCTACAGCCATTACCAAGCCAACTGGTGAAGTAACTACTTATCAAGCATTGAGTGCTTCAGCAAAGAATCCACCAACACGGTTGTTGAAAAGTCATAATTCTGCTGTACTTTGGGGAAAAAAATTACTTTTTTTTTTTTTTTTTTTTTTGGGGGGGGGGGGGAAGAGGGAGAGGAGAAGGAGGAGGAGGGCAAGGGATGAAGGGTGTTTCCCTTCAAATGTTTTCTTGAAGTCCTTTATCTTCATATTTACATATTTTAATCCTAGTATACAGAAAATGGAATGCGTGTGGGACACAAAAGCTCTCATCTACCTCCAAGCTTGTAGTTTCTTAATGCACAGGTTTCTGCCTCAGTGAGAGCACTAGGACAATAACCAGGTTTATATTTACATTTTGCAATTTTTATATTTGCAAGTTGGTCACATACATAAGCTACTAATACAAGTGTGATTTAACATTTGTAAAAAAGCTGTAATGTAAAGGCAGATCAGATGTATGAGTGTCATATCTTTGTCTACACCTCTACTCAGGTTCTTGTTGTACTGAAGATTAATATCCAGATGCACCACTTTAATTGTTTGCTCAGCCACGTTTTAAAATTTATCTCTTCAATAAATACATTTTGGTTAAATCTGGTCGTTTTATAGAATCATCATAGAACACAATAACAAAAAATGTTCCTCAATACATTTCAAGAAGCATAACAGTGGTAGGTGTACTGGTCTGGTTTAAAAATTGACAAAATCTCTAAGCTCTAAATGTTCACCCACATTTATTTTGTGAAGCTGTTTCCCAGATTGATTCACACTGTCATTCTAGACAAAGTGATGGAGGATATAGAAGATCTTGCATCACAGAATGTTAGTCCCAACTGAACACAAAACACCTCAAAAATGCAAGGCATATCTCTGCTTTGAACCACAATGATAGTAAGTTTTTCTAGTCTTTTGAAAATAAGACAGGTCTTGAAGTTGATAACATTTCGTTTGTTACTGGTGAGGTGTTTGTTTGTTTGTTTGTTTTTAAATTGTCTCTTATTTAATTATTTATAAAATGTACATCCTGTGCCAAGCTTAGACTGAAAACAACTTATTTGGTAGTGAGCTCTGTCTTATTTATTTATTTATTTTACAGTTTTCATTTAGTTAGAAAGCTCATAGATTATTTAAAAATAGTTGTACCATTAAAAAAAGAAATGGAAAGTGTTGTTTTCTCTGAACTAAAAAAAAATGGAGAGCTTTAGGATATTTGTCCCTAACTATTTTGAGCATACATGCCATGAGTAACAGAGAAGAGAAATCTTACACTCATTTGCACATGCAAGGTAATTTTACTGAAGTCTTTACTTTAAGATCTCTGTATACATCATATTTTTTACAGGTCTAGCACCCAGCTGCAAACACAACTAACACTGAAAGTTTGAAACATCACACAGCTTTGCTGTGACACATTAGCAATGTTTACACGAATAACAGCAATTTCATGTAGAACCCACATGTCTCCAGAAATTCTGTGACCTTTGTGCTGACAAAGGTCAACATTAATTATATTCATGACCATTACATCTGAAGTGGACTGTGTATAAGAATATACCTCTTTCTTCTTTTTGGCTTTTTCTTTCTGGTTTTCATAGTCTTTGTTTGTCTGCCTGGCAAACAAACAAACAACCAAACCAAACCAAACCAAACCAAACCAAAACAAAACAAAACAAAACAAAAACACTACCACCAAGCAATAATAAAACAAAACCAAACCAACCAAACAAAACCTTTGGATTCCTTTGTTAGGTGAAATGGACTTTGAGTCTTGCAGGATTGAGCCTTGCTCACAAATATAGGCAGGCATTTGGTTAAAGACCCTGCATTTTGTGAAACTTACCACCTTGCCTTGTCAGGTGGAAATACGGCTATAAGAATGGCTTCTTTCCATTCCAGTGTCTAGGGATTACTAAGTGAGCTGCTATTTTATTTTTTTTTGCTCCTCTTCCAAGTACTAATCTCCTTTCCTACAGCTGAGTAACGGCACAGAAGGAAGAATGGCAAAATAGGGGCCCCTGATCTATGTAAATATTATTTTTGTGTCTATTTCATGGTATTTTTGACAGACTCTGCTATAAACAGTTTTCTTCAGGCTTTCTAATTTTGACCACTGTAACTTCTCAGCAAGTCAAATAGGTCTCTGTAAGTAGGGTAGATAAGCATGACAGAGAAAGGATGTCTATAAACAGAGACAGAAAAAACACAAGTTCACATCTGGGTCAGTGAACAATTGCTGGTGTCTGGGAAACAATGTCATTGAACAGCAGCACTTAACACTGCTTTAAAATAAAAAGTGCTCCTGGTTTGATCCAACTCTCATTGAAATCAGAGGGAATCTTTATCCTGATTATAATGGGAGCTGGATAGAAATGTAATCCGAATACCAAGCTGATTACATCCTTAATAGGTTCCACAAATCTAGCTATTTATTAGAAACATGGACTACTACATAAAATACCACCTGGAAATCAGAGTGCCTTTGGACCAAAGGGAAAACAAATAAATAAATAAATAAACATTAAAAAAGGAAGAAACAGAAATGTGTGAAAATAATTTGCCATTGGCAGAAGAGTTGAGTGAACTTACTAGTATTCTGTTATATGAACACCTGCAAAAATGTTGAAAGGGGTTTTTCTGTTCCTACTTTGCATTCAAAAAAATGGCATGCAAATGAAAAATAAAGCATTAAATATGCTCCAACATTTTTAATTTCAGAATTAAGGGTGGTTTTGCATTGGCACAGAGTTAAGAGCACCGAACCGGCAAATATTGGTAAACATTTGAAACGTGCTCGTACAAGTGCTTGTTTGCACCTGGTGGGTGTGTAAAGCACAGAGCTTTGCAGATGTGCTATATCTCCTGTTACAGCAAACTTTGAATAGAAGATCTTATTTCCAAATTCTGCCCCACCTTCCAGGGTAAATGCAGACGAAAATGCTGATTTCATAAGTTAAGGAATGTAGTAGGTTGACATCACTTTTGGCTGGCAAACCTTTTCAAAACTTCTTTGCCAAAGCACTTCAACTGCATTTAAAACAGGAGAAATGTCCTCAGAGTACCTAGAAATGCCAGCTCAACCCACCAGCAAGACTCATCGCTGAGTGGAAGGTGTGGGAGACACAGGCTGCCCTGCCCAGACATGGGCTGTTGATGCCTTCCTGCCCAAAAGCAGCACATTAGGAGCTCCAGGGCATCACCAGTCCATTTGTAATTGGGGGAATTCTTAGATGCAGAAGTCAGCAAGAAATATGAGTTTCTAGACACATCACTGATGGATTAGCTGCACCTACAGCAATGACCCATCTGCTTCTGGCAGATTAAACTTTGCAATCACTTAACCTTATTGAAGTATTTGATGTTTTTCACACATTCTTCCATTTTTTCCTGTCACTATTCTAGTGTATTAATTACAAAACTAGCCATTATGTCATTGATCCTTCTGAAGTTTCATTACTGTGAATAAAAAATAAACAATTTTTACCCCAAAGAAAGTAACCAAGAGAAAATATATTGTGGCTGGAGAAACCCTGACAGAAAGACAGATGACCAAATACTGAAAAAGGAAACACAAGGCCTTCAGGAAAGTACCTGAGGAGAAGCAAGACCAGAAACGATCTGATACACAGACTAACAGGAGGAAAAATAAAAAGCCTGAGGATTTACTAAATGCTCAAATCTTTTAAGTCTTAGACTCCAGTTTCTGGATGCATAGGTACCTAGCTCTCTGGCTGTGTGCTTATTTTTCTGAAAATTTACAAATAGATGTTTATAAGGGCAATCTTAAGATTATTATTCCTCAAGTTACTTTTTAGCAATTAAATCAGATAATGCTTGAATATTTCAAATGTATTTTAGCCATTCAGATTACTTACTGCCTGGTAGGTTTTCTATTTCTCTCTGTGTTAGGTTATCTTGATAGCATAATTAAGATGTTTAAAACTTTTCATTAAAGCTTCTTGGTATATTTAAAATTTAATTAAATCATAGCAATTTTTCAGCTTTCATTAGATCTCTTTAAAGAAGCGGCAGAGTATTACTATATAAACAATATATACTCCATGATAACTGTTTTGTTCTATTGCTTAATGAAAAGGAAATAAAGCCTCATAGAGATGCCTTAGAACATAACATTTCTGCCTGTTTCTGTCTTAAAAAAAAAAAAAAGTAATTTTATTCCACATTTCAAATTATATTACAGCTGAAAAAATCAGAATGGTTATACGATGAGCTATAAAGCTAAAATGGAATCATGTAACTTGCCAAAAGTCAGGTACCACATAATCAGATCGCTCTGTGGGTACGTGTGCTTGCAAAAGTTATTCTGAGTGTTGTTAACTTTTAGTTCACCTTTATTTAAACATTATTTGACCTTCTCCACTACTCAGTTGAGTCTGATTTTCTGAAGTTGTAAGTTGTCCAAGAATCTGTCATTTATCAATGTTAATAACTGTGACATGAAATCCTGGCTCACTGGAAAACAGTAGGGCTTTCCCATTACTTTCAGAGCAAAAGTCTAATACAACTCACAGACTTACTGCAGAAAACCCATCCTGCCCCATGCTGAGCTTAGTCAACTGACTGTAATGCTGAGAACAATTTACCTGGTGACAGCTTTGGCAAATCTAGAAGCACAAGAAAGAAAGAAGGAAGAATATACTCACATGTGGAGTACTTAAATGTAGAGCTACATAAAGAACTTTTAAAGTTAACAGACAAATTTTATTTTCTTAAGCAAAGAGTAATAAGTGTAATAGTTTTCTTTTTGGTTGGCATGTAAATACTTCCAACCAGATAAAGTCTCATTGTTCCTGTCCTACAAAGCTTGCACCTAAAATTTATGTAACAGTAGAATGTAATAGATTAATCAATCTTTTATTTTCAATAGCGTTCTGTAAATTTCTTCTTCTTCTCTCTCTCTCTCTCTTTTTTTTTTTTTTTTTTTTTTTTTTTCCCTATTGAAAATTGAATGACATGTCTTTCTAGGAGTGAATACTGTCATGAGCCTAAGATGTTACTTTGGCTGGGTGGAAAAGCAGGCTTCAAGATTTACAGCTGACAGAGAAACAGCACACAAGGAGAATGAGCAGTTTTCCGAAGGTCAAAGCATAGCCATGAGCTGAACCCAGATTTCTGAGTCTCATGTATATGTAAACTGTAACACCATCAATTTATAATAGTCCTAAAATTAATTACTTTAGCTTCAGCTTCTAAGACATTCAGAGCCATCCCGTGGCTTTGGTACAAGTTATTGTATCTGACTTCTCAAGAGCTGACCTTGAACTATAAAAATAAAATGGGCAGGGATCACTAGGTGCTCAGTGCAATTTTTTACTTCCACTTATCTCATTTGGAAACATCATTATTTATCTCACAAGTTATGTGAAATAATACTTTTTTGTGAGCTCTCAATCATTCCCTTTCAGATTACTATTCTGATTTACAAATTAAAAAGCTATTTTTTTTTCAACCACGAACTAATACCAATAGACTAAATATTTTATGTTGTTGTTACTGTTTTCCCAGTTCTGTAGTTTGCCAGTATAATCTCTTCTTTGGCTGTCTGTTATTATTCGGTAATGTTAAAAAAGAATCCACACAAGGAAATGTCTCTGTAGTACATAACCATGTTCAGTTTCTATTATTGTTTGAAACATGCAACTCAAGTTCAAGTGGGGTTTTGCAACCAGACAGAAATCTTAGAGCTCAAAATGAACTCTATCTAACCCAGGACCTTTCTGCCTCTCGCTTTCTCACTCTTTCTTTTCTCTCCACGAAGCCCAAAGCCAGATAACACTTTCCTGCTGCGAATGTTTTAAAGTCACCCAACAGCCCTGGCAAATGAGAGAGCTGTCATAGTTTTCGGATGAGAAAATCATCTGCAGCTCGCACAGATCTATGAGCTGATAGGAGTTAATTGACAGCTTGCAGGATTTGGTCTCCAGGCAGAGTTAGAGGGAATGGGAGCCCTGTGGGTTTCATTTGGGCAGAGATAAAGCAGGTTTTTATTCAGAGCTCATGGAGAGAGCATAATTAACCTTTTAGAAGTTTTTAAGAATGATCAAATTGTTATTCATTTTTGCAAATGAGAAAAGAGATCTCCTTTCTCTGCTAGGAAAATGCCAGTGCAGATTTCAAGGTCACTTGATGATTTCCTTTGGCTGAAAAAATGGAAATTGGAAAACAAACAAACAAAAAGAACACATAAAATACGAAGATTGATAAATATCATCATAAAATCATGCATCATTTGGGATGTGAAATGAACAAATGTTTTGTAACATGATATACTTCAGCTACAATTTACAGTGTGTTCACATTAGCCTGCACAGGTGATTATGATTTCCATAGTTATTGTAAATAAGGATATTGGCATAAGCAGCTGTCTTTTATGTTGCTGATATTATATATATATACATACATATATGTATTAATTCTTAAAGAGAAAATGGACCATCGTAAGTTAAGTGACTTGGTTTTCAAGATGTGTGGCAAAATATTTTCAAATGCTGCAGATTCCTAGGATGATCATATTAGCACAGAGTAGGAGTACTTAACCCGTTTTTCCTGTAAATCAGAAATAAATATTCCTTAAGTCACTTTAACCATTAACACAAACTAACAAACAAACAAAACAGATAATAACAGAAAGTCACAGAATCACAGAATCACAGAAAATCCTGAATTGGAAGGGATACCAACAGGATCATCAAGGATCATCAAGGATCATCAAGTCCAACTCCTGGCTCCACAAAGAACCACTCAAAACCCAGACCTTGTGTCTAAGAGCATTGTTCAAATGCTTCTTGAACTCCAGCAGCCTCAATGTTGTGACTACTGCCCTGGGTAGCCTGTCCCAGTGCCAGACCACCTCTGGGTGCAGAACCTTTCCCTAACCCCCAGCCTGACCCTCCCCTGTCCCAGCTCCATGCCGTTCCCTCGGGTCCTGTCGCTGTCCCCAGAGAGCAGAGCTCAGCACCTGCCTCTGTGCTTCCCTCGTGAGGGAGCTGCAGGCCGCCATGAGGCCTCCCCTCAGTCTGCTCTGCTCGGGGCTGAGCAAACCAAGGGACCTCAGCCACTTCTTTTATGTCTTCCTCTCTAGACCCTTCACCAGCTTCATAGCCCTCCTTTGAACATTCTCTAACAGCTTTATATCTTTTTTGTTTGTTTGTTTGTTTTTTGTTTGTTTTAATGTTGTGTCCAAACATGCACATAGTGCTCGAGGTGCGACACAGAGCAAAGCGGGACAGCCCCTTCTCCCGACCAGCTGACAGTGTTGGGACTGATGCATCCCAGAGTATAGTTAGCCCTTTTGGCTGCCAGGGCATGTTGATGGCTCATGGTCAACTTGCTGTCAACCAGAACCCCCAGATGCCTTTTCCTGCGGCTACTCACCAGACTCTTGTCTCCCAGTCTGTATGTGGAGCCAGGGCTGAACCATCCCTGGTGCCGAATCCAGCACTTGCTCTTATTACACTTTGTGCTGCTGGGGATTGCCCACCGCCACAATTTGTCAAGATCTCTTTGTCTCTTTGTTTTTTGATGGAAAAACAAAACCCTCAGATTTTCTGTTATTGACCTAACAAAAGCTTTCATTAAATGTAGACTAATATATCCATGCTTCAGTTTGTTTGACTAAGTTTCACTCTTCTAATTGCAAAAGTATAACATCTTTCCTCCTTCTGTTGTTTGATGCATATATATAACTTCTAGAGCAATGAGAAGAACAGAGAATCATCTGGAAAAAAAATAAATATCTAGATTCTAGTGTTACATAGAGGCAACATTACCAGGGGTGGCGCCCCACTAGACCTTCTCTTCACAAACAGAGGAGGACTGGTGGAGGATGTGGTTGTTGGAACCTGTCTTGGGCAGAGTGACCACGAAATGGTGGAGTTCGAAATGGTGGAGTTCTCTATTCTTGGCAAGGCCAGGAAGGGGACCAGTAAAACCGCTGTATTGGACTTCCGGAGGGCTGACTTTGTGCTGCCGAGGACACTGGTTGGTTAAGTCCCTTGGGAGGAGGTTCTGAAGGGCAGAGGAGTCCAGGAAGGCTGGGCACTCTTCAAGAGGGAAATCTTAATGGCGCAGGAGAGGTCTGTCCCCACGTGCCCAAAGACGAGCCGGCATGGAAGAAGACCGGCCTGGCTCAACAGAGAGTTGCAGCTTGAGCTTAGGAGAAAAAAGAGGGTTTATAATCTTTGGAAAAAAGGGTGGGCCACTAAGGAGGACTATAAGGAGGTAATGAGTCTGTGCAGGGACAAGATTAGAAAGGCTAAAGCTCATCTGGAGCTCAATCTGGCTACTGCCCTTAAAGACAACAAAAAATCTTTTTACAAATACATCAGTGCAAAATGGAGGACTAAGGAGAATCTCCATCCTTTACTGGATGCCGGGGGAAACCTTGTTACAAAGGATGAGGAAAAGGCGGAGGTGCTTAATGCCTTCTTTGCCTCAGTCTTTAGTGGCAATACCGGTTGTTCTCTGGATACCCAGTACCCTGAACTGGTGGAAGGGGATGGGGAGCAGGATGTGGCCCTCACTATCCACGAAGAACTGGTTGGTGACCTGCTACAGCACTTGAATGTGTGCAAGTCGATGGGGCCGGATGGGATCCACCCAAGGGTACTGAGAGAACTGGCAGAGGAGCTGGCCAAGCTGCTTACCATCATTTATCAACAGTCCTGGCTATCGGGGGAGGTCCCAGGTGACTGGTGGCTAGCAAACGTGACGCCCATCTACAAGAAGGGCCGGAGGGCAGACCCGGGAAACTACAGTCCTGTCAGTTTGACCTCAGTACCAGGGAAGCTCATGGAGCAGATTATCTTGAGAGTCATCACACAGCACTTGCAGGGCAAGCAGGTGATCAGGCCCAGTCAGCATGGGTTTATTAAAGGCAGGTCCTGCTTGACGAACCTGATCTCCTTCTATGACAAAGTGATGCACTTGGTGGATGAAGGAAAGGCTGTGGATGTGGTCTACCTTGACTTCAGCAAGGCTTTTGACACTGTTTCCCACAACATTCTCCTCAAGAAACTGACTGCTCTTGGCTTGGACTGGCATACGCTTCGTTGGGTTAGAAACTGGCTGGATAGCCGGGCCCAAAGAGTCGTGGTAAATGGAGTCAAATCCAGTTGGAGTCTGGTTACTAGTGGCATTCCCCAGGGCTCGGTGCTGGGGCCGGTCCTCTTTAATATCTTCATTGATGATCTGGATGAGGGCATTGAGGGCACCCTCAGTAAGTTAGGTGCGTGTGTCGATCTGCTCAAGGGAAGGAAGGCTCTTCAGGAGGATCTGGAAAGGCTGGACCGATGGACTGAGGTCAACTGCATGAAGTTCAACAAGGCCAAGTGCCGGGTCCTGCACCTGGGGTGCCATAACCCCAAGCAGAGCTACAGGCTTGGAGAGGAATGGTTGGAAAGCTGCCTGGCGGAGAAGGACCTGGGAGTATTGGTTGACAGTCAGCTGAATATGAGCCAGCAGTGTGCTCAGGTGGCCAAGAAGGCCAACGGCATCCTGGCTTGCATAAGAAGCAGTATGGCCAACAGAGCTAGGGAAGTGATCGTCCCCCTGTACTCGGCTCTGGTGAGGCCGCACCTCGAGTACTGTGTTCAGTTTTGGGCCCCTCACTACAAGAAGGACATCGAAGTGCTCGAGTGAGTCCAGAGAAGGGCAACGAAGCTGGTGAGGGGTCTGGAGAACAAGTCCTACGAGGAGCGGCTGAGGGAGCTGGGCTTGTTCAGCCTGGAGAAAAGGAGGCTCAGGGGCGACCTTATAGTTCTCTACAGGTACCTTAAAGGAGGATGTAGCGAGGTGGGGGTTGGTCTGTTCTCCCACGTGCCTGGTGACAGGACGAGGGGGAATGGGCTTAAGTTGCGCCAGGGGAGTTTTAGGTTGGATGTTAGGAGGAACTTCTTTACCAAAAGGGTTGTTAGACATTGGAGCAGGCTGCCCAGGGAAGTGGTGGAGTCACCATCCCTGGAGGTCTTTAAAAGACGTTTAGATGTAGAGCTTAGGGATATGGTTTAGTGGGGACTGTTAGAGTTAGGTCAGAGGTTGGACTCGATGATCTTGAGGTCTCTTCCAAAACAGAAATTCTGTGATTCTGTAACATGGCAATGAGCAACCACAAACAAGACTGTCAATACATCCATTTTTCCTATCTAAGTTGTAGGTTTTATGATGCTCCCTTAGTACCAGTGTTTTGGAACACACTTCTTTGTCCAACCCTTCATGGTGTTGCTGATCTCTACTTACATTATCCTTCTTTTCCTTTTTATCTGCTCTCTTGCACTCTCACTCTTTCCTGACATGACACTAGACTTTTCAGACCTGAGTACCACACAGTATGATCAAAGTCATTGCAGTGCTTCACATCCTCTTCTCTGGTGCAGTGGCTCTTAGTGAATACCAGCAACTCTAGCCGCTGGAGTTTTGCTGCTACAATAGCTAGATAAACTACAGATTGCAAGAGTGCCTTCTGTAGGTGGGTTCCTAGCCCTTATTCTGTAGCTGATTGCCGTAGGATGTGCTCTCTGCCTCTGTTATTTTTTCCTGGATGGAAATAAATGCTATAATTGTGGAAATTTTTGACACACTGTTTTAATAACAGCCTTGTAAATAAATTTACTGCTTAACGAAATCAGCTTAGGGAATGAGGGATCACAGACTTTGCAATGAGACTTTAAAGAACACTTTCCGTTAGCTCACAAAGATTATCTTATCTTGTTTTGCTTGAAGTAAATCCTTACTATTACAGTACATGAGGGAAAGACTGTTTTGGCTTCCTAAAAAACATATGAGGATAAGGCATTCTTGGCATGTTTTTTGTTTATGTTACCCGCTCCTTATCATTATTTTTTTCCCCTCTCCTAAGTGCTTTTGTCTTTTTGATTTAGGCAGGATGAATGGTAAGCTGATATCCTTGGTAAAGCTCAAAAAAGTGCTGACACTGTGGCTGTCTTGAGCTACTTCTTAATTCTTGAAATATATTTAGGTAGGGCAGGATAAAGAAGTCATAAATAACTATTTCTCTTTCTCTCTCTCTCTCTTTTTCCTTTTTTTTTTTTTTTTTTTTTTTTTTTGGCATTGTAGTTACTGTGCTATTGACTTTATTAATAAAGAATGCAGAGGGTTAGGCTATGAAAAGCTGCTTTTTCAAATCTCAGTAATCTAAAATTCATAGCTGCACTCCTCACCCAAATGAATGGAAAAGCTCTATATGATTTATCTTAAAACATCCATGTTTTCTGTTCCAGTTAGGCACAACCTCCCTTCTCAGAAAACAACACAAGTCTCCCCACTTATGTACCACAACCCCCTGTTAGTAGATGGAAATCATAATGCTCCACCACAGGAATGTGAGTAGCTTTTCAGTTGGAGTGCAAGCTAGTCCCTAAAAGGAGAATACTTCTGATGGGACTCTAGAAGGTTCTCCAGGTAAATCTTTTTATTGCTATGAATTATTCATACTCATATAATGGGTACCAGCAAACAGAAAGACTTTCATCAATAACACTGCCAGACAGCTAAATGTTCATGTATACATTTTAGCCTAAAACTCATACAGTTTTACCAAATGTGTCTGTCTTATCAGTTTCAAAAAAGTAATAATGAGCTAGCTTATATCTTCAAACTTGCAGCAGGTCTTTTGGTTTTTCATTCCAGAAAACTTATTTAGTTTTTACAATATGAAAATTATAGACACAGTGACATTTAAACCTTTGCTTTTCATAGCATTTCACACTTACACCATTTTAAAAGACAGCTATTAACATTTACAAAAATCTTTCAGAGACCAAATGTTCTAACATGCAGAATTCCAATTATACTGTGTAAGAGGGTTATCGACTATTCTTCTACAAGAATACTTTGAAGTGCTTGGTATTAAACCAAGAGCTAAAATGTCAGTTGCACATAGACAATAAATTAAGGTTTATAAAACCATGTAAGATTTATTTAATATTACAATTTTGACCTTTAGACTGCCTTAACCATAGCTTGCTTAAGTTTTCCTCTCTTGCCTTCCTTCTTTATCTGCCTAATCTTACTTGAATGTTAAACAAAGGTTGTGATGTCAGTTATGCAAAGTAATATAAACCATTCATACTATTAGTACTTTCTTCCAAATGTTGTAACACAGTCACATAAACCATGTTTAATTTTTCGGCAGAGATGTTTTCTGAATTGCCCAGGGAGTTCAATGAGCAGCATTTGTAGGGTTGCCAAGCCACAGCTGTTTAATTTTCAGGTTTTCATTACAAATATCCCAAACTTTCAATGAAATGCAAAACTAAAAACACAAATGCAAGCAATCTCTCATAACCTACCAACAGACCCTGAGAGTAAAAGCAGCCAATTCAAAAGAGAAGTGGAAATAACAGAAGAGGACTTTTGTGTTGAAGGAAGAAAACAATGCTTGCTGCAAACAGATCTAAGTGAATGTCATTTTAAAACACATTTCAGGACAGTTCACAGTACATAAAACATTATCCTGGAAAATAAGGGATGAATTAAGCATTTTTGTGGGATTCACACCAAGGAGACTTCCTCTCTTCAGATAAAGAAGCTCCTGCCGGAAGCTAAGTAGCTAACCTAGTTTTTCCATCTCTCATTTCAGAGGTATTATTGATTAGTAACGACCAGAAAAGCCAGGAAAGCAATCAGGTGTGGAAATAAATGCTGAAGAATCTACAAATAATGTCTGCACTTACCACTGAGGAAACATGTACTAAAAGGTATAGCAATACCTTTTAGAATACCCAAGAAAACTGAGGAATGTTCAGAGACTGCATGTGGAAATTAGAAACTTAGCTTAATGATGCTATTTCCTTGAAGAACAAGGTAAGTGGTGCTGAGGAGAGTTCATAGAGGAAAACATGCTAGGCTTGCAGATGTCATGAAGGAAATGGAAGAAGCAAATGTAGAAAACTGCATTGAAACTCTTCTCTAAATAATATTCTGCCATGAGCTGAGCTGTGAGACCCAGATGACTGCAAGGGCACAAAAATTGCCAGTGCAGAGTCACCACATAGGAGCTTTCCCTAGACACTTTTCCTCAGATGTCTCAACTACAGAGATAAGGTTAAAATGTTGAGATTGACTGGACAAAGATCAGAAATTAAATTCAACTCCATGTTCATTTCATTCAATCCAGGCTGTAGTTTAAAGATCCAAAGAGGTCACTGTTATTTTCTGAAATTTGAAGAAAGTCCTCAGAGATCAAAATGTTCACTATGTCACAGCATGTTCCTTTTTCTGAAGTTGAGAGGTGAGCTCCAATAAATGGGAACACTCCATTTTCTAACTTTACCTGAAAGCAGCTTAAAATTTCAGCTTTGCCAAAGCCACAAAATTATTTCTTCCAGCTCACCTTGAGAGCAAGGATTTCAAAACATCTTGTTTTTTGTTTAATTTCACTACAGTCAAATATCTGAATAATTATGCAGAAAAAGATAATGTTATTACAAGATAATGTATTTTTCATGTGGTGTGGATGACAACATTGAAAATATAAAGTAGGTATATTTGTTTGTGTGTTTGTTTGTTTGTTTTCTGATAGCAAGCCTTGGTGAAGGTATACATGACTGATAACTATTTTGCTTCCTTAATATCAACACCAAAAAAGCCCCATGTCAAATTCTTAGCTGTAATTTGATCTGGAGACTGCTCAGCTCATCCAATTGTGCAGCCCCACAAATCATATACTGAATCTACCTTTTCTGACACTTTCCAGCTTCTCAAATTATTTGTCTCTCTCTCTCTCTCTCTCTTTTTTTTTTTTTTTTCTTTTTTAACCTTCTTCTCCTCTTTTGTGGTTACCCAAGAAACAGTGTTTCTGGGAAGAGCTCAAACATCACAGGAGAGTGTTGCATTGCCTTCTCCCATAAATCTTCACTTGGCCCACACAAGTCTCTGTTTTAATTCACATTCTCAAAGTTCGTTCTGCCTTTCAGCAGTTTCCAGCATCCAGAAGGGCCCCTTTCCTTTCCATTCCTCTATAATCCCCAGCAATTTCATTGTTCTGTTAACAGACAGATAAATAACTGTACTGAAATGGCAAATCTTAAATCACTGCACAGGTTGAGGATTTTTTTTCAGTACAGCTGAAGATTTTCCTTTAATGTTGCTTTCAGGCAACACTCCCTCAAGATTTTTATCTCTCTCAATGCATAGCACAAAACATAGACTCCTGCTATACAAGTTTGTCATAATACGAGATGCAGAATTCCTGATGTCATGTAAAGGAAAATTAAAAGTCAGATCATAATAGTTTGAATGAAATGAGTTTTCTGTGAAGAGTCATTGCATGCAGTCTAGCACTAAAATTGGTAGCAATTATTCTAAGGGTCAAGGTTCCAGAGAACAGTCATCTCAAAACAATACAATGGGCAACTTTTCCCAGAACAGTGTAACACCCAGCAGAGAGGCAATATTAGGGAGCTGCAGGAGAGGCAAGAAAGTGAAAAGGTTTATGTTATTGATTGCAGAAAAGAGGAGCCTTCAGTCACATATCAAATCAATCAACCACTCTATTTTGGTCTAGTACATTATTTGTTCACTACTTTTAGTAGTGCCTTTATTTGTATGCAGTATGATGAGCTTTGCAGAGTTCTTGAAAAGTCCACAACATTAAATCTGGATACCTAACAGTTAAGTCTTTACTTTTTACTTTTTTTTTTGTTTTGTTTTCCTTTTATGTTTCCTCTCTATCTTCTCCTCCCTCCTCTTCCCCTGCCCCTGACCAGTGCTATATAAATGGGGTGAGGGCACTCAATCAACTTTATTGAGCCACAGCAGTTTCCATACCTCTCAAGTGTCTAGATTTTATTGGAAAGTCCACCACTTACAGGAATTTGAATTATGGGCTACGTGGTGTTTTCATGTTTTGTTCCAATCTTTACTCTGTGACCACTGAAGTTGCAAGCAGGCATCTGTAAAGAAATGCAGACAGATTCCTGTAAGTTAAATTTACTGCACTGACTCAAATACCGTGCAAATATTTGCTGCCACCTGGAACCAATATTGATTTAAAGAAGAAGAAGAAAAAAAAAAAAAAAAAAAAAAAAGAGAGAAAGAAAACAATAAGCTAATCAATATAATTTATATATTCAACATCACCACTTCCAGCTTTTCTTAGTGTATATTGGGCTTGTGAAGGCTCTACGGTGCATTCTGGAATGGTGTAAGTATAAGGCCAAATTCATTAGAATTGGGATATATATACACTGCAACACTAAATAAGATAATGATTAATGCTACTGAAAATTGTGGGATAAAAGAACTTGAGGTTTTTACTGTCATTTAATATGTATGGTTATTACATGAATTTTAAAGTCTTCTCTCATTCACCCTAGTATGTTTAGCTGCATACTGAGCTAAATAAATAAGTGAAAGAAACCATTTTCATGTGGGACATAATAACTTTCCATTCAGTATGTGGTGCATTGTTAAACATTAAAGAACAGCTCTGTTTCCTGGATGTTAATGAGGATGTTGTTTGATTTAAATGGCACTACCGCCAAAGATCCTTACGATAACCATATGCTTTAGACCTTCCTCATATAAATCCTAGGACTGGAAGTCACCAGTAGAACTCCCTATGTCTTTTCAAACTGCATTTGTAACAGCAGTACATCCTTGATTGCAAATTTAAGTTGTAAATTGGATTGTAATTCATGAACATTAATTTTTGGCACCATCTGATAGCATTTTCTTTCAGTGCCATGAAAAAGAAGGCGGCTAAAAGGACAGAATGAAGATAGAATGAAGAAAGTGGATTCAGCCAAAGGCATTTTGTGTAGATGGAAGCTTCTCTTAATTAGTGTGGTATGTAAAGAGCAGGATACAGGTAACTGATATTATTTTGGTTGTTAGAGCCCTATTTTCTTATCCTGTACATGTGAATTGTACCTGCTGTGCAAGTACAATTGAGGTGGTTGCATATATGAATGAAATGAGCAGTTGAAGCAAGTGTGCTCATATTTTGAGTACAAATTTTGTTTTTATATCTTTAAATCTCTAGACCACCAGCTGTCTGTCAGAACTGCTCCTTCCATCATCTACTTTGATCAGATAAAAAAATGAAACTGTGTGGCACAACAATACATAAGAGTTTGGAGCTAATCTCTGGATCATTAATGAATACTCTCTCTCTTTAATGTCAGGCCTCCAGCCCTAGCACGCAAGATGAAGAACATTTCATTTAAAGAAATTGTGGGGTAGGGGTAGTCAGAGAAAATATAACCATGCTTCAACTATTCCTTAGGGCTACCTGGGAGCCATGACCTGAATGAGTGTCATATTATCTGGCCTCGAGAATCTTTCCTGTTTTAAGTGATCTGTGTACCACATGCAATGCAGACACCCACTCAGCCATTTGTAACAAACACTGTCATACAGCACTCATGTTATTCTAATAGTGAAATAGAAAATATGTTCCAACCATGAAAGTAATTAATATCAAAGAGAGATTTAAGATACTGAACAATTCAGAGTGTGCATATACCACTTTTCATCTACTGCTATATAGCACAATTGCCCTCAGATGAAGTGTTCCCTCCTGCAGTAAGTGGAACTGAAGCCACAAAGTTGTCCCTTTCAAGATCACTGTACGTCCTTGTAAAATGTGCACTGTATTTCATCATATCACCAGAACTGGACTGCTTTTAGAAGAGATGGCCACCTGCTACATCTGATGGACCCTCCAGAAGAGTCTGAAGAGAGTTTGTTGAGAAGGGGATGCAAAGCCAAGCATACACTTGGGACATTAGTGTTGGGAGGACATGGAGATGAACTCTAAAATAAAGTACAAAGATGAGGTGCAGGAAATGTGGAGAATGGACAGGAAAGTTCAGGGTGTAGAGCTGTTAAGGACATGCAGTAGTAGTGGTGCCTCTGAGAACACGGCCAAGAAATGTTAAAGGTAAAGGAATAAGGTAAATACAGAGGGTAGAGACCATGTAGCTGGTCAAGTAGCTTTGGTACAGCAGGAAGGATTAATACAGTGAAGCATGGGAGTAAACGTAGAGGGTAAGGAATCAAACACAGAGGAAAAAGAGGAGGAAGGAATTTTCCTCCAGGACATAGGATAGGATAGAATAATGCTGTTCCTAACAACCATGTCATGGGACCACACTCCTAAGTGGCTTTTGAGTACTAAATAGGCTTTCATATACAGTCTGTTATTTAAATAGGAAAAAAAAATCTGAAAATAAATGAAAAAGAACAGTGAAACTTTCACTAAGCAGACACCTGCTGTAGCAGCTGAGCTAGGAGTCAGCTCTCTCATGGTTGTGACAAGGGTTTTCACTGTGCTTAGCTTGGAATTATGCCAGGCACGGACCATGCAGCCCTACTTTCATAGAGAAACCAAAAAGATTTTAATGATTATGAATGACTAGAAGATCAGGTTTCTACCCAACACAAATGACATTGTAATAACAGGTATGAGAGGATGATAAAAGCTGAACATCAGATTTTTATTTTTTTTTTAATACAATAAGGTGTGTGGTTTCTTTAGGACTTTTTGTCCTCTGCATTTTTTTGATAGGTGTAAAAAATAAAAATAAAAATAAAAAATAAAAATAAAAAGGAAAAAAAAGTGGATTGAAGGTTAACTGCTAGTAATCAGAAATAAAACCACAATGCAATCTCCTGCTTGTCTGTCTTCATTCTAAAGTAATTTATCTAAAAATGCATCACTTTGTACATACGGTAAGCTGGGATGAGTTCATTCAAGTGTTTTTCAAGTACACTGTAATTGTACATTTCTCTGCTGTAAAAGGCCAACAGAAAATTGGACACAGTATACAAAAGAGATTTTTTTTCCTTTTTATTTTTTATATTTTAACCCACTTTCAGGACTAGATGCTGCATAAACAAGATAAAGTGGAGTGAAAATCACTTAACATCAGATTTGTGCATTCTGCTTCAGAAGCAGCTTTTTCAACTCATGTTTGTATTTATAGAACCACTGTTGCACCAGACCCTTTAGTGAGCTGTAACTGAGAGCAGATTCAAGGGGAACATCAAGTACTTTTAAAAAATTCAACCCAGGAACCAAAAGTATTTGATTTTTTTATTGGCAGAGTGTGGTTGTTGTAAAGAGAAATGAAATACAGTGACTCGTCATTGTTGAGTGTAATTGTAGATGTATCTAGCTTAAACTGGGTTCAGATAAATCTTGGAGTATGTTATGCATTACAATCAATTTCAGGTCAGATAAATGCATGTGCGCATGCATACATTTGTGATTTCACGATATTTAACTTTTTTCCTGTATATTTTTTCCTCTTTGAAAGAATACTTTTTATTTTTAGCAGGCACACTGAAATTCTTGTACTGCTAAGTATCTTTTTTTTTACAAACAGGTTATTTCTGGAGGATTTTTCTATTTTGCATGCACACAGATAAATACCATCAAAATAATACCCACATATACCTCCTTTCTAACTGGAAGAATATAATTTTGTATAAATCATTTAATTTGTAAGTGCTGGGCTATACAACAAGATACTTTAGGCTATGCAAAACACTGGACCAGAGCTACATTTAGTCATGGTGTGGCAAATCCACTTATGAGTCCTCTGAGACAAGCTGGTGGGCTAGAATAACAGCTCCATTATTTAGAGTTTCATGTCTATCACCCTCCTTATTAGCATAGTTTTGAGGTTAAACAGTGGTGTTAGATTTCAGTGTGCATCCTCCTACTAACTTTTTATCAAATTACTTTGCAATGTTTATTTAGATGGCTATCACTTAGATCAAGCATGTCAAATCCTAAAAATGTAACTTTTTCAGCAACAAGAAAATTTTTAGTGAATTTATTTAGTATCTAACTTCAACACGGAAATGGAATCACCTCAGAAACAGGAGGTTTTGAAAGTGTTTTTACAGGAATGATACACTGAACTTAATAAACAGAGAACTGTGTAAAGCGTTTCAGTGGTTTCAGTGGATTTTGGATCAAGACTAAGGTCTCATCTTTGAAAAGTACTTAAATTCTTGAGTACATCTGTGCCTTTTCAACAAAAAGCATTTAAGTATATAGGCCAGCGACTCTTGGTTCATGAAGGTTAAGTAGTCTTGTAGATGATTGTCTGATCAAATATTTAATGTTGACAAAAATATCAAGCTTTATGTATCACAAATACAAATGTCACCATTTGTATAGCCTGCTGTACATCATAGAATGGTTTAGGTTGGAAGGGACTTTAAAGTGCATCTAATTTCAAGCCTCCTGCATAGACAGGGAGTCCTTTCAATAGACCAGGTTGCTCAATACATGTATGCTAGAACAAATGAAATGATAGAATAAAACATATATATATGTTTTCCCCTGAGTTTAAGAGAACATTTTGCTTCAAAGCTGGTTTGCTTTCATCAGATCTATTCAGATCATTAACACGTCATAGAAATATTAGTGTACTGGCTGTCACTCTCTAGTTCATAAGCAATGCATGTCACACCTTACTCTCTTCACAGAGCTCAGGGTTTATTGGTTGGTTGGTTGGTTGTTGGTTTTTGTAATGACTTCAGGACTGGTTCTACTCAACCAATTGGTATGTTAATATTTGAAAGTTAGAAAACAAACAAACAAACAAACAAAAAACAAGCAGCAAACAAATGTAAATCTTGTGATACATCAAGTCTTGTATTTTGGCTTCACTAACATTAACCTTTGACTACCCACTTGTTATATGCACATGATGTGAGACCTGGTGTAGGTGTGCATATGTGTGGAACAGGACAGTAGCTCATAAGTCTAGCATAACTGCAAGTAATGACTGCAACCTTAAATTATGAAATGCAAACAGTGCTCAGTATCTGTATAAATGCTATAAATGACAAGCATATCTCTCTGAGAGATGCACATTTTCATAGACAGCTTGCAACTACCAGGACCAATATCTGCTCAGAAGCTGAAGGCAGAAGCTCAGGCAGAAGCTGAAGGCAAGAAATTTTCTTTGTCAAGATGGCACAGCTCTTTCTTTCCCCTCCACCTCTGATTTTTGCTCATGTCTGCCAACAAATGACTTAGGAAAACCTTGAACTGAGCTAATTTAGTTCATTCCTGTGTGTAATTCAAACTGAACTACAGCTGAACTGTATTTGATATTCCCATGGTTTGTGTGTGAAGCTACAAACAAGGGGAAATTGCAGATCAGAATGAAGCTCCTGTCAGCTGTCACTTCCCACTGATATATTTTACTGTAATTATTACTTTTTGAAAACTGGCATACGTTGTAAATTATAAGGTTATTTAAGTTCTGATGTACTACATTCCTGCTCTGAAGTTTTTGGAAAAAATATTTCTTTTTATGTGTTTACACTGGAGATCAAATCTGCCAGAGACACACTATCCTATGTTTTAAAGTGATGTGAGATTTAAATATATGTATTTCAGCTTCTCTCTTTGGCATCTCTGCCTTTTTTTTTTTTTTTTTTTTTTTTTTTTTTTTTTTTTTGAGGCAATACATATAAAGAAGCTCTCTTCAACACTAATCTGATGTTTTTGTAAAATAGATTACATCACATCCAGAATATATAATGATGCATCTGTTTAACATGCAGCCTTACCAGAAGTACAAATTTGATATGTTACACTTCTCTAACCTTATGTTTTCAGTACAACACTATGCCTTTTTAGCACTGACTAGGAAATCAGATTGAATATGTCTGGGAATACAGTTTCACATTGTGCATAATCCTGGTTCTGCAACTGAAGAAAATCAATGAGGGTGAAGCATTGATCTCCTTGCAGAGTGCAAATGCAGTTAGCTGTGAAACACACTGCTGGGAATTTTGTTATTCAAGTCATTCGATCGCTCATCGTGTTTGCTAACCAAGTTTTTATCATGCAGAACCTCACTAGCCTAAGCTTAGCTTCAGTTATGTATATAGCAAAAAAAAAGATCCCTTCTGGAAGAAGAAAAAGGCTTTGCATATTCACAATTCTTCTACTATGTATATGTTTGCTCAAGGCTAAACAGAAATGCCTTTTCGTCAATGACATTTCACAATGTCACCAAATATATGAAAGTCTCAGAGAAGTATGTGTGACTATGAATCACTCCAGGAAAATATTTTCTTCTGTTATGATGAATTTTGTTTTAGTCTGTATAGGTTTGTCAATTTATTTATTTATTTATTCTTAAAGAAGGAAATGTGGTGAAGTGTTTCTTGATGATATTCATACACATAGATACCTTCATAATTGCATGTATAACAAAAGCCTGCACATATAAACACACTCTTTAGAGAGTTATAGTTGTATTTAGTTATATAACAGCTGTATTTCATTCTTGTTCATAAAAATATTTTTATAACTTACAGCCTTCCAACTGCAGAAAATAAATCAAGAATTTTAAAAGTCATTGCAGATGATTCACTTAATGCTGCTATAACATTTTTTTTTCTTTAATTAAAATCTATATACTTTCATCTGGAATGAAATTCAGTTAAATAATTTGTACAGAAAAATGCAAGAGAACTGATATATTCTGTAATAAACAGTAGCTGGTATGTGACAATAGACAGAACCCTGACCTGCTGTAGTACTCTGATGTTATGTAATGTACTGACACTGAGTTAAGATTTTTCACAGTATTGCCATTGTACAAATATATGTAGCTGAACCACGTGGCATTTGTATTAAGACATAACACTCACAGATCAACATTTAGCTGCTGCTATATAAAGTAGTTCCTCAGAATATTAACAAGATTAAGATAATGAATTCTGCATACTAATAGCAGACAGCAGCTCTAGTGGTTGAAAGGAAAAAAAAAAAAGCTCTGGTTTTATTGTTTCTTGAGTGCTCAAAATTTAGAGGGAGGAAATATTAACTAAAATTTTGTGGGAAGTACAGAAAGGGCATGCTGCAGAAAATTGTTATCTAAGAGACTAATGTATATTATTCTTTATATTTATTTATCATGACCATATACTTGGTAGAATTATAGTGGAAAAACAAACAAACAAACAACAACAAAAACAATAGGAGAGCTTCAAAAGAAGTGTTTCCTCTGGACATTCAGTGCTATGCCAGCAACCGTTCTTCAAAAGACAACAAAGCTTTTTGAAATATTGAAGCGAAGAGCTGCTTTATATCACTAAAAGCATCATGCAGAACTCAACTGGTAGCAAACCATTCAATACTAATTTAGCAGCAATATAAAATTAATAGCTGAGCTTTTCATCTGCCTGTTATACTGGATTAAATACACTCATTTTTAAATGTGAATATTTGAGAAATTTTGATACTGCATAATGAGATACTTTATCACAATGAAGTGCAAATATAATATCTCTCACTGAATTCAAAGCACATACTACAAAACATAAAATGTTACAATATGTATGAATTTCAAGGTGAAAAATGAATTTAAAAATCCTTAAAAGCAACTAAATTAAATTCATGGTCCCTTTTATGCTCCCTGATTTAATTTTGTGTGTGTAGTCATTCAAAATTTGACCTCACAAAATTCACCATGAGACCTTCTCAAATAGTACAGTAACAGATAGCCTAAGCTGATGTTGACAGCTTGTTTTAAACAACATGTGTGAACAAACAAGTGAAGCATAAAACACCCAAACCTAGGCCTGACATCCACTCCCGTTTCTTGGGACTGGATTCCACTTCCGTCTTCACATCCTTGAACTTGCAGCTGTGACTTCAAATAACAAGAAAACCATGAACTAATCTTTACATGGCAAAATTAAAGAACTCACCCTCTTTTTTATCCTGCCTTGGCTATTGCTGGTAGTGACCCAATTACTTCTCTTCCCTTTCCTTTCAACTTCTAAATTGTGATTTCAGTTTCTTCTTTTTCTTTATAGTCATGGACATCATTGCAAGAACATGCTAGGTTTCCCATTGCAACATCTCTTAAATCCATTATGTTTATTCCTATAAACAATATTCACATGTAGATTTACACTACCTTTCCCTGTAAATACTGCATTTCCAGAGAGGAGAATGTATGTGTCCTCATTCCTTGCATTTCACTCAGAATGAAAGATTTTAATAAAATAAAATAAAAATAGCTCTGTGTTTCAACTGCCTGGGTGTTAACATATCTCCACACGGGAGATCCTTATCCTTTTTTTACATTATAGAATCATAGACCCGTAGAATCATAGACATATAGAATGGTTTGGATTGGAAAGGACCTTAAGGATCATCTAACTCCAACACCTCCATAGTGCGCAGGGACTCTTCATACCAGTTGTCCAAAGCCCTGTCCAACCTAACCTTGAACACATAGGGATGGGGAAACCACAGCTTTTCTGGGCAACCTGGTAGAGTGCCTCACCACCCTTAGAGCAAAGAATTTCTTCCTTATCTACCAACTTTTAGTTTGAAGTCATTACTCCTTGTCCAATAGACTTGTCCACACTTTCAGATACAAAGTCCTTCCAAAAGTAACAAGAATATTACTCTCTTATTCTACCTCCCATAATCTCACCAACTTCCTTTTTATTTATGCCTACTATTCTTCTTTAGAAACCAAGAGAATGCAACTACTTCCTGAGCTCTGAGAAGTGTGTTATAGTAACGGTCTTTTTTTTTTTTTTCCCCCTTGCCTTCCCAATACAGACTCATAGATAAAGCATGTTTCTCCAAAAACATAGGAAACATGGTTTACTTCTTTAAGAAATGTGAGTAACACTAACAATAAAGATACATCAAAATGAGATGAAAATAGATCTGTTATTGCTTTCTCTCAAGAGGGAAACCTCAAGACCCCCTCCAGCTGAAAATTTCCTGAGAAATACCTGGAGAGAAATATATAATATGGAAACTAAAATACAAACAGGATTTTTTAAAAATTGCTATTTTTACATACTTTATTGAGGTTTCCAGAAGGATTGTCTCTAGTAATAGATAGTTTTTTTCACTACACAATTCACAGAAATCCAGAGAGTGTTTCAAAGAAGGAGAAAGGGGGCTTCTATCTCTGAACAGCCTCCAAAGGAGTCTAACAGTTGTCACTGACTGTGGAGGGAGGCAGGGAAGTGGACAGTCATCTCAATAATGTAAAAGTCTTTCTAGTTACACTTTTTGTTTTACCCTTGTCAGCTCTGAAGCTAGAGTTCAAGTCTAAATATTTTCATTGGAAGTGCTTTGCTTTTCTGTTTTTTGTCTGTATCACTTGATTCACCTCAAAACAACATAGGCTGATGAGCTAGTTTTGTTGAAAATAAATATGTAATAAGCCCTGCAGAAAACATATCACATCGATTTTCTCAACATCCATAATAGAGCTGGTTTAATTATTAATTGTGAATGATGACTTTTTTTTTTTTTTTTTTTTCTGTATGTGGAACATTTAACTAATCCTGATTCCTGATATCTTTTATTCATCTGTGCTGAATAGTTTTTACAAACAAATATTAGCCCATGGCTTGTTTGAAAACTGCTGAGTGAAAGTGTTTGTTATTCATTGCAGATGACTGATAAGAGAGTTAACACTTTATTGATTTAGTTGTTTTGATAGTTTGTAAATTTTAAAGACACCACAGTTGGCTCTGGACTGTATGGGTTGTGGTTTGAGTTGTTAGGGGGAGAAGAAACATGGGTAACAAAAATAAACCAAACTTAAAAGTAAACATATCAAATATAGGATCATACTAGATCTGACTTTAAGAAAATGGTAAATAAACACAGAAAAATATTTAAAATATAATATATATATTACAAGATTTTTAATGCACTACTCATTCAGCTAGTATACAGTTAATGCTATTTCCAGTAAAGATTTTCAAATTTCTTATATTCACTTATTCACTGAAATACTAAAATCTTTTTTTTTTTTTTTTTTTTTTTTTTTTTTTTAGAGAAACGGTGATTAATCAATTAATTACAACAAATGATTAATGCAAGTCACTTATACCAGTGAGATGAACATCCACCATCTACATGTATATACAGGAACACAATGATCCCATACCATTCTCTATTAATTTTTAATTCTAGTATTTCATTGGTGTTTCATGTAATTTCACAGAATTATTCATGTAAATGAGAGTTTTCTCTCTGGACATGCTAATGAAACAAAAATTTAACCTGTATATGATCTTGCTAGGCAGCACTGAGAGCATAATTAGTTGTCAAAATTGTGAAAACGTAAACAAAAACAAATCCAAGGTTTTCTATCTCATATCATAAAGCATTTATTCACAAAAAGTAGAGAAATACAGAACCGTTCTTTGACTAGCTCTCTTTCTGTAAAAGGAATCAAGGAAAGGTTAATCAGAAACATTTACCAATAAGGGAGTGTTGTCCAAAGACTGAGACCTGACATCCACTTATTGCCTTTGGAAGAAGGCTACCAGGTTCAACCTCCTGCCATCTCTAATTGCCAGACCTCAAGGAAAAAGTGTAAAGTATTCATAACATAGATCTTCCCAGTAGGTATACACAAGTTATATTTTCCTTAGGAATAAGAAAGTGCTGATAATCTTCAGTGACATCTTCAGCTATTTCCTTTTTGCAAGGCATAATAGACCGTTACCTCGATGAAAAGCTTTTGTGGAAAACAGTGATTCTGCAAGTTTCTGAAAAGAAATTGCAACATAATACCAATTCTGAGTTTCTGGGGCTCGAGGGAACAGGAACTCACAAGCAATAGGTTTCTTAGTATTAAATCCATAGACCCACAGTGAATGAATGCAAGCACCATGCAGTGTTCATGTGAAACAATGTCATGCAGCTTTGGCATGCAACTCTTTGTATGCTGGTGAATTGTTAATTGAACTTGACATGCTTATCTCATCGTTTTGTATTCTCCACAGCAAGTGATTGTTTACATTTCTAAAAACAAAGAATAAATAAATAAATACATACATACATACATACATAACAGAGTATTTCCTTCTAAATAAAACCAGAGCTCTGTGGTGCACAGTGCCCTTGCTGGAACTCAGTCAATGTCACATACTTAATCTAGACTTGAACTTCATGACTGTGCAGTCACCTGTAGTAGATGCTTAGAGACATAACTGGATTACAGGTCTAAATCTTATATATTGGTAGTTTTTGAACCTTCAAGGTGTTACTGAAATGTAAATATACATCTTTGGGTGAACTCTCTGACACAGCAGCCTTCCTCAGCACACAGAGATTTGATCTGAGTCTGTGGTTCTTGCTGAGATATGCATTGCATCATTGTCTATTTTCAGCCTGTTACATTAATCAAAACCTATCCCATTTATTAAACTACTTGCTGCAGCTCAGGCATTTGAAATTCAGAGTGCCAGCAAGCAGCTGCCAGGCACCGTGAAGGAAAGAGGTGGGGTAGATTTGAGTAATGTACAAATTGAATTTCAAGTGACTGAGCAGCCTCTTTATCTCTTAGTGACACAACCAGTGACTGTAACAGTATTCTTAAAGGAAATGAAACCTGGAGCCACAGTTCAATCATTGGGTAGTTACTATAGCCCTTCCCAGCAGTCCTTCCGGAACTACTGATGAGTGTGACCTTTGCAAAAATGCACAAAGCCTTGATTTCTGCACGGTTAACCTTTACAAGCTGGAACCCTCCTGTGGAACCTAACCACAACAGAGAGATGTTTTGGAATAAAAACACGCACACATATCTCATGAAAGAATAAATTAAACAAAACAAAACAAAAAAAAAGAAGATAAGGAAAAAAGAAAAAGAGAGAAAAAAGAAACCTTTGATATAGGCATTTTAATTTTATCCAAATATTCAATTAATTTAATCTTTATTTTGATAAGTACTTTTCACACTCATGAGAGTGAGAAAAGAAGAGGAGAGGAGAGGAGAGGAGAGGAGAGGAGAGGAGAGGAGAGGAGAGGAGAGGAGAGGAGAGGAGAGGAGAGGAGAGGAGAGGAGAGGAGAGGAGAGGAGAGGAGAGGAGAGGAGAGGAGAGGAGAGGAGAGGAGAGGAGAGGAGAGGAGAGGAGAGGAGAGGAGAGGAGAGGAGAGGAGAGGAGAGGAGAGGAGAGGAGAGGAGAGGAGAGGAGAGGAGAGGAGAGGAGAGGAGAGGAGAGGAGAGGAGAGGAGAGGAGAGGAGAGGAGAGGAGAGGAGAAGAGAGTTGGTGGAACAGTGAATGTGGGGGCTCCATCAGTGCTCTTACCTGGTGCACTCATTACCTGTGAGAGATTTTAGGAATCCAGATTTACATATGAAAATAACCCATCATAAGAAATTTTAGGAGAGGATGAATTACCTTTCTGCCATCCTTAAACTTCAAAACTTGAACTCAGCCATTGGCATTATTTTCTTGAGCACTTCAGAGAGCATACTGCCTCAGACCAAGGGTGTCTACCTCTCACAGTCCTTCAAAGCTGGTTTAGAAAGCAAAACTTCAATATTTTTCTCAACAACATTCCAAATAATGCCAAACAGGTTATTGGTGAGCATTTCAGTCAATGCCACCAAAAAAAAAAAGGTAAAAAAGGGATGAAAATTGGTGGAATCTTGAGGATAGCTTACTCCTGCAGATTTCTTATTATACTTGATGTCACCAATAGCTCTTTGGAAAGCTTTAGATATATCTTTGAACATGAAAGGCAAAGTAATGCTGATTCATATTTTATTTAGATTAGGTTGATTCGATTTTCTGGGTACGAATCTTTGTAGAAATTATCTTTGAGATAAGATCTTTGGAGAAAGTATTTTTCAAAAACAAATCTTTACCATCTAAACTGTGCATTCCTTGATCTGGTTGCATGCTTTTCATTTTGTTGTATAGAAATCTTCTGTCTCACATTTGCTGACCCAATGTCTGTCCTTGTCATGCTCGTAGTAGAAAATATCTATTTCCTTTCTTTCCTTCTTTCCTTCCTTCTTTCTTTCTTTTCTTTCTTTCTTTCTTTCTTTCTTTCTTTCTTTCTTTCTTTCTTTCTTTCTTTCTTTCTTTCTTTCTTTCTTTCTTTCTTTCTTTCTTTCTTTCTTTCTTTCTTTCTTTCTTTCTTTCTTTCTTTCTTTCTTTCTTTCTTTCTTTCTTTCTTTCTCTCTTTCTCTCTTTCTCTCTTTCTCTCTTTCTCTCTTTCTCTCTTTCTCTCTTTCTCTCTTTCTCTCTTTCTCTCTTTCTCTCTTTCTCTCTTTCTCTCTTTCTCTCTTTCTCTCTTTCTCTCTTTCTCTCTTTCTTTCTCTCTTTCTTTCTCTCTTTCTTTCTCTCTTTCTTTCTCTCTTTCTCTCTCTTTCTCTCTTTCTCTCTTTCTCTCTTTCTCTCTTTCTTTCTCTCTTTCTCTCTTTCTCTCTCTCTTTCTTTCTCTCTTTCTTTCTCTCTTTCTCTCTTTCTCTCTCTCTTTCTCTCTTTCTCTCTTTCTTTCTCTCTTTCTCTCTTTCTCTGTTTCTTTCTCTCTTTCTCTCTTTCTCTCTTTCTTTCTTGATGATTTCAGTCAAGCCAGGATATTGATTAAAGTATTTAATGTAGAATGAGGATGAGCAATATTGAAACATGAGAAGGATTAAATAACAGAAGACTATAACTACAAGAACACAAACTGGATAAATAACCACCTGGCAAAGTATTTTGTCTTTAATAGCAATTAGAAATTAAATCCTGGGAAGCCATGTACTTATAGTTGCAACTTTTGTCTCCCCGGACAGACCAAAAACATATCACAGCTTTTCACAATGCATTCTCTAAAACTACATCTGTAAGATATGTGGGTGAAAACAGCTTCATTCTAGCCTTCAAAGTGAAGCCACATGCTTGGACCTCAGCAGGAAAGTGACTTTAATTCATTCTAGATGACCTTTTCATTGAAAAGAAAAACCCTGCCCTTAGGCTATTTAGAAAGGTTAGGTGTACCTTTTTCCTTTTACTATTATGAGGCATACATTTATTAGTGCTTTCCAGTGTTTTTTTTTCACACCAACTGCAGTTAGCCTTTAGAAAAATCAAATAACTCCCACCCTCATCCCTACCCTTTTCCCTTTTGTAGATCATTAACTACTTCCAGACTCCTGCTTATTAGATCTGAGTGTAAAAAATTTCATTCAAAAAAAGAGGAAAAGGAAAAGGATCAACACTATAACTGATAACATGCAGCAAATAATAGCTCATTAAATAGCCTTCCTATTCTTTAAAACTTGTTTTGGTTGTTTAAAATAGTCAGCTTAGAGAAAAAATATTCTCTAGTGAAATAGTATTAAATATGCTGCTTTTCATCTCTGCCAATGAGGATTTTGGTATGGATATATGGAGTTAGCACCCAGGGGACACTGTTAATTACCAACAGAGGAAATCATGTTCTGTATGCAGATTGCTGAAAAGTCTTTATTAACTGCTAAGAAATAGTTAATTTGTCATTAGTCAGAACACTGAACCAGAGGCTGCTGCCTATGAACCATTGATTAAAGTTTATGGTAGCAATAACCTCACTGAAAAACATTTGTTACCATACTTAATGACCAGATTTTAAGCCATTAATCTTCCTTTGCAGGTTAACCAACCAAAAGGCTGTTAGCTGTTTATTACAATCACTGTCACTGATATTAATATTCAGACTTTTTAAACACCAAACAAAAGCTCTTAATGTAGCAACTTGTGCATTAATAGCACCAATTACAAAAGGAAGGGGCCTCCACTTCTAACATACATAGAATGATACTGCAAATAGAAAACTATATATATATATATATATATATATATATATATATATATATATATATATATATATTTTTTTTTTTATTTTTTTTCCCTTAGGCCAAATGTGGTCATAGGCTGCCATTAATCCTCTTCTTAACAGAAGCACAGAGAGATGGGGAGAGTCACAAGTGCATGGTAGGACTTCAGGTATCATAGGCAGCATTCCTCTTGACCGTACATATGGTGGCAGTATCATAACCACTGCTTTACTCATATTTGTAGTTATGAGGAGTTGAATTCACCCCTTCCCTTACCTATGATATGGAAGACAGACTTGTTCTCCCTGATAGGTTAGTCCTCACTTCCACAGGGAGCAGCAAATGGTCTATCTACCAGTGCAAACATGGAAGAAACTGGAACAAAACTGCTGTTCACTCCAGTGGTAAATTCTTAGTGAAGCCAATATCATCACAACCAAATAGAAACCAATACATCTGTCCTTTAGTCCTCCACTGAGGCAGCTGCTCTCCTTGTTCTTCTGTCACTGTGGTGTCCTGGTGTGCACTGGTATAGGCAAGCAGAAAGTACAGAACAAAATACTTGTGTGTATGTTCTCTTTAGATGAGTTTTCTACTTTTTTCATTTTAGTCTTGGAAAATAAAACAGATGATGTACTTGCTCTAAAACCAGTACAGTACTATTTCTCGCAGGAGTGGTTCTGAAATATGAATGTGTTCCAAATTGCTGCCTATGCCTTTAGAAATGTTTTGAGGTTAGTGTACAGCATGTGCTTCACTCTGGATATCTATAGTCATTGGGCAAGTGCCCAAAGTGAGAAGCAATGCTATTATTAGAAATTCTGTCTGATGGTTACAAAACATTGCAGGATCCTATTTGAGTTCAGGCTCCACCATGCAATGACCTATTACAAACAAAGCAGAAGGACCTTCAGTGGACAAGTGATAGTTTTTACTAAAACATTTTAGTTTAGCTGAACATACACAGTGTTTTATGCCTGCAAGCACATTAGTGGCAGTGGCTTGAGGTAAAGTACTGATAGCCTCAGCTGTGCCTAAGCACCTGCCAGCTTCCACTGAACTTAACTAATGCATCTTTACTATATACAGCACCTCTGGGATCTCTGTAATGAAGTGACCCATCTTTAATAATTCTGCAAATCACAGTAATACAATAACATTTGTGACCTAATCACTTAAGATAGTTATTCTTGAGTAGCAAAATAATAAAGAAGGAACACGTGGGGTGGTTAGATCAATAGTAACGGTAATGACACAAACTGTAGCAAACAATTCTGTTAGGAGAGCTGTGAGTACTCACAACCTAAGATGGCAGCTCTGAGGATTTCAGTCTCTTTCAGTCATTTGCCTTTCTGATGGTTATTTCATAATTGTTGAACTGGGGAATTTAATGTACATGTTAATTCTTCAAATATTCTTGGCCACATTCCATCCAATAAACAGTTTTTGTTATTATCTAAGTATTTAACTCATCCAAGTTCTCAACAATAACAATGTAATGTCTGGATTCCACACTGATTTGGGAATAGCTGTTAGCTGAGGGAGTGAAATAAAATATTCTTTCAAATGTCTCATTTTTTGACTTTTTTTTTTTCTTTTTGAGGTCTGTATTATTTCAGAGAGAGATTGGTTCTTTATACACAACAATATATGTGTACTGAATTTCAGCAAACTAATGTCTTATGAGGTAAACCTCATTTAACAAAAGTGACTTTCCTGAAACCAGACATTTAGATTAAAATCATATCTTGGTTTAAAGTGTTTATTACTACAAGCTTCTGATTTTGTCCTATGGCTCATTAACAAAATAATACTTAAGAATATTTGACTTTCAGTAAGGAGCTCACACCTGACAATGATGAAATAGTGTTTTAAACCCAAATAATGTGAATGATAAGCATGGAAAATCCACTTTTGGGTTTTCCACATCATAGTGCATGGTGACTTTGTAACATGCAAATGTTGAGCTATTGATCCCTTAAAAAGTACTTTTTCCTTGGTGTGGGCACTGCTGTGGAAAGCAGACAAAGGCTGTATGAATGTATGATTTTCCTACACAAACCACACGATCAGATGAGCTGTCTTTTTAAGATGTAAGGAGGATCATACATGAAGACCGATGTGGTGCAACCATACCGCTAAAACTGCCTTAACTGTGCCTTCACTCCTCCTTGCTGAGGCCTTACTGAGCTTTGATGCTCTCCTTCCTGAAAACCCTTTTATGCTTTCTGTTGACTCCATATGGCAGTCTGATGAGCTCACACTTCTTCTTAAGTACTTCTGTATCAGAAAACAAGAGCAAAGCTGAAACAAAGTGAGTCATCTGTTTTAGTCTCTGCTTTCACTGCATGAGATAATGTGGAGGTGTTAATTACAAGACTTCACTGAGTCTTGACTAATAACAGTGTGCAAACAAATGTATGTCAAACTCAGCTACAGAAAGCTTCTACTAATAAGGTAAAACTTGCAATTAGAGCCGACAATGAAGTCATACTTTTCCTTGAATATTCATTTATGAAGCCGTTGTTTGTAGGCTTGCTTCTGTTTTCTTCAAGGAAACTAATAGGAACTTCTAGTCATTCATTAAAAATGACTTAAATATCATTTGGTGAGCAAGCTCACTGGATTAATTCTCCTTTGTACTAATCCACTGACCCTTTGCATCAAAGGCAGAGAAGTAATGTTCTCTAAGATTCCCCAATCTGTGACCTTGGCATAATAGGAACAAATTGAATTCCCAGAAGAAGAAAAATGACACTGACCATATAAAATCACTAACCACATGTCTGAAACACCATTCATTTCATTTAAATTCTACACTGGAACTCCTTAGGTTACAAGAAGAACGAATATGATTAGCACACTAAACTTAGTTCTGTCACTTGGTCTATGGCTTTTTTCCCCTTCTTTACAAAGCAGTTTTGACATGGTTCTTTAAGCACTGTTCCCATGCTGGATGAATGCATACCAGAAGGAAGCAGGCTGCACATTCAAATCTCTTTATGTAGCTGGATCCCCAAACAAAAACAATTGCAGGCTCAGACTCAGACATGCAGTCTAATTCCATATCTGTGGATTAACCATTCCCTAAAAACCATTTAATGATTACAATTAAATAAAATTCAGATCATGTAAGTTAATTTTTATAGTATGTGAATGTAAAGGAAAACAGTAAACAAAACCTTGAAAAAAAACCTCTAGAAAATATTTCACAACTAATTGATAAAGACAGGAATTTTGTAAAAAAACATGAGAAAATAAATCAACAAAGTACTCTCTTTGGAAATATTCTTTCTTTGATCAACAATCTTCCTTGTCTAGGTTTCCAGTATTAAAACTTTGTGTATACAAAAGTATACACAGTAGTGGTACTGAGCATTGGTGAAACTGTGTTGAATACAATGCTGCTCTGGAGCATCTTTTTGCACTGTGGTATCTGTCTGAGTAATAATTTGGCTTTGTATCATTTGTATCATATCATCATATGATTTGTATCATCATACCAAATACACTTTTTTTTTTTTTTTCCCTCCTAATCTCTCTAGGTATCTCTGGAAATATATGGGGATATCTGTAACAATGTCTGTGTCAAATCTGTACATACATGTATTAACACACCTTGTCAGTTTCTAATACTTTAGCTCAACTCCCAACTTTTTCAAGACCAAATTCAATGCCCTAGTACCCAGGGAAGGAGAAAAAGTGGTAACTAACCCCTGCACATTCTCACTTCTGTTTCCATTTGTATGTTGGCTAGAGTAATAACAACAGACGGGGCTGACAAGCATAAATTTGCAAACCTGACACAGAGATGTGGTGATATGGTGGAGTTGCTTTTATTTTATTAGAGTCTGAAAAATGCGAAAGCTGAAATGTTGGTATCTAGATTTTTATTTTTTTTTTAATTCAAAGTGTATCTACAGAGGAGACATTATAATACCTCTGTTACTTTCACAGCCAAAGCCACATGATAGGAAAACTTTATTTGACTGCATTTCTTTATACTGTAATTCAAGTAAATATATTTGAAAATAAATAGTAATAAAGTTAGTGAATTCAAGATGAGGTAGGCAGCTAGAGATAATGGACTTAATCAGACTGGTCTGTTTTGAAAATCAGAAAATTATTCATTTTAAAATACTTTATTGGGTTATGAGATTAACAGAGGCTTTGAAACAATGGTCACATTCTTCAGATGCTCTTCAAAATGCATATCATGCAATTACATCTATAACAGGGAGTTGGTGAAAGTAATGTTTTATGCATACATACTTTGTTTATAAGTTTATGACTATTTACAGGCACTGCTAACAGAGAGATTTCACCTGCTTTAGCAGTTGAAATCTACCATAGACCTGGACTGCAAAATGGTTAGAATGGTTAGAAGCGAATACTTTAAAAGGGAATAAAATCAAGAGGAAAACTTTCTTTCAGTGAAACAGATTAAGAAAAAAAAAAAAAAAAGTGTAAATTATATCTTGCAGCAGGTATTGACTGTCAAGGTAATGCATTACTACACCATTTGGAAAAAACTACACTTCTAATTAGATGAGCAAATAAATGTTAATTTCAATTTATTAATATAGCTGCAGGCCTTGTTGCAATTTGTCTCTTATTTCTGAGACCAAGGAATCACAGTCTGGAAATCATTGTGGTGAAGTAACTGGCTTTAATAATGGATACAGGCTGTGAATTATTCATGCAGAGGGGAACAAGCCTTGATGCTTTCCACTCACTCCTTTAATTAACTGTGAGATACTGACGAGCCCTATAGTGTGTCTAAGCCTTCTAAGTTTATCTCCCCTGAAAATATGAATTATCTTGTAGGCATACAATTGAAAAAAAAAAAAAAAATAAAATAAAATAAAATAAAATAAAATAAAATAAAATAAAATAAAATAAAATAAAATAAAATAAAATAAATAAAAATCTGTTTATCAACAGCTTAATACATAAAATATAATCCTTACAAAGTAACTGCTCTGCTACTTTTCTAAACCTCAGGTTTGTGTTCTTTCATGACAGAACCATTTCAATAAACCATGTCTTCAGTCTCAGCCCCAAATTAATCTCATCTCCCCTCTGCAAAATTTATGCTTCTTGCAAATTCTGGAAAAGGTTGCCCTATGGCTTTGATATCCAATGGTCTTTCTTCACTAAAAGTGATGGATAGGGAATACACTAGTGTACTAGATATAATAATATATAATATTATATATAATAATATATAATAATATATAATACACTAGATATGTGCCGTACTCAAAACGTCCTCAGATCCGACAGGAGCATGACTCAAATCTCTCTTCTCCCTCCCTTCCTCCCTCCCTTTCTCCCTTCCTTCCTCCTGTCCTTCCTTCCTCCCTTCCTAGTGTTCCACCAGCATAGTGGACTACCAGAGGCAATTCTGAGGAGAAATTGCCACCCTTTGTGAGGCTCAAGTGATCACCCAAAACAAAGCCATTCAAACTTCTGGGAATAAAACTATATATTTTTGATCATGTTTCAATCAACAGAACTATTTCTGTTGCCTAATTATATATATGCATAATAATTAGTTGGATCTGGTTCCAAACCAGGAAAAATCTGAAAGAGTACAACTCAGGAAAATTTTGTTAAGACATAAAATGTAATTGAGTATTTCCTCTTAGTATATTGGAATAAACTTTTATTTAAAACCATCAGTTTGTAGCTGCTTAATGAGCTACGAAATGCATTTTTAAGCCTGTATTTGGTGCAGCATCAAACAAACATTCTAAACTCATACCAAATGTAAATGCTGCAATTATTTGTACGGGGGTTGGTATGCTATTTATGTGGGTTTACCAATGTGCTTTAACTGTTTCCTGAAGAGGATCACAGATTATAGTTTCTTAATGAAAAAAAAAAAAAAAGTTAAAAAAAATATATATATTTTACAAGTTCTGTAATTAGAAGTGCAGAGTTGAGCAGGAGCAATGCACTTCAGAGGCACTTTCTGGTGAGATATAAATCAATGGTTTTTCTGCAGTCACATTAGTGACATGCTTAGATAATTGATTGTCCCTTATCTGACAGATCTACATTGCTATTACCCGTTACTAAGCAAGTAAAATATGTACTGCACAAGAACATTTATTGAGCATTTTTTGTATTGCAATGATAAGCTTCCTTTGACTTTCAGCATTTCTGAGCTAAAGAAAGAACCTGGGGGAGGTCTTCTCCTACCATTTCTTTGTAGAAATTGAATCACAATTTCTATAAATCAAATACCATGTTAAAAGCCCTGTGAAGTAAACAATGATGTATGTGAATTAGCAGCAAACTTTAGTCAATACAAATCAAAGTGGCTTTATGAAGGTATTGATGTTTTCAGCTCTTGCGAAGGTTGAATACATTTACGCATTTACCCCTGGGGGGATTGTTGATCCAAATGAATCTATTCACTTTGAAACCAGATCATGGTCATGGCAGCAAACAAGCTTACATACACCAAACTAAATGTGGCACTTATATTAACCACAGTAACTGTTAAGTCTATAGCAATACAAGTGCTATTCTTAACATAACAAAATGGTGTGGAAAATAAGTACGTGATTGCAATATATGGGTTATGTTTTAAATCAATTTTCAATTTATTTTTGTAATGTCAGGCAAAAAGTGGTAGAATCCAAATATAATATCATTTTCACACATGAGAGAAAGAGGTAATTGTGATATCAGATCTGTTACTTTCTCATTTTCTTTACTAGATTAAAATAATGTTTACTTTAAAAGATAAACTATATTTTGTACTTTTACAAATGTTCTGCAGGATGTACCAAATCTACTCCTGATTGCTTGTGTGTAAACCTGAAGTAGCTGCAGTGAAACCATCCCTGAAAAACACCACCGGGTTCAACATAATTACTTGACATTGATACTGATGTGCCAGGTCTAGTTGTCCCTGTGTGTTGAATGTTAGCATGGAAGCAGTGCACATAGAAGGTTGTATTTATTTCTGTATAAACAATGACCGCATGAAAAATACATTATTTCTCTTTGAATAATATCATGAAAACAGCCAGGCATTACAGGATTAGCTGCAGAACAAGGAACGTCATGACTGCAACCATATGGCAGTTGGAAGATATTATGTAATGTATTATTTGATAAACAAAGCTGCCCTCTTTGGTTTATACGTTAAAAAACTAACAAGCAACCTCCATACCCCGACCCTTCCCCCACCTCATCCTCTCTCCCCACCCTCCCACCACCCCAAATAATAAACACACACACACAAGAAAACAATTGCAACAACAACAACAAAAATCCACTTGCTATAACCCGACAATTTTAGGAGCTGCTTCTCTTCCCACACTGTTCTGAAGAAGCTGACTGGATACCCATGGGCCTAAAGTGTAACATATTGCCTGTACTTCAGAGTACAAAAGGGCAACCCTCCTTTCAATCCGTTTGCCTTTCTCCAAGAAAATAAAAACATATAAATATCTCTTCAAACCCATCATGCTTAATAAATGTCAGGTTGCCTAAGGGTGCTTGCAAGAGACAAATATATATTAAGGGAACCACACCAAACAAAACAAAACAAAAACAAAAACCCTATCCTGATGTGTAGTTGGGAGCCGTAGATCTTTTTTAAGCACAAATGAAAAAAAAAATCAAAAAAAAAAACAAAAAAAAAACAACAAACTGTAAATTAAAATGTCCTCCACAACGTTTTTTTTGTAGTTCTCTCCTTCTCTAAAGAATAGTGCAGCATTCAAGTGTGGGAATGTTTCTCTTAAACATGTGTAAATCACACGTTTAGCCATGCAGGCTGCAGCAGAACCGTAGCGGTGGAGGAGGGGAGAATTAAATACTGGTCAAGCAGTGTGTTAATGAAACATTTACACAAGCAGTTTATGTGGTAGTAATGAAAAGGGCTCTTTCATCCCATCCTTTCATTACTTAGCACAACCTTTAAGAGGATTACGAAAAAAAAAAAAAAGGCCAGTGGCGGGGGGGGGAGGTGGGTAGAATGTGCTTATCTGTTGATTCTCAGGATCGGTGTTGCTGAGTTCTTAATAGATTGCCCCTGGATTTGAGATTACTGCAGCGCAAGCTCTTTCAGGCATGGCTACAGAACAGAAAGCAGTTTGTTTTAGCAGCTTTCTCACTCTAGGATGAAGAGAGCTATTGACTTTGTGATGAAATGACACAGGACTCTAAGTTGCTGTGGACTGATCCCTTCTGCAGCCTCATCGCTCCCTTTAGGAAGAGAATAATATTTGCAGCGATTTCTTTAAGGTGGATGATGCAGATTGCATTGAGACGTGCACTAATTCCTCAACTAATGTGATTAAAAGCTGCTGACACTGTGAATTTAGTCACTGTAAGCAGCAGACTTGGCAAAATCCCTGTACACGAGGTAGGGTTCACCTCCACAGGCAATTTACCCTGGAGCAAACCCATTACAACTCCTTGTGCAAAGGTGTATGTTTTAGGTCTGTCTGGCTCAGGATTCATTTTGTGCTGGAGGAGGTTGTGCTTTACGTGTGTGTGCATCCCTCCCTCCCTACCTCCTCCAGTCCTCTGCGCCTGGATCTGTGCTCTGTACAGATCCTTTGCTATCTTGTGCCATGAGTACCAGGCATGCTTGCAAATATGTCTGTGAAGACTTTTCTGACCCAAATGTGAAAAAAAAATAAAAATGTGTTTGTCTTATTCAACTGCTTTAGTGATGCAAGACCAGACCTGCAGCTAGACAAGGCTGCTGAGTCTCCTGGACTGCTTCAGGCCACCCTCCTCCCCTTTGGTCAAGCATGCTGGTCAAGATGATAGGTTGTGGGGTCTAGCTGAAAGGTAGTTCTGTTGCAGGCTCTTGCCATGTAACACAGCCTAGATAGAGAAGGTGGCTCTGAACAGTCCTGATGGCTGCTGCTGCTTGTCAAGTTCTGTCTCTGTTTAGTTTGTGATTGATAAAAACACATGTACATTTGATGATGTTGATTAGGTCTTGTTGCTTACTGGGCCCAGCACCAGTGCAGGCTTCCCAGCATTAGCATTGCATTTTAAATCTCTGCTTTCTGTCTGGTTAAAGAAAAAAAAATAATGTGAGGAAAATAAAAAAAATCTTGCATATTATTGTTTGTGAAATTAATTTCTTAGTATAATTTCATTGTCAAGAAGAGATTCAATTTTCCATCAGGTGTGAGCATCAACAACAGAAGATAATCAGATATTTATGTTCAATTGCCTGACATCTCTAACATCTTGTTATCTTCACACATGGAAAAAGAATACTAGATTACAAGAGAAAAAGTAAACATTTCTATTGATATTTCCATACTTGAAGGAAATATTTTATTGTCTCTATTACTGTTAATGACATTGTATGGAGTAGTTCTCAACAACAATCATATAAATTGCAATTAATGATCTAGTTAAAAGTTTTTCAATGGACTTAAAATATTGCATTGAACTACCTGCATCTGGAATCCCCAAATGTCATAAATATATTTCATAATTCATTAACTGTCTGCCCATTGCTGATAGATTTGGAAGTGGTTCAGACTGATAATCTGCAGCAGGTCTGCAGCATTAAAATGAACCCTCTTGCCTTTAAATTGTTTTATTTTAGAGTTCCTATGCTTTTTTTTCTTGTCAGAGAGGAAGCAAAATTAGATGTTAGGGCAAGGGAGAAAGAGACAGTGAAAAACACTGAAACATTTCCAGCTGATGCTTTTCTGTTCAGCTTTTAATTTTGACCTGGAGATCTTTATTTATTGAGCTTTTCAGTCTGAATGGAGCTTTTAACTAAGAACAGGCATCTCACAAATGATAACTGCTCAAGTTAATTATTTTGCAGCATTGAGGATTTTCCTTTTATTCCATACAAAAATCTCTATTTAGGAGAACAGTAATGTAGCATGGTTAAGCTTTAAATTTTCAGAATGCTCAACCTTAGCTATGTATCCTGAACATTTTCATTACAATAGACCTTAATTATCAGATTATTCTTTAGAATGGCTGGACAATTTTTCTACAGTCTGTGTACATGTATAACATATGGTAAGATCTTCTGCCAGTATTTTATCATCCATTCCTCTTAATATGATAGAATTTTTGTGTATTTCACTAATTTAAATTTCAGATAGCATGTTATGATTTGGTAGAAAGAAATTTATATGTTTGCATGATACAGTGTAGTTGTTGCTACAAATATTCCATAGAGATGCCATCAGGACATAGCCATAAAGATAAAATTGTTGGAAAATTCCACAGACTGTGCATACGTGTGTGTTATTGTGCAAGTATATTTGCACACACATATGTGCATCATTCTTAAATTAGCAAAAATAAAACCCAAGTTTTATTAAAAATGACACTGTCAATATCATTTAATTCAAAATGAACACTTTTAGACCATTTTTTTTCCTATTTAATCTAGTTTTAGAGGCATTATAAATTGCTTTTAAAATATTATTAAAATTATTTTAAAGAAAGGCTTGGTACATACTGGGGTATGACCTGTTGGAGAGCAGCTCTGCAGAGAGGGACCTGGGAGTCCTGACGGACAGCAGGCTGACCATGAGCCAGCAATGTGCCCTTGTGGCCAAGAAGGCCAACGGTACCTTGGGCTGCATTTGGAAGAGTGTGGCCAGCAGGCCAAAGGAGGTGATCCTCCACCTCTGCTCAGCCCTGCTGATGACACATATGCAGTAGTGTCCAGTTCTGGGCTCCCCAGTACAAGAGGGACACAGAGCTACTGGAACGAGTCCAAAGGAGGGCTATGAAGATGAAGAGAGGACTGCAGCACCTGTCATACAAGGACAGGCTTGGCAAGAGAGCTGGGTCTGTTTAACCTGGAAGAGAGAAGACTGAAGGGAGACCTCATCAAAGTGTATAAAAATCTGAGGGGAGGGTATCAAGAGGATGGAGCTGGTCTCTTTTCAGCTGTTCCCTGCAAAAGGGTGAGAGGCTACAGGCATAAGCTGAACCCCAGGAAGTTCTGGCCCAGTATGAGGGGTCACTTCTTTACTGTGAGGGTGGCGGAGCACTGGGACAGGCACTGGCCCAAAAGAGATTGTGGAGTCTCCTTCTCTGGAGATATTCAAAACCCACCTGTATGCCATCTTGTGCAACGTGCTCTAGGTGATCCTGCTTGGCAGAAGGGTTGGACTAGATGACCTTCAGAGGTCCCTTCCAACACTGCCCATTCTGCGATTCTATGATTTTGTGAAAATTATAGAGCAAATTCATAGCAGTTGAGCAATCTAACGTCATAGTGTCCAGGAAGTGAGCAGCTCAATTTTCTTCACATCTTGTTCTTCCTTTTCCTGGCTGTAAGTATGAGCAGTTTCCATGCAATCTGTCTGCAGAAAGCTAGCCCAGTGAGGGTAGTAGAATATACCATTAGCTAAATTAATTTACCGGGACATCCTGGCACAGGTATATAAATTGGGATTATACAGCCAGATGCAGGGAAGTGAAAGGAAATGGAAAAGGAGCGGGAGGATGAAACTTGCAGCTTGCAGTGGTAGGGAGATATTTTATGAATGTATAGAGAACACAATATTGAAAATAATAAAAATAACAACAACAATAATAACAATAAAAGTAATAATATTAATTGCATGAGTTAGCAAATGGTCACTTTTTTTTTTTTTTTAGATATTTCCAGTAAAATAAAATTGATACTCAGGGAGCTTGATTTTTTTTTTTTTTTTTCTTTTTTCATAAATACACATATAAAGATTCTGTGTTCTTTGAGTGTTTGCTAAATGCAACTGCCAATCACAGTTTTGTTATTAGCAGTATATGGTATGCCAAAACACAATGGTAAGTGTACAAATCTTTTTAAGGATTAGGATGTGAAAGTTCAAGGACAGCAGTAAAATATCCTAAAAAGGGAATTGTATATGATCCTGTAATAAAGATCCATGTGTAAATATCAAAAGGCAATGATAGTACAGGAAATGTGAGTGCTAACAATTGAAAGAAAAGCAAAAAATGTCAAAATAAACACAATCTGAAAAGACAAAATCCAAGCTGGGTAAGAAAGTAATGAACATGTTTGGAAGGAGCTTCTGATTGTATGTGATAAACTGGCTTGGTTCCCATACACAAGAACAGAAAACATCATCGTGAAATTCTCAACAGACCATGAAGAAAACAAAATCCATCTACTTTGCTACTTCAAATGTACACCACATGAAAATAAGAGTACGATGTTTATTCCGTGCGTCTGGATCCCTGTCCACAGAAAGATACATATGTAAATAGACTAGAAAGCCAAAGCTGTTTAAATTTAAAATCTAATTGGTCAATTTAGAAAGAAATTGAGGAAATTAAAGACAAAAGATTTGGGAAACATGTGACAACAATAACCATCTCAAAAAGAGCTTAAATTAATACAGAAAATTAGATATCAAAAATCGTTTTCAAAACAGCTCAAAATCCAGTGCAGAGCTTCTACTCTCAAATCTAACTCTTTGTGTGTCTATTTTGTGGGCACAAAAAAATCTCTCACATACATTGGGCAATAAATTAAATCAGGTTTACCTCACTGAGGATGCACATAATACCACTATTCCTCACATTCTTTCACAAATCAGAAAACTGTAGAACAGTTCTACTTACCCCAGGAAACGGAACTGTGAAATAAATTTCCCAGTGTCATCACAGCACAAATAAAGATCACATCATGTTAACCTGGGAGTGGGACTGCTTACAACCTGACAGGATTGGACTAACTTGGGTCCAATACTTGGGTCCAAAGACACAGACATAAACTTGCTATGTGGTCTACATGTGCCTTTTAAGGATCAATATACTTTGTATTTCTAATCCTATCTCATCCATCTCCCCTTGGCTCAAGTAACACGGAGTATAAATAGTATGATCATGTTCTTTTATTGTATGATGGAGACGCACAACAGCCCTTTAGCTCTCACTCTCTACATGCAATAGAAAAGCAGGTTTACAGCAGTACCTGTCTTAACCAAAATTTCCTCTCACTTAAAAACAGTTTTCAAGAATCCTAATCCAAACACAGCTAACCTTTAGAAAATAAAACCTGATATGTTTTCTTGACATTATAATTAGTATTTCAAATCCAAAAAGTTTCCAACCTTGAATCTGGTTCATTCTTAGTGTTGTAGAAGTATCACTTTTGTACTGAGAGTTGACACAGAAAAGGAGGTGAATAAAATACTCCATTGACACCTTTTGTTATCATATTATTCCTCCTGAACAGTTTGGATACATATGCTTAATTCACCATGACTTTAAAAAATCTGTGGCTGAAAAAAAAGGAAGTAAAGATACGCTGAATTCATTCATGTTGAATGTGAAGACTTCTTTCCTCCATGCTTTTTGCTTCTCCTCCCCCCCTCCCCCCCTCCCCCGGGTGTGTAAGTAATTTCTACCCATAACATCCATGTTAACTTTATTTTCCACTACTAAAACCAATTTAGAATTATATTTTTGTTCTTTGGGCTAGTAGTATCTTGAAGTATCATTCCTCTTTCCTTTTGTGCCAGTGAATTATAATAGCTTTGTTTTGTTTAGTAACAACAGGCAACAATCATGGCAAACTTGATTTGTGTGGACATGGAGAAGAAGATTGTTAAACTCTCTGTGGCTTAATTTCTTTGTTGGTAAAATGTTTCTGGAGGAAAAAGAGACTTCACTGGTTAGCATTGGCAAAATACTTTCACATTTCTGGATGTTAGAACTAAATATACATATACATGATATACATGAGATATATATGTGTGTGCGTGTATCTATATCCATACCTATATCTAAATATATATGTATGTAGGTACATAAACATACACGTACATATAACAAGTAAATTGCTGCTTGATAACTGACATCCTCCTTTGTCCTAAGTGTTGCCTATAATGTATTTTTCCTTCATAGTATAAATAAAGTTTTTTCCTCCACTGAAAATCACCTTTAACTCCAGTGAATATTTTGCCTCATGTTTTAGACTATGAATTAGGAAATAGCTTACCTCTACTCTCCCATTGTGCTGTATTTCAGAACTTATTGAGTCTCTAAATCTCCTTTCTTGGTCTTGTTAAGATGATCTTTCTGAACTAAAAGTAGAACAATTTTGCAGCCACTGATGTTTTCCACGTGGTACAACCCTCTACCTTTCATGACTGTACTGTCACTACTATACTTGACAGTGACCATGGTTAACACACTAGCATCCCACACCAAATTTCAGCTCATAATTTATTAAGAAAATAAATGGAATGAGAACACAACATAAAATAGATAGAATTTTAGATATCAGTGATTCAACTATTATTATATTAATTATGGCAAAGCTTCTTGCCACAGAAATAGTTTCAATAAAGCAGTAAACACTGTATCAAAATAAAGACAAACTGGAAAAAAAATCCATCCTGAGGCACTGATTCCTTCCTTCCTTCCTTCCTTCCTTCCTTCCTTCCTTCCTTCCTTCCTGATGGGAGTCACTAAGACATCGGTGTTGTGAGTGCTACAGAAATGTCTTTGTTTCAGTGTAAGTTACAGCCTTTAACACTTCGTAATAACACTGAAGTGCTTACAAGTTCCTCACCCTTTTGAAAAACAGGAAATTTTATCAGCTGCTAGACAGAATTCTATTTAGGAAAGAAGAGAGAATAAAAATCTGTGTAAACTGACATATGAACCACATCACTGTCAAATACTGCTCATAAGGGAGAATGAAGCAACACACCATGTATAAGTGCTATAATGAGCACCTTTTGGACATTGTGAAATTAATTTCAGAAATAAGCTTTTTTTTTTTTTTTAATATATATATATATATATATATATAATGCTGATTTCAGTTTCTTCAGAATCCCCTAATACCTGAACACCATTAAAAAGTATAGTTTCCATGTATATTAATTTGATTTATTAGGACAATCGCAGTCTCAAGATATAAGGAAATCCCCAGTTCTGTGCTACATTTCATATCATCCAAAGCACAAACAGTAATGTAAAGAAACAAAGGTGCAAACAGATGAATAGTACCATCCCCATATACCTGTTGATTTTCTAGGAAGTGAAAACATTAGGAAGCATAAAAAGAGAATCACACAAATTTCTCTCCCACAGAATGAGTTCTAAGACAAATGGCAAGACATAAAATAGCATCCATAAAAACACTGAGTCATCTAACCCTACAGGAGTTTACCAGCATTGCACAGCTGATAAGTAAATTTGTTGTTGATCATCTAGGGTAATTTCTGACAAAATATCAAACAACTCATAAGTGTATGAGGATCTCAATGTTTGTTTTTTTCATACCCTGACAAATATACAAAGTTCTTCAAAGGTGTTAGAGAAGAATGAGTAACACCTGCCTCTCTTCTTCCAGAAGCTTTGGCCTCTGAAGGCAAATATAAAATCTTTGAAATCAACTTGAAAGACTCTTTCATTTCAGTAGGATTTAGAACGTATCCTACAGAAACTTTTGTTGCATGGTTAAGTTACTTCATTTAGAAGGTAGGGAGTAGTTCTGTTCAACTCTCTGAGCTCTGAATTAGCAATATGAAATTATGTTGCTCTCATACCCTATGTATACAACACAGTGCTAAATTATGCACTTCTTGTTTTGTCATTCTTTACAGTGTGTAATTGTTATTTATTTATTTATTATTTAAAAAAAATATTATTGTGAATACATTGGCACCGCACGTAAGACCAACACACAGCTTTTAAAGAACTATTAAAGCAACACTTGAGAAGCTACAATTGCAGTATTAATTTCACCATTTCTTCTCATTTTCAAAAGAAACTAAGTTTCAAAGCAAAGCCATTTTTATCATGATCAGAGGTGATCCAAAGGGGAAGGGATAGAATCAGCAAAGCCAAGGCACAGACGAAATTCAGCTTGGCAAGGGGTGTAAAAGATAACAAGAAGGGATTCTAGAGGTACATTGGCCAGAAAAGAAAGGCCAAGGAGAGTGTTCCTCCTCTGATGAATGAAAAGGGAGAACAAGTAAAGACAAACATGGAGAAGGTACTAAACTACTTTGTCGGTCAGGCTTCCCATGTCTCCTGGGTCCCTGAACCCAAGAGCCTTGAAGCTGAGGGCTTTGGGAGCAAAATCCCTCCCACTGTAAGCCAAGAGTGGGTTCAAGACCACCTGATAAAAATGAGCAGTTACAAATCTATGGGGCTTGATGACATGCACCTCAGGGTCCTGAGGGAACTGGCTGTTGGAGTTGCCAAGCCTCTCTCTATCACATCTGAAAAGTCACGGCAGTCAGTTGAAGTCCCTGGTGACTGGAAAAAGGGAAAAATCATTCCCATTTTTTAAAAAGTGTAGAAAGGAAGACCTGTGGATTTACAGACCAGTGAGCCTCACCTCTGTGCCAAGGGAAGATCATGGAACAGATCTTCCTATAGGCAATGTTAAAGCACATGCAAGACAAAGAGGTGGTCCAAGACAAGAGCTGGACTTGATGATTTTTGTTAATTCCTTCCAGCTCGGGATATTTTGTGATTCTCTGATTCTATGATCTATTTCAGTTATGGTGAATACAAATTTCTTTCACCAGGTGTCTACTTTTGTTGGGTAAGATTCCTGAAAACTGATCAGAAAGACTTCTCTGACAAGAGCACATGCATTCAAACAATTTGCTGTCTTACAGCTGCTGACACCATTGTGGTAGTGTGTGTTAATAGTATAACTTAAACACTTGAAGTTTAAGATAATAATAATGCAAAAGCATTATAGAAAGCTTACATAATGTAAAAGCAAAATGCATAATAGCAGCACTGCAAGTATGATGGAATCTTGGAGCCTGTCAAGCCTACTGTTTTTAGTCTTTCACATAATAATTTTTACATACTTTCTACATCAAGGAATTGATCTATTTTACATGATTTTTACTTTCTATTCTTTACAAAATATACTGTAATACTTGTCAAGTGTTATAGGTTTTCAACCTTCCAAAAGGAAGAAAAGAAAGGTTAATTCTACTTTAAAAGCATAGTTAATTATTTGATCAAAGGCGTGGTTTCTCTAGGGCCTAGATTTTTCTGCCAAGGGTCCCTCAGCCAGCCACGAACAGTTCATGTACACATGAATACTTTTATAATTCATTCTGAGAAACTAGATCAACTTCTATATTTGTAATGACATTTGAGACGGCCTGACTGGCAGGATTTCTGGAACTGATACTGAATGTACTAAACATTACAAAAATTTCTGGAGTTCTATTTGAGTAACAGAGAAGAAAGTTTCGCAGAAGAGGTCCCCTTTAAGACATTGTGATTGAAGTATACAAAGTGTGCAGGACATGTGCAGAGATAAATGAAGTTTGTTTTAGAGAGTTTATGTGGTATTTTACATTTCTGTAACTTAGAAGATGATACTAGTAGGATAAAATATGTTGTTATATCATCAGATGACAGACTTCATACTTTATCACCATATCTATGTGGGATTGAACTGGTAATACTAATGAGAAATACTACAAGTTATCAGGAGTTTTGTGACAATTGATGACAAGATTCTGTCTTTGAGGACATTAGCACTATGGGGAAGTCACAGCCATGGAACTTATGACTCTATTAAAAATATCCCCATGTAGAAGGACACTAATTATTCTCCAGGAGTGAATTTCACTTCTCTGTGAAAGAAACTCACTCAAAGCCCTCACATCTTTCAGGTCGCAATTAGATCCTTAGAGGAGAAGGCAGACATGGTGCTAAAAGGTGTCAAAAAGATGTCACAGAAGCACTAAACAGAGGAAGACTTCATTCCTTTTGAACATTACTGCTGGAGAGTGAGAAATTTGATGTAACCAAGCATATTTTTCTCTGAGGAACTTGTAAAGTTAGGCTCACACAAGTGAACTCACATGACCATGCACTTGTTTGTACTCATGACTGTCAGCAAAAGCCAAAACATCACACAGTTATTGCTGCAAGCCTGAAATAAAACCACAAGCAGTAAATATCCCATTTAGAAGTTCTCTCTAATGTGACATAGCAGAATAAATGCAAAAACTGTCAGAGACATCTTCTTCCTCTTGATCCACACTAGCCCCTGGGAACTCCAAAATAATTTAAATAATATATCCATAAGAAGGAAAGAATGACACATGAGAACTTCATACTTCAAATACTGTATCCAAATCTATGTATGAAGCACTACAACATTGCAGCAATCTAATATAATCAGAAATGTGATCTTTTTTTCTTCTGATGAAGAATCTCGTGGGGGAAAAAAAAAAAGAAAACTCATTGCTGAGAAAGCAGTAGTGAAGAACAAGTCACTCTCTGTGACATTTCATTTCTTAGCAGTTTGAGAGATTAATGCTCTCTTCTGCAGCTCATGCATTACTATTCCTAGCTATCTAGAAATGAAAAATCGTGTACTCAACTCATTCTTTACTGCATAAATGTTATACAAAGAGAATGGAAATTTGCATTTAGGTCTTCTTTTCTGTTAAAATATTGCAGACTTGATAATATTAGGGTGAGAAATACTTTAATGCATTTGCACTTTTATACTCAGGATTTTTGAAGCAGCTTAATATATTCTAATTATAAAGTGGGAAATGAAAAAGTTATATTAAATTATGCGGGGGCTACAGCAATTTGAAAAATCTTGTCATATCTATATTACATAGAAAATCTAATGATAGATCTTTCTTCACCCAAAATCACTCACAGCAGAACTACCCAACTTACCAGCTACTTACCAGACGACTAAGGAAAAACATAATGTTGTTAGTAACATTTTCAGGTAAGAGAAGATCAGAGATTGAGGCTATTACAAGTACAGTTTGTTGCAAAGAACTATTCAAACATATGCAGCAAACAGTTATGTTAGTGTAGATAGCACATCCACACCTTGTTGAGCAATGAGTTATTGGATGGATAAGGCTGTTCAGTTGTGTCCCCTTGAAATGGACAACTTTGTCCTGTCAGCAGAATAAGTGAAAGTTGAGCTTGACAGAGTAAGCTGTTGTAGAGTTGAGATTGCCATTGATTAATTTGTTACTGGAATCAACGATGTAAAGCTGAATTTATGTTGGGTGTTGGGGTCAGGAAGATAAAGTGGTTCCATATTCAGTAGTGTCAAGAGAGACACTGAAGTTCTTACAGGTCCCTATCTAGCAATCTTCTTTCCTTTTATAATAATTTTTATCCCCATGTAAGAAATTACTGGTGTAAGTTTTTCCAGGAAACTAATACTTTCACTGTATATCTTATGTTGTATCCAGACAAAGCAACTTCTCAATTTTGTACACTGGTACTTAGTTTCCACATAATAAAATATTCAGATGTTATACTGCCAGATGAAACAGAAAATCAGTTTTAATTAGTTTCTAAAGTTGGGAGTGGAAAACTGATTGAAGGCCTCCTAAGAATACAAGTTTTAACATTATTTCAGAAGAGAAGCCTTTAAAAAGACATTTCCTTAGGTATGAAAACTGAAGTCTTTCATATACAGGTTTTATCACATCCATCTACATAAGAGACTTTCATCCAATATGAACTAAACTTTACTTGAATTAGTAGAGGGCATCCATGGGAATCTTGTCCTCTGAGTTTGTTCAACAGGAACACTTCACAGACATGAGACTGGAAGAAAATGAGTTACTAAAGTTAAAGTTTAAGGCTAGGGGCTTGGAAAAGCCAATTCCACTTCAGATTAAACCAGCTCTGTTAATAATATGAATAGAGAGGGATCATCTTTCTCTATCTCTCTGCTGACTTAAAACTCATCTTGCTGTAGAGACATTCGAAAATCTGTGGGAGGTTGCCAAACTTAAATTTTGTAATTTTTGGCAATTAAAGATACCCTCCTTCCCTTTTTTAGAACTACTCGTCTTCATCTAAATCTCGAATTAGACAGAAAGAAAAGAAATTGCACCAAAAGGAGAAGACTAGGAAAAATAACAGCTTTTATCCAGTCCAAATTCATTTCATTAATCTTAGGATCTGCCATAAAAAATACATTAACTGGTTAGTACCAGAAATCTGTTCCTCTCATGCAATAATTTCTACCTTTGTAACAATGAAGAAGACGGTGCTTACTGGACTGTATTCTCCACATTCCTCACCAGAGATCATCTCACAAGTTGAACTTAACCAGTTCAACCAACCAAATACCAAACGTGTACGTTAACCTCAGGCTTCCAGACTCAGCAGCCTGAGTGTGTAGAGTTTTGTGTGATTGTCTTCCTTCTGAATTACTCACTTTGAGGGGGCAAGCACTGGGAAGACATTGTATATATTCATGGTTTTAATAATTTTAAAATTGCTTTTGATATAAGTGATTTTCTAAGATGTCATAAGTTTGGTCATTGCCCATTTGTTGTTAATTGGGATTAGCCCACCCACACTTTCACTCCTAGATATACCGTTTCTCATGATATGACAAAAAAATAAATTTTAAGTTTAAATTTTCAAAAACCTGATATCTAACACTATATTTCACAACAATTTTTCACACAGGATGTATGAGTTCTGTGAGCTACTGTGCCATGCAATGGAGCAATACTGAAGACAACAGTTGTCAAACTTTTCAATTAGTTGTGTGAAACTATTGAAGGATTATGACTAGAACAGAGGCTTTTATTTTGTACTTCCTGTATTAGTATTTTTTTTCTTTGTAAGAAATGTCTAAGAAGTTTGTGATAAGTTCATTAATGTTTCACAACTATGAAGAGAAACAAAACAATTCCACAATTTAACAGCACTTCTCACTTTTTAACTATGGATGGGTCAGAAAGAAATAGGATAAAACTAGGAAGGAGAAAGGAGACATAGATGTACAAAAATAAGCACATTTTATTTCTCTTGACACATTACTCCCAAGGAACAAATGCATTTCCTTTCAGAATACAATTTTCCAATTTTCTTTGGGAAAGTGGTGAATCTCCTAGGAACTTCAATGGCACTTCCTGACAAGATTCCCCATGATTTTACTAAACATCTGGCTTCTGTGGTATGCAATTATATTGCTCCTTTCTCTTCATGCTGATCTCCAAGTTCAGTTGCCTCTGACATGAGCAGCAGGAGAGAGCAAGCAACTCAGCACTGTGTGAAAAGAAAATCATGAGGCTAGAAGTTGAACGTAAAGTTTTTACTGGGGCAAATGGAAACACTTTGTGGCTCAGCATACTACCTGGATGAAAAATGGTACACAAAAAATGAATAGTGCTGTTTATCTGTCAATCTTTGAATGTATGAGGGCAAAATGCCCTCATTATTTTTTTTCTTGCATTTTCTTGTGAAATTAAGCTTGCACAGTAATATACACTGTGAAACAATGACAAGAGACAGAAGCTATGGAGTAAGAACATAAAGCTAACTGAAGACAGGTTGCTCAACTGATAGCGTTTACATCTAAAGAATGGTGATGGGGACGAACAATTCACTTTCTTTGGCTCAAAAATATATGGCAAAGGACTCATTCTGTCAGAGACATGCACTTGTTAAATGTTCTTTGTGAATAGATTAACACATATAACACCAGTAAGCAGTCCTTTACAGCAGCTACCTCCTTAAGATAAACAACACCCACACTGTGTTAATCTTCCCCTGTGGATGGGGAACAGGAAACACGGACCATTATTACAACTCACAGCAGAAGGCATGATGCATTTGATATGCATAACATCAGGTGCATGGAAAGGGCACATAATTTTAATACTGCCCCAAGGGTGAAAATTGGACAACTAGTGTCATCATTAATCTTGCAGCACTGTCTAAAACAGTACAGTCATTTAGTCCAACAAAGACCTTCTTAACAGCCAGAATAGATATTTGATTTTGATCCAGTGACAAATGTCTTTTGATGGCTTTCTGGCAGGCCAGTAACTTGCTTGAATAAGTATCTGTAGGGGAGCTGAACACAAGAGTCATTACAGAGGTCTCCAAGTTTTAGATGCTTTCTGATAAGGCCAGTAAATTTTATTTATTTATTTATTTATTTATAAAACGCATCTGCAAAGAACATTCTTTGGGACCTATTGTGATTCTGGTCATACCAATATTTATTCATACTCCTGCAATACCATTATAAATAAAACCATAGTTTTATTTTGTACATAATTCAATCTGTGTTTAAAAATCAGTCTTATGCTAAGTTCTTAATTCATTGTGCTGCTTGCGTAGCATTTAGAAACCAGATATCATGTGGGCACTGAAATCTCTCCAGCTTTTGAATAATGAAAATATTAAAGAAAGCATAACCTTTTCTTCAGTAAATCATCCTTTGAACGTTAGCAATCTGTTTGCAGGAGTTAATTAGTTTATGCACATACCAATGCAAGTATTTCAGCCTTTAATCTTTCAAAAATATTTGGAAAGTTTTTTTTTTTCCTCCATGCAGAATTTTTTATGTAATTCATCACCATGGACCAAATACTGCCATACATTACAACTCTTTGTTTTCTGCCATTGAAATGTATATTACTTCCAGGAAAATAAAATTTAAAAAAAAAAAAAAAAGGTAAACAAAGATAATTTCTGTAAATATTTCAGACAGTTTCATAAAAGTTCTTAAAAAAAAAGATCTGTGGAATTGTCAGCTCAGAATACAGCCATAAACTGCATACATTTTATTTCCCTCAGACTCAACAGTTTGATTAGGAATAAGCACTTACTGTGGTAACCCTTGTGTGACATGGAGACTGAGAAAACTTTTTTAAAGACACAGATGCTACACATAAAGTACGTGGCTTGTGGATTTGCACACTGCCCTATTCATGAACAGTGAGAATGACACCATCTTACCCTCAGTAAGCTATGGCTTGAAAACCATACTTCTGGAAAAGATCATTATTTATGTTACATATGAATAGTTACAGTTTGTGTGTTTAAGATGTGAATACCTCCTTTTGGTTGTGCACCCACTGGAACGCATAACATATCCTTACCTCCTTCAATGCTCTGGGAGGGTAATGTTGGATTTAATGACTAGCAATGTGGGATAGCCTTATGAACATCACAAATGGGACTTTTATTCATTTTCCATAATGAATGGAGAGTGCATAAAGCCACTGCACATGCAGACAGACCCTGTGAATCCACAGAAGTTCAGAAATGGAGTGGTATAACTGGAAACAGATTATTAGGTGCTTATGAACACTAAAACTTAGTAGAGAGTTGTTTTTTTTTTTAGATGCCTTTATGAATTTGGAGGAAAAAAATGACTGAATACACATTCAAGTCCTTTTTGCAGTTGTGCATGCACATGGGTGGTTCTGTGCATGAACACATGCATCCAACTTTAATATTGGATCCATTTATATGGCGCTGAGCTTACAATTCACAAGAATGGGATATATGGTCCTTCTTGTCAGTCAGCTGTCGGTATTTTGCTGTATTCCTCAACCACCATTTACTCTTCCAATTTACGTCCACATAGTCCTTAACTGTATCTTTGCATTCTTTGGAAAGCAGATAACTATTCCATGGTATTTCTCACTTTGTGTGGATCCCAGTGACTGTTCTCCACAAACCTTTTCAAATCTCATAGGGACTTCCTCCCTTAGAGTCTTGCAGGAGGCATGTGCTATTCTACACTATCTCATTAAAGGACAGAAAATGCAGCTATATACTTCCCAACAAATAAAGCAGCAGTCATTAGGTTAGGAACCAGTTATCCACAGGCTTGAACAAATTCCTTGTGAGGGACCCACCACTACTCTCCAGGGCCTGTCTGACAACAGAGCCAACTCAATGGAGATCATATCATCCTATGAAACTCCAGAAATGAAACACTTTTCAAAATACAAACAGACATGACAGTACAAGGGTTTGTTGTGAATACGCAGTGTGGTACACATGGAAATAATCAACAGAGAGTTACTTAGAGGGTACATTCCTTGGGTTGGGACCATCTGTTTCGTTTAACATTGGAAGAGGATTTAGTGCTGTGAAAAATGAGAGGATTCCTTGATCCACCAGAAGGGTGTTGTTCATAGGGGCTTCCTAACACAGTAACAAATAACAATGATATAACTGTGAAAAATATATTTATTTGTTTTTTAATAAACAAACCACTTGTTCTAATTACCTTAAACCTGGAAATTACACAGCACAATAAGGAGATAATTCATTCACCTCACACTCTTATTACTTCAAGAAGTGCCACATATTGATCTCAATAATTTATGTTACTTTAACAATTTCTAATATTTTTCCTAGAAACAAACCATATTAGAATTTAATACTTAGACAAGTTTACTGACAATGCATAGAAAAATAGGATAGTCTCATAAATTTCTCCAAATAGAATCCTGGAAGAGGATCCCTTCTAAATCAAAGGGGTCTGAAGAGCTTCCATCTGGAATCTGAGGCAAAGAATACTGGCGACAGAGAAATGGAGCAAAGTAAAAGAGAGGATGAATGAGTGCAAGCATGCCTTTCTGATTTGCTGTGTTGTTTGCTCAGCAAAACAGTGCAGATTATCAGATAAACTATTGTAAACCATTGCCATTTTTCTAATGTAAACGAAACCACTTACAGTGGGATGCCTACATATTTTCAAAAATACGTCATGCTAAATAATTATTCTGCAGAGCCATTTGCACAAGAAAGCAAATACTCTTCTATTACCATTCTTCCAGACATAAGAAGAGCCTAGCTGAACGTTTTAGGGAGGGCATACATGTAAGAGAAAAATGGTTCAGTAATGAGTAATAGGAGGAGAAGGAGGTGTGAAAGACTTCTAATGTTACAGTGCTGGCTAGCTTTGATAAATTGCCACAGTGAACAGGCAAGAGTAAATATCAGAATTAAGAGTTCGCTGTTTCTCCAGGGGCTATGTTAATGACCCCACCCCAGCTCCTGCTGGAACCAAACCTCAAAGCTATTAACTTGTCCAGTTGACTGAAAAATCCTGCCCCAAAGAATATTTGAATTTTTCATAACGTCTACAAGACGCCTAAAAAAGCTCAAACAGACAACCCTTTATTCTAACATTCATGGAAAGCTTCTATTTAAGGGGTTGTGTGACTGATGCAGTGTATTGGACCCTCAGGGGAAAAATATCAAGACTAAATATGGATTCATCAGTTTCTAAAATGCAGCCACATTTCCAGGAAAACATATACATCACACTTTACTAAAAATTACCTATTTCCCACGTTTTTCATGTACAAGCAATAGATGGTAGGCTTAACAGATGTAAGGATTAATATTAGTCATGGGAATGACTAAATACTTCTTCTTAAAAAACTACCCTTTAAATCCCATTAGTTCAATCTGACACTGAAAGCACCCTGATTGAGAAATGATTTACACTGCACAGATTGTTTGTCCAGATTTAGAGTTCTTTTATGAAATGAAAAACGTGAAGATGAATTTAATACTTCCCAAATGAATAGACATGTGACTTGAAATCTTCCTTTGACAGATATAACTGCATTTTTTTTTAGTGTTAATAAATTCACTTTTGTAAGATTGTTTTTTGTTCCACGATTCATTCCCAGTTACTGCCCATCAGTCTTTCTCCTCCATAGAAAACAAAACAAAACAAAACAAAAAACAAAACAAACAAACAAACAAAAAAAGCAAAACGACATAACCAGCCAGAGAACAGATATATAGGATTAGTACATTATGAAGAATAAAGAGCTGCTTTCAGCTTTCTGTCATGGATGGTATTTATCACATTTCTCTCTACCCAGCTCCTAACAACGCTGAAGCGATAAAGCAGACAGGGTGCATTTTTCCTGTATCGTGTGTTTTACAACAACAATAATAGTAAGAAGACTGCTTGATGATGCATGTGTTTTTCGTCTTCTCAGTTTTTATTTTTCTTAGAAAGAAAGGAAAAAAAAATACTTCTGCAAAAAAGTGGGTTTAGACTTTTGTGTCTGTTATGCTAATATATTCATAGAAAAAGCTGCTGCTAAGGGCGGTTCTCCAATTAAGACAAATGAGGCACATTGAATTTCTCCCTCAGGGCACAGCAGGGGTGCTGGCAAAATCTACTTTATTCTTTTCTGTCAGGGCTGAACTGGAAACAAAAGCATGAAAATTCAACACATCCACTTACAGAATAATAAAGGCTGTTGTTTAAAGCGTGAAGAGTTTTGGCACCCTTCTGGGGCCTTATGCAAATCATTCTTCCTCTCAACTGCTACCAAACCATCGGTCTTGGAAATTAAAGATGTACTTGGTCGGTTAACAGCTGAAAAGAGAAGAGCAGCCTGAAAGTCAATTAGATTTGTATTAAGCAAATAAATCAGGTCTGACTGATATTGGCTAAACTAAAATACATTATTATGGTCTGACAGTAATTCTAATTTGATTGACAAATGTATGTAGTGTATTATTAAGCTAAATGAAAGATGAGAATAATCCCATTATTTTTTTAGAACTGCTTTCAAGCAAATAGCCTTCCCCTCCCCCAAAACACAATAAAGACCACCAATGTTGTATTATTATCTACAGTACAGTTAAAAAAAAAAAAAAAAAACACAACAAGGACTGTATTTTAAGAGATTAAAATAATTAAGACAAAATATAACCTTTAGAAAATGACATTTTGTACAGATTTTTTTTTCCTTTCCTAAATACAGAAATGAATGAAATTAAGGTAATTTTTTCATCATTTTAGTTTTTGTTCTTTCTGCTTCCTCCATACGGAAAACGTAATCTTGAAAATTATAATGGTGCATATCAAACACTAGTAGAAAAGCTATCACTGAGCTTGGAGCAGTACTGTTGCTAGCCATAGCACCAACTGCCACAACAGTAGCATATTTTAGGGAAATTGAAATAAATAAATAGTAATAATAATAACATCTTAGAACATATGAAATTAATAAGCAATGTATATTTAAATATATTTTTTCTATCTTTGGAGCAAACAAGTCGAGTAGCATCACTACCAGTAGTACCAGTGTGATTAAGAAAAATGTCCAAACTTGGCCATATAGGATGGCATATGCAAGAGTACATGAACATAATTTAGACAGACAACTGTAAAGCATATGTAAAACAGGATTTGTAAATCAATGACTGCAACACTCACTGCCTATGCTTGTGTACTAACAACCAGGCTTTACCTTACAGACAAACATTCCCTTTCAGAGGTAAGGCACGTGCAAGGATGCTTATGCATTTGTGGAGCTCTGACAATCATCCTAATTCCTGAAAATAAATGATTAATTGCCTACACCATTTGTTTTTATTGTGGAAGTGAAAGATGCCACACTGCACTAATATGGTCAGGAGCCAGGATCTGCCTGTCTAAATACAGCGCAAAACCTAGTCAGATCAAGATCTGTGTTAACTTTAAGATAATACACTCAGAAGGTATTGTGATAGCCAATAAAGTGGTAAGGGAAGGGTTTATGGTGTAACTGTCACACTGATAAGTGCACAGTTTTAGTCACTGCTTTTTGGAATTAGGTTTTATATATTTGAAGGATATCATGAGATTTTAATAAGGAAAACATGTCAAGCTTTGCCTCAAGCTTTTCTGCAGTCATAGTTTTATGGAATCCTGTTTTTTAGAGATAACATATGGAAAACAGAAGATGAGTGTAAGTGAGTAAATGCGGCAGTACGGAGGGAAGTGGAAAAGAATTTTGTAAATGCTTTTTAAACTCCAAATTCAAGGCTAGAGCTGGCAGAATACTACAAGAAAATATTCATAAACATGTGCTGGAATAAATATAATATATCCACTTTGATGGCATTCACAGCTGTTTTTATTTGTTTTCCATACACATTTGTGCAATTTATTTATTTATTTATTTATTTATTTTTCAAGAATGTTAATTGAAAGCAAAGGGCTGGGCAATAGCCATGCAAATTGTTGAAGTAAGAATTTTTTTTTTTTTTTTTCCTGAACAGGCAACTTTCTATAGGAAAAAAAAAAAAAGTGTAGAAGATGGCTGTTTATTAAAAATAATAATAATAATATATATATATATATTTATTGTGCTTCTGTCTTTGCTTGAAATCCTTATACCCTACCTATTTTATTTGATACGTTTTATTATGAGGTATCATTGTTGAAGAATAAAATGGTTTACAATTAAAAAAAAATAAACTTTTTTTTTTTTTCCCTCTTTCAGAAAGACTTCTTTTTCATTTGTCCCAGGACTTTAGAACCACTGAGTCATGGGATAACTCCCGTGAGGAGGGAGCTGGGGAGGTTCCCAGTGCCTGGAGCTGCTGCCAGCAGGCCAGCTCTGGGGTCAAACTAGGCCGCTCAGGCAGGCAGGAAGCCTGCACAGCCCAGGCCAGTCCATGTCCCCACTCACCTCTGCTTCCACAGAGAGGCTTCCTGGTGCCAGGCCCTTGTCCTCCCACTGTGCCCCAAAGAGAAGAGTCTGCTCTGTCTCCCAGGCAGCCCTGCGTGGGCACAGGGGTGCTGCTGGGTGCTCCTGGCCCTGCCCCTTCTCCAGCCACAGCCAGGTCTTGTCCCCTTGCCTCCTTGCACAGGGGAACTACTCCAGCCACAGCCACCTCAGTGTCCCACTGCAGGAACCTTCCCTGAGCTACCAAATCCTCCTGGTCATTATTATGCTTATTTCAGGAAGTGAAAGCTTTCCAGAAAGATGTTAATACTTTAACAAATGTCATATTTTCTCTGGATCTACACAAGTGTAATGCTACATTAATAAACAATCACATCACTGCATGCACTTTGATAGCTTTATACAAAAAGCATATATACACATTAGGATTCTAGAAATAACTGTCTTTAAATACCATTGCCAGTTTTTATAAGGGAGGAAACTGACAGCACTGAGTACATAAAATAGACAGTCTATGCCCCAAACAGTTCCACAAAATTTATACTTGCTTTTGGGAAAATCAACCTTAATTCCTTTGTGAACAATGCTCTTCTTGAGAACTCGGATTCCTTGATATCCAGCAGTCTACAAGTTGGTAGACAAGTGAGGGGAACTTCTGTTCTTTCCTGAGTATCAGCTTCTGCTCAGGTAGTGTGGGGTTGCATACGATGTACCATTGAGCAGCCACATGCCAGGTAACAGAATCACGCAGAATTGAAGGTGTTGGAAGGGACCTTGAAAGATCATCGGGTCCAACCCCCCTGCCAAAGCAGGTTCCTTAAAGCAGGCTGCCCAGTGCAGCCATAGGACTCACAGGCTGCTTAGTGCAGCCATAGCAGTCCACTATTTCTCCCCAGCATTCAAAACATGTCAAAAACACTTCACATGGTATTTATTAAAAATGTTGGACTCTCACAGTTTTAGAAAAATGGAAGAAAAAGTTTGTTTGTTATTTCTGTTGTGACTGATTCCTGAGAAAGGAAGCAGTCAGCCATTTGAATCAAATGTTTAACCTGTAATAAATACAAGAGCAAAAAATGTAATCTTATGGTAGTATTGCTCAAAAAAAAAGCACAACACACAACCAACCAACCAACCAATAAGATTTGTATACTTCTACGTTTAATTAAAAAATTACTACCTTTCAAATTATTAGCCAACGTCTTTAAAATTTAAATCTTGGATAACATATTGAGTCACAATGTAATAATTCCTGGCAAATCATAGAATCATGGAAGGGTTGAGGTTAGAAGAGATGTTTGGATATCACCCAGTCCAAATCCCTGCTGAAAACAGGGTCAGCTAGCACAGATTCTTTAAGGTTGTCTCCAGATGGGTTTTCAGTGTTGGAAAAAACCTCTAAGATCACCTAGACCAGCCATTCCCTTACTACCAATGTTACCCACTAAACCATGTCCCTTGGCACCATGTCCAACCCTTCCTTAAACACCCCCAGGGACAGTGACACTACCACCTTACTGGGTAACCCAATGCCTGACTGCTCTTTCTGAGAAGAAATGTCTCCTGATTTCCAACCTGAACCTCCCCTGGCACAACTTGAGGCCATTCCATCGAGTCCTATCTCTGCAAAGAGGCTGACCCCCAGCTCCCAACAATTTTCTTTCAGGTAGCTGTAGAGAGCAATAAGGTCTCCCCTGAGCCTCCTCCAGACTAAACAACCTCAGTTCCCTCAGTTGCTCCTCACAGGACTTGTGTTCCAGGCCCTTCATTAGCTTTGTAGCCCTGTTCTGGACACACTCCAGGGCCTCAATGTCCTTCTTGTAGTGAGTGGCACAAAACTGAACACAGTACTCAAGGTGTGGCCTCGTCAGGGCAGAGTACAAGGGGACGATCACCTCCTTGGTCCTGCTGGCTACACTACACTATACAAGCCAGGATGCCGTTGGCTTTCTTGGCCACCTGGGCACCCTGACAGCTCATGTTCAGGCAAGCATTGACCAACACCCCAAGATCCTTTTCTTCTGTACAGCTTTCCAGCCACTCTGCCCCAAGCCTGTAGCTTTGCATGTGGTTGTTGTGACCAAAGTGCAGGACCTGGCACTTGGCCATGTTGAACCTCATCCCATTGGCTTCTGTCCATCGTCCCATCCTGTCCAGGTCCCTCTGCAGCGTGCTCCTGCCCTCTGGCAGATCAACACTTCCCCCCAACTTGGTGTCATCTGCAAACTTAACTGAGGGTGCACTCAATTCCCTCATCAATGAAGATATTAAAGAGGATGAGCCCCAACACGGACCCTTGGTGAACACCACTGGTGACTTTTGCATTAGGAACCCAGAACTAGACCAAGTACTCCAAATGTGCACCACAATCTGGAGTAGGGGAGAAGGATTACCTCCCTCCACCAACTTGTAATGCTCTTAATGCAGTCTGAGAGGTATTACTATCTGCAGATTTTCATCTGAGTAAACTGGAGACATACACAAGTATTGATGGTCTTCAAAGATCAAAGATCTTCAATACTCACCTCTTAAATGCAGTACAATAAACTGTGCTTTGCACAAACTCACAAGCAGTCAATTTTAATAGAAATAATAAAATAAAAGAAAGCTTCAGCAATCTCAAGGGAATTCACATGGACCATTACGTCAGTGATGCACGTGTATTTCTCAGTGAATGACTGCCGTTTCCAGACATTACCTGTTATCCAGGGTTGAAAAGGGATGGAGGGGACTACATGGCAGAAATTACTACTTGCACCTGTTCTCACTTGCAACCAGAGCTCTCTTTTGGAGATGAAGAACTTTTCACAATAGGTTATATTTGCTTGCTGTACTGCCACTTTGATCACTGATATAGGAAAGGGCATCAAAGAGGTCTCCTCACGCTGTCTACTCATCTAGATGTGCACACAATTCACCGGCCTTCAAACCTCTCTAGGAGTGAGACTGGAGACTTCTTAGGCTTTTAATCTTCCTTTCTAAAGGTAAAATAAATCTACGCTAGTCTTCTTTTCAACTTAAAAAAAAAATCTTAAAAATATTAGTGATGAAAGACCCAAATTGATTAAAGGATAGAGAGTTGGTTTTGCTCTCCTATCCACAACAACCATCTCCTCTCATAAACAGCAAAAAAATAATTTTCAGACACTTCCAGTCCACACTTGTCAGAATCAGTATTGAGAGTTATGCTGTTGTTAGAATACATCCCACTGAACTTCTGGTATAGAGCTAAGGCTGTACAGGTATCATTTATGATTTGGAAGGTCATACCATATATATATGCTACTCACTTAGATGCCATTAAGTATAACTGAACTTAAGCTATATTTAATAGTGTCCCGTACTAACAACACTGCTGCTGAATATAAAGCAAAAATGAAGAGAAAATTTATCTCATATGGGGCTTTTTAGCACTTATAGTTTTTTTACAACAGGATGTAATAAATACAACACAGCTCCAAAAGATATTGGAAGATTTAGACAATTTTTTTTTTTTTTTTCCCCAGAAGCACCCCTTCCTTGCTTTCAGACTATAATCCTGGTACTATTTTAATGAGATTTCTGTTTGGGAGCTTTAAAACAAATGAGAACAGTTCATTTAGTAAAGCAGCAATTAATGTTGAGGGGATTATTTCTGCCTTTTGGGTTTTTAAGGTTTTGAAAGTTAATCTGAAAATTTGTTTTCTTAAGATAATATTCTTTGAAAAACAACATCTTATCCTTTTATTTTTAATAAACTGAGACTTGCAATTTGAGGTAACTAATACAATAATAGTATAAAACTCAGGATATTCAATACTGTTCTTATAACTATATAAATAATGCATGATTATATGATCACTTTTTAATGGCAATTCCCATCTTACAGATGCCTATTAAAGCCATAGCAGAATTTTTCTCCCTTACACATATATATATGAATAATATTTAATTTTCCTTCTAGAGCTTGTTAAGAATCTTTTGCATGTGTAGGCATTTCCAATTAGCGACTTTCTATTAACATCAGATAATTTAAAACAAGTAACTTGACAACCCTACTAAAATCTAATGGTTGAGATATAATGTGTTTTCATCACTTCTTTTCATTTTACATTATTTTCATTTCGATTGCTTTTACTGAACTGCACTTGACGGACATTTAAAGCACTTGCATTATCTTCCCATGACCACCCTTATCATCTAGCCCTCACAAAAAGTACCAAAATTCTTTGCTGGATTTGTACTAATTTGCCAATGCAAATCTTTTTTTTTTTTTTTTTTTTTTTTTTTCATAAGAAAGTAGAGACTCAGCACTGTTTTCCAGGAAGATAAATAGTATTTCAGCATGAGAGGTAACTCTTAAGGTGAAGGTGGAAATCCCAAAACGAGGTACAAAATAGTGATGAATAGAAAATATTTAGTGAGAAATGGAAAGCAAATATCATGATGCAGACATTTCAGTACTATAATATTGACAGAGCATGACTGAATTCTTACAGTGATTCTGTGGCCAGTGTTAATGACTGACTGAGAAGTGTTTTTTATTAAATATACTGTAGGACTTTCTAGAACATAAAACAGCAAACTGGAAAAATAAACATTCGGGGTTTTGAAGTCCTTGCATTTTAGACTTTCAAAGAATTTTGTAAACACTTATGAACCAGATTTAAGAACACATGCTTGGGGTAAATAATATCAAGAAAAACATTCCTTGGACTATCTGTACTGGAAAATAATCCAATCATGAAAGAAAATTGGTAGCAGTACAGATGTCCATGCTAACCGTGTCTTTCCCAGAGTGCCTTTGCAGCATCACAATATTCTTTTGTCTACAATTAATATATCAGAGCTTTTGGTCATGTTGAATGTGAGTTGCCCCAAAGAGGGAGGAGATCACAAATCTAGACCAATTACAGTCTCGGTTCAAAGGAAAGGTCTATCTTCTGTTGATGTCACAACACATCAGCATAATTTATAAGGCCTGTCTGTAGCAGAATGGAGAAAATGAGGAGGGCTCTTTGCTTTGTACAAAGACACTTAGCTAACAAATCTGGGAAAAAAAAAAAAAAAGTTATTTGTATTTCTGATAAGATTGCAAACTTCACATGACAGGTTGTTTCCTGCTCCCCTACCCCCCCTTTTTTTCTCATCAGCTTAAAAGACATTGCAATATCATAATTTAAGAAAGTTTTAATTATATGAAATTCAGAAAGCTAAACAAAATACATAAATAATAATAAATAAAAAAGGCCAACTAAAAACCTTCCCACCACCAAATACTCACGAAAGATATGAACAACATATTTGTAGTTCATATTTTCTAGATATTACATACTTTTTTTTTTTCCTAAACATGTACAAGCAAGAGGCAGTTCCAATTTGAAAAAGTTTTTTTTTTTTTTTAATAGATATATACATATATATTTATTTTTTCTTTTGAAAAGGAAAATGTTCGTTAATTAGAGATTGTGCAGACCATGTTATGTGACCTGCAAAATATAGCCCAAAGTTTACCTGAGTCACACCAAACCAGCTTCCTTAAATCACCCAGGACATCAGGTACTATGAAACATAGTCTCTCCTCTTATTCCCTGCTTTTCCAGGACACTAGTGTTCCTTTATTTGAGTCTCAAAGAAGGATACCTTTATATTAAATTGATGCAGTCTCAGAAGTGGGCAGGGGGCAGTGATTTCTCTATAAGCTTGCTAGCTTAATCAGGTGGAGCTTTTATCACTAGTTTGTACCAGCTTCAGGGCATCCTGGAGGTGACAGGTAAAGAAAAGGCTTTGAATGTATTGCCATTATGTATTCCTGTAACCTTTCAATTGTGTGGATGAGAAACCAAGGGGCCTGACACTTATTTCATGTGGAAATGGGTCACTCAGCTAATAGTTTCTCCATAGAGATCACAGAGAGACTGCTGCCATTCTTCTTTGAAACCAGAGGAGGCAAAGAAGCCAAACAGGGACTGCATGTCTGTCCACACAGACAAATGGAGCTGGAAAATTTTGTCCCTTTTGTCACTAATGTGTCATAAACAAAACTCAGATTGCTTATATTGAAAGGTGTATATCATGTGTATAGTTCATTATCTATCTATGCAATGGCCAAAAAGGCCAATGCAAAATTATCTTATCCACTTCACTTTATTTTCTATTCAAACCCAAATATCTGGGAAGGACCTCTACAATCACTTAATTTACTTTCAATGAAAAATAAAGCTTCTGGCTGCAGATTAACCATATTTCAAAAGGTAATCTACTAATAATGTGGTCGTGGTGGGAGAGAAATAAAATAGTGCAGGGTGATTCACAGAAATTATGTGTAATATATAGTAGTATATAAATACTACTAGTAGTACTATTATATACTACTAATAGTAATACTATTAGTAATATAGTAATACTATTAGTAGTATATAAATACTGCTATTAAATACACTCAAATAACAGTGATCAAAGTTCTATAGACAGAACATTTACTCCCAATTACTGTTGTCTGGTAGATTCTAACTTAAATTACTTTTTGAGCATCACAAAATTAAGCGTTTATGGAAAAAAATGTTAGTTTTCTTCCTCTACACTCAACCTTTTCCAGTGTGAAACTGGGCTATTTTGGAAAGAAATAGAAGTAGTCATCTCTTACTATATTTTTTCAGCTGGACATTGTGCATGCTTGTGGAATGCATCTGCACAAATACCGCACTTTTACATTCAGGAAGTGATATTTCAGAACAAGCTCTTGTAAAACAATACTCCATTTTCTGCGGTTTGGGGGAAAGCCAACACAAAATTTAGATTTCTTCCTTTTTCATATACGAACTCTATAATAAACAAAACTAACTCCATAAAGTAGATTTACAACGCTGCCATTGTGTGGGGTTCAGCACAACTACAAAATATTACGTTGGCCAAAATTAATGCTGCTGAAAATATATGTTGCCAGCAGCTTGGATAATTACAAGGAAAGGCAGTTAGTAATGAATTCCTTTTACTCAGAATTCAAATCTGAGGACTGAATGTTGCCCATTATTGTAGTTCAAAGGCAACTATCTCTAGAATTGTTCTTTTAATGTTTGCTCGATGGTTTTAGTTGTTCTTTTCTTGTAGGCACACAATTGTTGTCTTGATCTTTGTGATAAAAAGAGCTACACTGGAGCTTTGTAGTGAATCCAGTTGGCTTGGTAATGTGCCCGTAGTCAGAATTCCAAAGTGGGAAGACAAAAGCCTAGAAAATATAAAGCTGAGAGCTGTTTGTTCAGGGCTGTGGGAATCTAACACAGACCTTCAAAACCAATGAGCTCTCTCCGTTACATCCACATTCATAAAGTAACTATCCAATTCTTCACTCTTTTGTCTTTTCCCAAACCAGAGTTTTAACCACACTTTAAGTGAATGTGGCAACTTCTTTGTAGCTCCACTCCTACCAAAATTCCCAGCATGCTATAATTCTTTCTCTTCAAGTTAAAATTCCATTTAGTTTAGCTTGTTCAAAGTTATATTTATTTCTGTAAATAACTATGCATCAATTGAAAGAGTTTCACTTAAACAGACAAAAGAAAAAACTTTTTAAAACCAAGAGACAGTTTTCACAAGGTCACAAATTACATTCAAAAATATTTTATAAGGCTTTACAAAAATAAAATTAGAATGCATGTCTGTCATATATATCTTAATTGAAAACATGGGATTCTAAGTTGTATGAGTAATCTGTTGCATCTGTAGATCTCAAAGGACTTTGTAAAATGCTTCATAAAAGCTGAGGCACAGAGATCGTGTTCCAAGTCAGAGACAGAATGAGGAACAAAACATGGGGCTGGCAACAGCAGCTCCACCATATGTCTCACTATACTGCTATACTGAAATGCAAAACAGGAGCAAAGGAGCTAGCAGAAGGACTGAGAGGCAGGAAAAGTGAAGGAGGCTTGGCTACCTTCTCAGCAACTGGAGTAGCAGCTCGTTGCTGGTGGCCTTCTTTGAGTGCAACAGCAGCTGAGATGAATGACAGAATGACAGCTAGAACAAATGTGTGGCTGTCATTCCAGATGAATGATATTTGGCTGGGCCATTGTGGTAAGATTTACACCTAAGAGAACCTTTGGAAAATATGCACGGAGCCAATACTATGTAAGCCCACTGAGCTGAGAGGGGGTCAGCAAAACCAATAAAGCATTTCTCATATTGTTTCAGAGAAGGAGGTGGCTGCCCTTCTCAAGATGCCCACAAATTTGACAGAAAAACATGGTTCAGCTAAGGCAAGTGATTACCAGTTCCCAAAGCTGCAGAAAAAAGTGCTGTGGGGGGAGTGACCAAGCGTTTCCAGAAATATATGTTGCCTTGCAGTGCAGACATGAAATATCGAGGTATCTTAAGTTCACCCTGCCTTTACTTCTTCCCCGAGTTGTAGGACAGGGTGGGGAAGGTTACTCTATGGCAAGGTCAGCCATCTACTAGCACTTAGTTTTTTTTCTTTCTTTTTTTTTTTTTTTTTTTTGAATCAAATATAAATCAATACATCAATCACATACAGGCAAATAATCACAAGTAAGGCAAATAAGTCACAAATAGCAACTGTGACACCTTACTCCCCTGATAGATGACAAGATATTTTGCCTCATAACACAAAGCTATCAATAACTGTTGTCTCTGGCTTACAACAGCTTTCTGCTTGCAAAGGCACTTCTGTTTTAGAACAATCCTGCCACAGTGGTCTGTGCAGCTGCTGAGCTACTCAGTCACCTAAAACCTGTTTACACTGCTCTTCTCACTGTACTTGGTCAGTGAGTGACATGAGCAACACCATATGCACAAACAGCTGATCTCCTTCAAAAGGTGATCCGTGCCCTTTTATTTGCACTTTCTAGACTGCTATCAGCCTGCATGTTAGGACCATGGCATCAGCCCCCTGGACTCACTGCTGGCCACATGGGTTGAATGATATGAGCTGCAGATTACCATTAGGAACATGTCATTATCTATGACAGCAATATTTTACCATTCCTTCCCTCTCCCTAGCTAGAGAGCCTGCCATCCTAATGATCTTGGAACTTGAGCAAGGAGAGAAAGAGAAATCCTTTCTCTCATTTCTGAGCAGGTATGGGAGCTAGGGAGCAGATGTCATACCTTTAAATGTCCTTTGCTTGGTTCTCCATTCACAGCTAACAAGTTGCATGTGGGTCAGAAACAAAAATTGCCCTGTTGTGATAATTCTGGAAGAGCTGTCAGATTTTAGATTCCAAAATAAAAGTAACTCAGGACTGGGTTTAGCTGAATAAAAGAATAATCAGATAGAATATGTAATCCATACAACTTTCACATTTGGTTTAGTAGATGTGTCCTTGTCTTCTTTCCTTAAGACCAGATCTGTGACCACAGGGATAACTGTCAGACTTTTAACAACATTTCTGCTGTTTTAATACAGTGGGAGGTAATCCTAAAAAGGCTAATGCTCAAGAAGCTTTTCATGGTGAGATAAATCCTGATTGCGTTGAAGATAATGGCTCCCACTGCTTTCAACGAAACTTGGTTTCACTGGTAGCATGTGAAATTCTCTCTTCTGTTGGGAATTGAATGGACACATAATCCCACTAAAGAATATGAGGAACAATCTTGTTACAGTGAATGATGTTGGGAGGAGATCATTGAATCTGACAGAATGTTTCTAAAGCTGCTCTTCCCTACCTGTGGTCTCTCTACACAGTAAAAGCTTTGAGTTATGTTCTTCAACTGATACAACAAGAAGAATGCCTGAATGGTGGCTTTTATTAATTTTGCATTTATCTACTCACCTGGTATCTCATACGGAAGTAATTGTGATTGAAAATATTATTTCACTGATAGTCAATGAGCTATATTAAAATAAAAGTCAACTAATAACAAATAACTTTTCAGTTCAAATATCTTGAACTTCCTTTAAGGATGACCTGAAATTTTAGATATACTTTATCCTGCATTTCACAGATAGTCTACAATAACTTCACTTGTATCATCCAGGCCTAACCCAAGTGAACCATCTTGGTCTTTTGGTCTTTTTTTTTTTTTTTTTTTTTTTTTTTAATATATTGATTGTTACTCTCTGGCACTTTACTTACTTACACATCTTTAAATATGTGCCCAAAAACTGATGGCTTCTACCCACACAATAATTCTATTTTCTTGTGATAAATTTCAAATACATTTTCATGCTCAGTCAATTATTTCTTGGCAATCTATTTAGTTTTACCCTAAGCTTTACAAAAGACAGGTCATTTTATTTCTCATTTGGACTTGTCTAATTTCATTTACAAAGGGGGCAACATGCAAGTCTTATTAAACTTCTCTTGAACTGCTTCTTGTCTTTGATATTTATAGGCACTCCTGAAAATATCAACTGTAAGAAGCTTCTAATCAAGCTTCCATTTCACATTTAACAAACTCTTGTGCCACTTTGTGATCATTTTCCGTAACACATGTTCCTATGGTTTGTTTCCATCTCAGCTTATTTCTGCCTGTAAACACTTTTGTGAAGCTGCTCACAACCATAAAAAATTACCATTCCTCTGCCACTATCCCATACAAGAACATAATCCTATTGCATTGTAATCAATGTTCCAGAAGCAGTTGGAGTTAATTTGTCAAATAAGCAGATCCCAGCACATGTAACATCAGAGTGACTCAGATGTGTTATTACTTGTTAGTTTCCAGCAATCTTAATGCTGGTACTTTGTAATGCTCTTGTTTAATTCCCCATAGTTTTTTTCACAGCACTTGTACTGTGTTATCATCCCCTGTACGCAGATAATACCCTCAATAAGTACCATGAAAAATTCAGGACACACATGTGCCCATCAAAGTCTTGACAACTTAAACCTTCTGTTTAGAATTTCTTGCATATCTTTCGTTTCTACTTAGGAGCACATGTGATAATGTTATGGACTCATGGTTCATTGAGAACAGCCCGCTACAATTATAATTATTCCTTACCTTTGATTTCTTCCACAAATTTATCAATGACTTTAAAAAATCAGAAAGGAAAGTGAAGGAGAGGGGAGGAAAGGGAAGAAGAAAAGGGGAGAAGGAAAGAGAGAGGAGGAGAGGAGGGGAGAGGGGAGGAGAGGGGAAGAGAGAAGAGAAGGGGAGGGGAGGAGAGGGGAGGGGAGATAAACAAAACAGAGCAGTTCATCTTGAAGGGTCCTGACCACTTCGGAGCTAACCAAAAGTTAAAGCATGTTATCAAGAGCATTATTCAAATGGCTCCTGAACACTGTCAGGCTTGGGGCATCAACATACCTTCCCTGTTCTAGTGTTTAAACACTGTAATCATATACATATACATATACATATACATATATATATATATATATATATATATATGTATATATATATATATATATATTTTTTTTTTTTTTCCTAATGTCCAGTCTGAACGTAACCTGGCACAGCTTTGTGCTGTTCTCTCGTGTCCTGTTCTTTCATTTCCTGTTCTCTCACGTCCTGTCATCTGCTACTATTGGGAAGAGACCAGCACCTCCATCTCTGCTTGCCTTCCTTGGGACCTGCAGAGAGCAATAATGTTGCCTCTCAATCTCATTATCTCCAAACTAGGTAATCCAAGTTACCAAATTTCCAATCCTCAGCCTTCCTTCATAAGACATGCTTTCCAGCTCTTTTATCAGCTTCCTTGTCCTTCAGCTTTCTTGTCCATCTCTGAATGCTTTCAAAGACCTGACTTCCTTCTTATGTTGTGGAGCTCAGAATTGTATACAATATCCAAGGTGAGGTTGCACCAATACCAAAGACAGTGGAAACATCACCGTTTTAAACTGGCCGTCTATGCTGTGTTTAATGCACTCATTTAATGTGGTTCATCACCTTGGCTGCTGGCTCACACTGCTGGCTCATGTTGAAGCTGCTGTTACCAGCACCCCCAGGCCCCTTTCTGCTGAGCTCTTCTCCTGGCACTCATCTCCCAGTCTGTGCCTGTGTCTGGCATTGCTCCATCCCAGGTGCAGCACCTGGCATTTTCCTTTGTTGAACTTCATGTCATTGTTGATCATCCAGTGCTCCAATCTACCCAGATCCCTCTGCAAGGCCTCTGATCTATGCTGGGAGCCAACAGCAACTCTCAGTTTAAGATCATCAGCAAATTTTCTGAGGATGAATTCCACTCCTGCAACCAGATCCTTTATAAAAATATTGAGCAGGACCTGCCCTAAAACTGAGCCCTGAAGAACACTGCTCCTGAACAGCCACCAGCCCATTCACTCAGACCCTTTGAGCTCTGTCATTCAGCCAGTTCATCACACCAGTACCAGCATACCATGTACCTGCTCATCTCACAGATGGACAATTTGTCCAGAAGGATGCTGTCAGGGACAATAATAGTCATGACAGACAGGGTTACATCTATCTTATGATAACAAATTTTAATACTATATTTTGATAACACATATATGGTTGGACCAAATGATTTTGGAGGTCTTTTCCAACCAAATGATTTTATGATAATATATTATTATTAATATACTATTTGTAAACATAGAAAGATATTAGCTAATCCATTAGGAATTAACTTTAAAATCCCCTGTTAAATTTACCTCATCCTTCTTCTTAGCTCTGTATCTTCAGCTATTCCTTCCTCCAGAATTTGTTCTAAAGATATGAATATTCTTGAAATTATTTTGTCTTGATCACTCCCCTCCTGAAATACAAGTATTTAATTTTCATTTTGTGTCTTAACCTTCCCACCAGTTGGTTGATTCATTTAAAAAAAAACACTCACTAAATGACCTTCCAAGGTTTCCTAGGCTAGCTCTGTAAAGATGCAGGATGGAGAGTATTTAGTCCAGTTATTCTGAGTGATGTATAAGTCAAGAAGTGCTCTAGTCTCATGTCTGTGAGATTTTATTCTATCCTATGAAGCAAAATGTCTTGTTTACCTTGAATATCTTTGAGGAAATTGTTTCCTTTAAAAACTTAACATTTTCATTTTTAATTAACACCAGGTATGCATGTTTTGATTTTTCAAGATCAAATTGAAGAATAGGTTATTTACTGATATAATTTGGATCAGATAAACATAGAATCTGGTTCTTAATTTTCAGTGTAAATTTGACTAATAAAACTATACTTTTAAGTTCACTACCTAATTTATTGTATAGAGTTGTAAACATACATAATAGTGTAATATACAATGATTTTTCAAAAGTGTGATTTCCTGCTAAAACTATTTTAGGTGGTCTTTGAAAGGGAAAGGTAACACTGGGGTACCACTCTTTATCTAAAACAAACTGGTGTGCCACTCTTGACATAAAACAAACCTAGAAATGTTACACTACCAGGAACCCTTCCGTGTCTGTAAAGACAAATGTCCAAAATAGAAAATCTGGTTCTTAACATTAACTTTTTTTCCCCACAGGATTTTGTCATTATTTGGAGGACTGGTCCCTGAGACAATGTTTTGTCCATACGTATCTGAGATTACTGAAAATGGTGAGTCCTGCACTGCTACAGACTGAAGTCATCAGTCTCCTGGGATTCATCTCATAATACCTTGTAGGTGTCAAATATTGCTTGGAAATCAGTTCATGTAACTTTTTTTACAGGAATATCTTTAGTATTTTTCCCCTTAAAGATCAATAGTAGTTCTCTTTCCCACTATTATCCCTGTGTATGTGTATACTATTCTGTTTTCACACCCCTGTGTAAACCATTTTATCCAAATTGTCTCACAGCCAGACAGTGAACAAGGAATAGACAAAACATATGCCATAGGAATTACACAGGAAGAGAAAGCAAAATGTAAAATAAAGACTTCCTTTACTAATCGTTTTGTCAGTCCTAAAAGCATATATTTCCTGCTGAATATCCTGGTCAAAGTTTGGTCTGTTTGGAAGAATGGTCAGTTTACTCTCAGTGAATATTTTGAACACAGATGTTGAACATCAGTTGTCACACAACGTGCAAAGGAAAGTATATTTTAGTATTTAAGTCAGTGTACATTTAAAAACAATAGACAAAGACAATGCCACAAATCCAAATACAATACATACAGTGTTTTCATGTATATGTTCATAAAAGCTTTTAAGACATCATGTTTAATTAATGGGCCACTTTGAATGTTAACAACCAAGTTACTTGAAGGTGTTTATGGTATATAAGCATATAAAGGTTAAGAGCCCTGTACTGCATTTTCCAAGTAGGAAAATGTGAATTAATTCAAGCAGGAAGATTCTGGGGTAACAGACTCAGTTGTTTTGCAGCTAAAAGAAAGTTCTGCCTTTAAAGAGAAAAATTTTCTCTCTTTGTACTGAGATGTTATGCTGCATGCCTCCAAAAAATACATGTATGCATGCTTATTAACATTTTCTAATTCAAAAGTTTAATTGAATAGAAACTGCTCCTCTGACTGCATCTGTTTCTGTCAAATACACAGATACTTCTTTTTATAATGCCCTTCCTCCACCAGAGATCCCTGAGCTAATTCATGACACTTGACATTAATCACATGCACAGATCAACAAAGACTTTGCTTTCATATAAAAACTAATTTAGAACATATTTCTAAATTACTGCTTGTTATTGCAGTCAATTTAATTAGCTAGTTAATGACAATATCTGTTCATAATCCAAGTAGTCAAAAATACCAAGTTCAGTAATTAGACCATATAATTCCTTAACAACTCAATTTTATAATGGAAAAGTGCTATGCTTTAAGTCAATTTGCTTCTAATACTCTCCTATATTCAAAATTAGAAATTCCTTAGTGTATTATTTTGACATTCAAAACCTAAGAGAGACTATTTGGATTAAAAAGCTCAGTCACACTCTGTATTTCACATAAAATATATGTAAGTTATGTTGTATTTCATATAATTTACCTGGGTGTATCCTATTTACCTAAAAACTAGGCTAAATATTCTACTTTAAAACAATTGCAAAAAATTAATCTTTGTCAGAAAACAATAATGATAAAGTAATTACAGGCTACAGTAGCAAGTAATATTTGACCTTATTATCAACACAGACATTGAACATTATTTCAGTTAATGTGACAAAGGAAAGTATAGTAGAGCATTTAAGACTTTTTTTTTAAAAAAAAAACAAAAACAAAAAAAAAAACCACCACAAGTCGAACAAAGACAGTACCACAAATCCAAACTGACACTTATAGTAACCCATGGCAATGAAAAAATCCTGTCAAAAAGGCATTAGAATAAGCTAATTTCATTTCTCCCAGCTGCCTGCCTTTCAATTCTTTATCCCTGCTATCAGGTTTGAATAAATTTCATCTCTCACACTACAAGTAATGAGCAGGCAATGACTTATGAAGCAAAGAGACCAAGTTGAGACAGAATTAGAATACAATTTTAATGAGACAGAGCTGAGAAAGTGGAAGTGTTACTCTTTTGACAGACTTGGCAAAATACCCAACATTATTTCAAGTGCTGTTTTCTATCTATAAACTGTCTTTTTTTTTTTTTTTTTTTTTTTTTAATGGAATACTCAAGAGAATACTTTTAGGAGTATATTGTTAATGTGATTTAAGTCAAAAACTACTCATTAAAGAATCTATGAATTTGCTTCATAGATGACCAAATAGGACTTGTGGACACTAGAACACTAGGACACTAGAAGTCACACTGGATGACGGAGGAAGCTGATCTTCTGCTCTGATGGTGCCCTTCTAGAGAATCAGTCTCTTCAAAACTTTTTTGTGGCCAACTAAATAAAAGTACATCACTCTTTATGTGTCTAAATATAAATATACACATATACACGCTGGTGAGGCCTCACCTCGAGTACTGTGTGCAGTTCTGGGCACCACAGTATAAAAAGGACATGAAACTGTTGGAGAGTGTCCAGAGGAGGGCTACAAAGATGGTGAAAGGCCTGGAGGGGAAGACGTATGAGGAACGTCTGAGGACACTGCACCTTTTCAGCCTGGAGAAGAGGAGGCTGAGGGGAGACCTCATCGCAGTCTACAACTTCCTCGTAAGGGGATGTCGAGAGGCAGGAGACCTTTCCTCCATTAACACCAGTGACAGGACCCACGGGAACGGGGTTAAGCTGAGGCAGGGGAAATTTAGGTTTGACATCAGGCGGGGGTTCTTCACAAAGAGGGTGGTTGCACACTGGAACAGGCTCCCCAGGGAAGTGGTCACTGCACCGAGCCTGTCTGAATTTAAGAAGAGATTGGACTGTGCACTTAGTCACATGGTCTGAACTTTTGTGTAGGCCTGTGCGGTGTTAAGAGTTGGACTTGATGATCCTTAAGGGTCCCTTCCAACTCAGGATATTCTATGATTCTATACATATATATATATATAAAGAAAGGCAAGTTTACATGTAGGTGAGCTACCAGAATTTCACTCCAAAGTCTAGCCACAAGATAAGAAGCATTTATAATAAAGATGTGTTCATGCACCCAGAAAAAGTGACAAGAGACAAAAAAGCAGTTGCAAAAAGTTGCTTTGAACTGAAGAAAAAAAAAAAAAAGTACTTAAAAAAAAGTGTTGAAAGAAAATCACAGATTTGAACAACGATTATTTTACTAATTTTGCCCAAGTATTATGAGCATATCTTTTGTGCTCTCCCTTCAAGTGGTATTTACAAAATGGTCTTCCAAATGGATCTGTTAATGAAACAAGTTGAAAGAACAGTAAATAGAATATACAAATACTACTTTATTTTGTAAGTATCCCTATCTAAGAACTGAAGTTTCACATTTTCCAGCTTCATACTCTTTCTTGTACTAAGTCACAAAACTCATTTTAAGTACAAGCCAGGCCTGTGTGTTTCATGGATCTGAAGCTCTGCCTATATTGTCTTTCTCTGTCAAACCTGAGTGCATCCTGGTTACTCTCCAAGATAGCTGGAGGCAAGCCAGCTCTGATCCAAAAGTTGTGTAACTGCTTTAGTGGCTCTTAGTAGGGCTTATTATCTTGGGCTCTGTGCCATGATAATGTGGTTACACAGCTTCTACTCTGGATCAAGTTCAGGTCTAGTTGGCTTGGAGTGAGTTCTTGTGTGCTGGCCCCTTAGCTATGTAGACATAACCCAACAAAACTACCTTTTGTCATTTTTTAGCCCACAAAACCAGATCATTCTCACTGTAACTGCTGATAAGAATGAAAATCTTTTAAAAAGTATGCAAAGTGTGTGAAACAAAACAGTAAGTCAGACTATTTGAAAAGGTGCATGGAAAAGGGTTTCAAAATATGTACAAAATATGTATTATTATAAAGAAAAAATCCTATAGTCTTAAGTTTCACACAACTACAGTAATGACACTTAGTATCATTAATCAAAGGAGGACATATAATTTTCCTACAATAAAATTAAGAGTTTTACAGCCTCAGGCAAAACATGAATCAAAATTTTATTGTGTTGGAAACATCTGATAAACAGTTAATGCATTCCTGATCCAAGATCTACAGTTGTGTTAAAAGAGAAGCCTACAGTGTACATGAAGGTATATGAAGAGAAAGATCCACAAAACTTTTTATTTATTTATTTATTTTGGATTCTTCCTTTAAAATGATGTTATTCCCTCTTGTTTGTATTTATTAACCAAAGGCCAGTCTGACTGTTCAGACAGGTAAGTACTGACAGCTGTGTTTGGTAGTTTTACTTAGGTGGGCAGCCAAACTCAACACTGCTCTCTCATAGCTGCTCTCACACTCCCCTTCCTCAAAGGGGAGAGGGGAGAAAATACAATGCAAAGGCCTCAAGGTTTCAGACAAGGACAGGGGAGATCGCTCAACAAGTATCATCACGGACAAATCAGACTCAGAGTAGGGAGATAGTAAGATTTATTGCCTATTAATAATAAGCCTGGGAAGCGAGAAACAAAGGAAAAAAATATGGAAACGCCTTTCCTCCATTCACCCTCTTCCACCTCCTCCTGAGAAGCTGCACAGGGGAATGGGGGCTGCAGTAAGTCTGTAGCACTTTGTCTCTGCCAGTCCTTCAAGCACTGCTCCCACACGGCTCTGTCCCATGGGGTCCATCCCCCAGGAACAAACTGCTCCAGCACGGGTCCCCCACAGGTGGGGGCAGCTCCCCCCAGACCCCCTGCTCCTGCGTGGGCTCCTCTCCACGGGCTGCAGCTCCGGCCCGGGGCCTGCTCCTGCGGGGGCTCTCCATGGGCCGCAGCCTCCTCCAGGCCACATCCACCTGCTCCACCGGGGGCTCCTCCACCCATGGGGGGGCTGCAGCGTGGAGATCTGCTCCATGGGGGACCCATGGGCTGCAGGGGGACAGCCTGCTCCACCAGGGGCCTCTCCCTGCACAGCCCGCAGGGGAACTGCTGCTGCCTGCCTGCCTGCAGCACCTCCTGCCCTCCTGCTGCACTCACCTGGGAGGCTGCAGGGCTGCTTCTCACTCCTCTCTCTCCCAGCTGCTGTTCCCCAGCATTTATTTTATTTTATTTTATTTTATTTTATTTTATTTTATTTTATTTTATTTTATTTTATTTTATTTTATTTTATTTTATTTTATTATTTTATTTTATTTATTTATTTTATTTTATATTTATTTTTTCCGTGTCTTAAATATCCTTTCACAGAGGCACAAACAACATCACTTACTGTCTCAGCTCTGACCAGCAGCAGGTCCCTTATTAAACATGGGGCAGCTTCTGGATTCTTCTTATAGAAGCCACCCCTATGGCTTCCCCCTCTACCAAAACCTTGCCACATAAACCCACTATAACGTTGCATTGAGGTTGAAGAAATTTTATTTCATTATTGTAGATTTATATTAGTGCCAGATTTAATAAGAAGGCTGTTGGGGTCTTCTTCCTTAGCCTTACAGGAAAGCTTTTGATGGGGTTAAGTGTGTATTCCTGAAAAGCTGCGTGTTGTATAGTAATAGCCTGTAATTTTCTTGTAGTGAATGAGTGGACACCAGAAAACTGCATAGTAGCTTAATGCAAGGCAGTAATGCAGCATAAGCTTGCTTGAAACATTCTCATTCACTTCATTTTTTACTTATTTTTGAATAAGAAGGTCCATTGTGTTGGTTCACTGGGCCAGAATTCTGTAAAATTCTAATATAAAACCAACAGGAAATCTATGTTAGAACATGAAGAGGTGTGTCTGCTGTAGGACAAATCTTGCTTTTCCCAAATGAGGCTGATCTTTGTCCTGTTTAGGTTTGTTTTAAGCGAGCTTGCTGGTTATAGGCACCACTCTGTGTTGGATTCCCATAATTAGTTCACAACTGTCTTGCTGTGATGCTCTGAAATTGCAAGAGGCATCAGTGCTGCCTAGCAAGCACACCAAGTGTTATTTAATGTCTGAAGTGAAGAGGAACAGTAAGGTATATGTTGTCCCCAGGGACTATTTAGGGCAAAACACTTCTTTTAAATCTTGGACATAGGGTTGTGTCAGAAGAAAATAAACTAAACAATAACAGATAAATACAGTAGGGGAGAAAACTGAAGCACTCTCATCCTGGAGGCCTTCTGTCCTTGATACCTAGAGATTGGTGCTTCTGATTAATTTACTTTATTTACTCAGACAACCTGATTATATGTCCATGTCCTCAAACAGTTCTGAAATTTTTATCAACTTCTTACCCTCCTTCCAAACACATGCTGTTGCAAGGCACTCCTGGTAAAACAAAAACAAACAAACAAACAAAAAAACTACTTAAACAGTCTTCCTAGAGGGAATCTCAACCAGGACATTGTGGGGAATGATGCTCCACACCTATTCATTAGGTAATCGCTGTGAGGTGGTTATAGTGATAGCCATGTACTCATACAAGGTCCTATCATCACTGGAAAAATGCTTTTGTAAGAAGGTCTGTCCTACAGTATCAGAGGGTCTGTCTATTGTGCCTGCTATTTTCAGAAAATCATAAAAAGTAACATTTTTAAATGACATATAGTCTTTTTTATAGTCTTTTTCATTCATGCATTCTTTCTTTTTTGTAAGGGTCTTGTGTGTCTGACTCATATCCTTCTCCACAGAGATGAAATAAACCAAATTTGCATGGAAGAACTATAATAGGGTGAGGGGGGACAAGAAAAGGTTTTACATAAAATAATATCTGAAAGGGCAGTGCACAAAGTGTTTTCTCCTCTTGCTCAGTGGAGCTGTTGTTTGCCTTTCAAAAAATAATAAAAAAATAAAAATCTGTATGGCACGCTGTTTTTATTTCATTCAGATATGGCAATACATCAGGAGGTTTAAGAGAAACTAGAAAATTATAAATATGAGCAGCTTTTTTTTTTTTTTTTTTTTTCTTTTTTTTTTGGGGTTGTGGAGGAGGAGTTAATCTATTAAAAGAAAAAACAAATAAGCATTGCCCCATTTCCACATTTCTATAGGAAAACTGTTGATTTGATGCTTGCAAAAGAGGAAAACAACAGTAATCTTCTATTTGCTAAGCTAATTTTTAAGTAAAAAGTTGTATAACAGTAGAGCAACAGGACACTGCTAAATAACAAAACATCAAGAAAATTTAAAGCAAAGTTTTTTCTCTCCTCCTTTGCCCTCCCCCCACTGGCTCTGTTTTTCCTTTACTGATTGCTTCCTGTCTATTTTTCCAGTGTGTAAAACATCTGTGATTTGCTGCAAGCACTCTGTATTTATATTGAGAACCTCACAGCAGGTGCCACTCAAAAAAAAAAAAAAAAAAAAAAAAAGCAAGCAGTAACCCATGAGTGTTATCCCATGACCCTAGAGGGTCATTTTACTTGTTATTTCACAATACATGTGGGAAGAAGGCTTCCTATGAAAAGGCAGTGTATAGCCAGGAAGCAAGATACAACGGCTTCCCTTTATCACAGCAGAAAGCAGGGTTATAAAATAGTTATCTCCATGAAATAAAAATTTTTACAAACAATTTAATATATTGATTCCAAAAACAGATCATGCTGAACAACTGCATAATATATTTTGTATTTTTAACTAGGAATTATGAAATCTTTCATAGCTTTCATGTGAGCACAAACTTGTTCTCATGACTTTAATGTTTAACATCAGTACAGCTCTCAAAGCATGGTATTTCCTAACCAAAATTAAAATGTTACAATTTCATTCTGAGAAAATATATCCAATTACTGGAGGATCTCTGAATGCAGTATGTGTTGGACACTCTTCTACAAAAAAAGGTTTACTTCATCATATATAAAAGGGTGTACAACACTACATATAAATACCCTGTTCTTTAAACATCATTTTAGGAAATCAGTTAAGGGAAATTATTGGATCTAATTGTAGTTCACCAATCCCCACCAGCCTTGTTTCTTCTTAGTCATATTTATCAGGGTCATTGAATAAAAAGCCTGAAGGAACTTCCTTAAACTGGATATTTATTTATCTCTTTCAGGTCTGCCCTTTTCCCTTCCCCCCATACTCTTTCCACTGCAGCTCATTGTGAAAACTAGAGCTGTGAAGCATAAAAGATTATGTCCTGATACAAGACAGTAGTGGAGTTTTAACCTTCCGTGCTAATAAGATGGGTCTTAATTGTCCTCCCAAGTGTCTGCAACAAAGCTAATTTCAGAGTGCCAGAGATAACCCCTGTAGATGACCTAATTAAATTCTCACGAAAGCTGTTATTTTTAAGCTAAGGTGTTTCAGTCACTGGCTATTTAAAAATGGAAGTTTAAAATGCCTGGGAAAGTGGCATCTGCAATTCCTACTCAGCCAGAATTTTTCATTCATGTCAGTAGTGGGTACAGAATTAGAAAAAGTGGACCTTTCAACTTAATGATTCATCACAAATCTCTAAAACAACCAAAATATTTGTTCCATGCAAACACAGCAAGCTGTTTAAATCTAGTTAGTATATATTTTCTGTATGAATTAAATATGCAACAAAATACACAGGGTGAATTGTTATATTTAAAATAAAATTAGAGAAATTAAAGATGGGAACTGTCTCCCCTCAGGTCAAGTAATTGTGAAATTATGCATGTCAGTTCATTAGCTGTATTGAAAGCATTCTCAGACTGACCAGCTCTCACTATGGTGACACTTACTATTACAAATGTTGGCTAGTGTGCTGCATTTAAGCTTTTGCAAGATGTGTGGAGTGTGATCACCTAAAGTTGAAGTAATATTTGGAACTAGTATTTGGAAAATTTGCAAGCTAAATTGTCCAAGAGAAAAGCAATTTGTTTACAATCAGCATCTGGGTATTAAGATAAGGAAAGGAGTCATTCCCCAGACAAGGAAAGATTAGTCTGAAGAGGTGAAGAAGAAAGAAAAAAGCCCAAGGACAGTTCTCAACAGCTTTCAGCTATCAGACCAGTGTTCCTGCTGTTAGATCAGTGGCTGACAGTGGTATGTCTTCTTTGTAGCAAAGGAAACCCACACTGACATCTTAACTTGCTAAACTAGACATGGTTGTCATTTCATACAGGCGAAAGAATTTAGTGAATAGAAAAAAATAAAGAAAAACAAACAAACAAAGAAAAGAACAACAACAAAAAACATCTTATATGCACACCAAACAACTTCAACAGCCAGTTTTCTGTAAATATTATGCATTCCACTCACTTTGGACATTGCTGGAAATGGGGTCCATCTGGCAGGTTTTCTGAGTTTGAATCAAAATGCAGGGCTCTGCAAACTCATTAATAATTGGGCTTTGGACTTTTTACAATCAGATGGATGGTTTCTTTTCAATATATTCTTCACAATTCTAAGAGCTCCTGATGTCTTTTTTCCCCTGATCCTAAAAAGATGAATGTAAGAAAGAATACTTACGCCCTGTTTAAAAAGAGGGCAAATGTTTCTCTTTTATGAGCATTTCTAATATATTTCAACTGTCTTTAAAATGTTCACATTTTAAAAGCAAGTATGCTAATAAGCACACTACTTTAGACTGTGCAAGTAAATCAAGAAAGAATGTGCTTCATGAAACTCCTTTAACTCACTGCATAAGAGTAAAGCAGAATTGAAGGCACTCTTGCTTGTGTGCTAAGATCCTAGTTCAGCTAGGCTAATAGGAACTAAAGACTACCAGTCATCTCACAGAATCACACACTTTACAAGACCAGAATAACAGAGCAAGTTGTACCACAGAGATCCTAATCCTAAACTACATTAGTTTAGGAAAGAGAGACATGTCTGATTTCCTGTGCACACACTGGCTTCAGCAATTCCTTTCTCCATACTCAGAACAAAAGGAACTGCCTCACAAGCCATCCTTAGACATCAGCCCTGCTTGCTCAGTCTTCCTTGTGTCTTACTGCCAGCCCCTTTTTCCCCTTTAAATGAAGAATTTAGTGCAAAAGTTATTGTAATATTCCCCAAATTGCACTCAAATTACACTGACATTGCACAGCTTATTTAAACTAGTGGGATTTTTTTCTGACCTATTATCTTAGTGGAGGACTTGTTAGTGTTAGGTCAGAGGTTGGACTCAATGATCTTGAGGTCTCTTCCAACCCAGAAATTCTGTGATTCTGTGATCTCTCTCATGAACTGATACACTAAAAAGTAAACATATAACAAAAGAAAGAAGCAAGAGCCTTCAGATATGTCTTTGACAACTGGAATATAATTAATAATTAAAATGGTAGGATTATTTGGATCTTTTAACATCCCTTCTATAAACACAGTTCAATTACGCAATTCTGTGAGCTGTGTACCCACAGACTCTCTTTACACCCTCCAATTCCCACAAGTTCTTCCAAGAATTGATTAAAATACATTCTCAAAAGTGAAGCTAATGAAACCATAAACTGAGTAACAAAAAGGCTTCTTTTACTGAATTTGTTAAAGTCACATCAGCCTGACAAGCAGGGGTCAGTGAAGTTCAAACCCCAAATGTTCACATCCCTGAGGAGAATGGGACATTATTAATATTTTTGTATAGAAGAACTCCTGAGTGAAGCAGCCTCTCAATGATGAAATGAAAAGGGTATTCCACTGTGTACTGTGAAATATATTATATATCTTCCACATAGTTGGTTGGGGATCAACTGCCAGCTTCTTCACGGTGTGAGCTCTTGATTGAAGCGCCAGCTGTGTTCAAGGGATTGAAAGAGACCTTGAAAATGGCAAAGCAAGACCCAGCATTCAGAGCTGACAAAACAAAACTGACAAGAGAGGCAATAGCTATTCTTTCCGAGTGCTCATCATAGGAAATGTCAATGAAAAGAAAGAAGAAAGAGAAAGAGAAAAAGGGGGTAGGAGAAATCAAACAGAGGTCTTAGGATGACTTGAATATGCTCTTCAGTTTTCTCACACTTTTTTTTTTTTTTTTTCTTAAGAAAAAAAAAGAAAAACAAGTTAGAGCTTGAAGAAAAATTAAAATGCAGGAGTCAGATGAGAACAAGCTTCTATCTGCCAACAATCTCCAAGAAGATTTATGTCTGCTGTTTGTGTGAATTACAATTAACCAAAGCCATGGAGCATGGTGTTGGTGTAAGTCAGGTGTAAAATGGGAGAAAAATTAGGCTTAATTCTTTACAAAACTTGTAGAAGAGTTATACTTTTCAGGGAGCTCTGTGTCTTGTTATTTCTACCAGAACAAGACAGTCATAGTTTCACTTTATATGTAGCTCTTCACTTCGTAAAGTATGAATGAGATACAACTCCTGGGAACACAAAGTGATATTTTTTGAAGGCAGGAAGTATCTAAGGTCAGTCTCCATTTGTTATGCAAAGACAGACAAAAAATAAAATAGATGCTCACTTTCTGTTTACAAATGCATGCTATTTTTACTGTGCTTTCAACCTTCACAATTTTATCACTTTTTCCTCTCTAACTTTTTTTTCTCTCTCTCTCTTTTTTTTTTTTTTAAACCCATTCTTCGTCAGCCAAAGTGTTGAAATGTCAATTGGTATCCCCTGGAGACTTCATTTCCACTGTCTGACACTGCCAACATCATCATGTGGTTCAGGGTTTATCTTTCCTGCTGTGACTGAGCTGGAAAATCTAAATCAGCCCTGAACAAAAGGTTGAGCAGAGGCCAACCATAATCAGATAGAAACTATATATTTTTGACCAACAGATAGGAGAAAGGGGGAGGGGAGACTATGTCTATGGCTTTAAAAAAGCCATGTAGACATAGACTGATCATACAGTGTTCTTGTAGTGAGAATCTCTTAGATTGCATATAGTGTTCTGTTTAATAAGCAGCATAACAGAAAAATTAGAGAAAGGGAAAAATACAATTAAAAGGGCAGTGGTGGAGTTTAATCTGACAAAAATCAGATAGATTTTCAGGGGGGAAAGATACACAATAAAAGGTTGCAGAAAAAATAAGGAGGGATTTCAAGTGATCTTGTGTGACTCAGAGTCATTACTCTGTGAAGCGATGTGACCAAAATAATAGTTCACTGGACTGGGAGCTGAGGAGTTTTATGATTTATCTCTAGTTCTCCACTAACCTAATCAACACTGAGTGAAGATTCCTCACCTCTCTGGGTCACCTCATATCTGTTTGTGTTAGGCTTTTTTAGGAAATGAAACATTTTGTTTACATTTTCTGGTACTCTGCTTAAAAGAGATTTCTAGGAAAGCTCCCTCCTAGTACAAACAGTTTAGTAATTATAATACATTTCAAACACAGATTAATAGTTCCACTCTGATACCGGTGCAACATTTTTCTGTGTTTGGTTTACAGGCCAACACTTTTAACAACATATTTGTTCATTGAAAGATAGAGTGCTAATCTACAGGGAGTAGAAATGGCTTTGTCATTTTCTAGATGACAGCTCTTATTTTCCATTGCATTCTGGCAGAAGAATTGCCATGAGTCTTCTATCTTTCTCAGTGAGGCACTTGCTTATCTAGCTGCTAAAAATGCTTTTGTTTAAAATTCCACATGTATAACTCGACCACAGTTAGAAGAAAGGTTGCTTCATTTGCAAAACAAGCTCACACTGTACTAGCTCTCTAATGCTTCTGTTAGTAACAGCAGTCAGAAAACAGCTGAAGAGCAAAATCCAGTTATTAGGCATAGGATTTTTTTTTTTTTAATATATATAATAACAATAAAAAATCACTTCTGCTAGGCGTTAAGGAACTCTTAACTTCCTTATTCAAAAAGGAATATAAATGTGTCTATATTTGAAAAGAATACATGAAAATCTGAAGCTTAAGCAAATTCTAGAGTTGTGACTAGACTCAAATGGAACCAGGACTTGATCCATATTAGATGCTTCAATTGTCAAACAAAGTCAGCCTAATAAAGTTGTGCAAGCACATGCAAAAGCACACTCAAATTGAATACAAGTTGTAAAGAACAATTGTAGAGATTACCTTTGTCCTTGGTCATTTTGTACAGTAAATAAATTAATTTTCAGTGGATGAGATTTATTGCAGCATATTGGTAACCTTTCCAATTTCATTATTTTGAGCTTAGATGGTAGCTGATACAGATCCTGAACAAAAAATCTTCCCAGTCTCTTTGGTCTTATCATGATGTATGCTGGTTTTGGAAAGTATGGTCTTGAATAATCCATTTTGACAACTCTTACTCAGTCACTCAGTACACATGCTTCAGATAATATTACCTTAAGATGACATTTACTGTAAACTGTGGTTTGTCAGTAAATCAACACAATTGCTGATTTGAGAGCAAACATTGTGGATGATGAGAAAGGCGGAATTGACTCAAAGAGAAATGGCTGAAAACTAGAAAATCCCAACCTTCTTTTCTGTTGTAGTGGAAGACAGAAGTAAAATGGGCTGAAATAGAGCTGTACTTGTACCTAAGAGACAACACTAATTTATGATGGGGAGAGAAATTTCTGAAGAAAAATTTGAGCTATCTAAATGGTTCATAGTTCATTGTTTCATTCCCCAAATAAATCAAACATAAGAAGGGAGGTGTCAGTTCAGAGCATTTATATATATATTTAAAAACAAATTCTGTTAATAAATAAATAAAGCTTTTCTGTTGTACAGCAAGAACTACAAAATCCCTTTACTGTCACAGAAATATAATTTATAGTACACAACTATAAATTATCTTCAAGTGAACAGGCTTGATGTTATTTATGCAGGAACTGTAAAGAGATTTCAAGGAGAAGAAGTTTATTTTCAGTCTCATAGAGAGGGCAAAGCTTTGGCTTCTACATATTTACAGCACATACAAAATCACACCTACTTAGACCTTAGTTCTTACAAAAACAAGGAAGGTCTTTCCTATTGTTCACAGGACTTGTCTGGGAAGTAGCATGGCTTCTTCTAAGGACACCTCCTTGTCCCAGATTAAATCTATTTTTGAAAATTTTTATTACTGCCAAGTAATTTGCCAGTTCCTGCAATCAGTAAAAAATGGTTGAAGAAACTTACTGATTCAGCAAAGGTACCTCTGTGTGAGGTCTTCTGCTCTAGGAACAATTTCAGGGTTACAGGAGATCTTTCACATCAAGTTAACAGTTTGATTTGGGATATATTCTCAACCTACTGCTTTTACACTTTGGTTTTGAGAAGGGACGTAAATGGACATCTCGTACATCATAAATCAACTCTTATAATCAGTTGTCTATGCAGAACAAGCATGCATTTTTACACTTTTTTTTTTTTTCTGCTGCTTAAAAAAAAAAAAAAAAAAAAAAAGAAAATAGAATTATGTACCAAAGAGAAGTGACAATGAATTCTGTTTTTTTTTTTTTTTTTTTTTTTTTTTTTTTGTGAACTAAAGTTCTTGTTTTGTCCTGAGTCCTACTAACAAGCGTTAGCGTCTCACCACTCTGTTCCTGCTACAACTTTAACCCTTGCTAATATTTCTGAGTACCATTTTTCAGGTTCTCTCTTGAGGCCTTCTCTTTGAACAATTTATTTTTTCAATATGTAGCATCTTACTTTAACCGTTATGATTAATCAGTCTTTTCAAAGCAAAATATTGTCTAGTTTCAACACAAGGAGCAAAACAAAAACAAAAAGTACTTTAACACAACTTACAAATCTTTTGTGGACCTCTACAACTGCAAACTGCTCAGTACCTCTGAACAGGAATAAGGAAAAACTTAGCTATTCTGTCAGATTTCCAAGCAGAGTAAATCTTCAAGCGCTCTCCCTGTTTCTCAGTAGTCTTCCAACCTATCTTATAGGATGTGCACTCTACAGATGGTAATTCTTCTTTGTTCACTCTAGGCTTTCCTTCACCACACCAATCAACAAATCAATTCCCTGTGTAACTGCTGACAGTCTGCCTGTCTATTTCAGAGGAAGAGAGAACATCCATGCTCTAACTTGTATTTACAGAAGCACAAACCTGTAGTTTTAGTGATAATTACTCAACACCTGTAGCAGTGTAAGAACACCACTCTCAAAGTCGTTTTTTTTCCTCCAGAAATTTAGCCATGTCTGCAGATAAAGAATAACAATGCTTAAAAAAAAACACCACCCACAATAAACAAACAAACAAACAAAAACACTTTCTCAGCACTGACAACTTTTGTTTCCCCCACCCCCTGTTTTGTTTTGTTTTAAATCACAAACATGATTAGGTCTAAATACATATCCATAAGCTCTTATTCAGCTGTTGTAGAGCAACGCCCACCCCTTTTGGACTAGTAGGGTCTCCCTTACTTGGAGGGTCTAGGTGTAGGTGCGTATGGACAAGCTTTTCATGTGTATAGCTGCTCTCATATGAAGGAGCTTTAGAGCCATCTCTGGTATTCATCTGTAGATCAATGAGGTCCCCTCACACTTCTCTCCTAGTTATGCCAGAACTGCTGATTGACGTTAATTGCTTTAGCACTGAACACACCTTCACTGTACTACAGAAGGTGCATAACTTCCTTCCAAATAGATTGTCTGTGGAGGGAAAGAATATAATTGAGAAATCTTTTTTTTTTTTTTTTTTTTTTTTTTTTTTTTGTCTTGGCTGAAAATCTCAGTTCATCTACAAGTGTTTTCCTGATTAGGACTATATCATTAGAATAGGAGTAAAATCTGTCAGCTATCACATTTAATTTTGTGCGTTTCTGTGAGTTTTCTCTGTTCTGTAATGAATAATAATGCTACATTTCACAAATACATATCAAATTTATAAGAAAAATAGTCTTTCTTTTTAGAAGGTACCTACTTAGATATGAAAGAATTTGTTCGTTTGATACAGCGTACGTGGACTCTCCTAGGGAAAAGGTCTCAGTTTATCTGTTGGAATTTGTAGTCCCTTAAGGTTCAGAAAAACAGCCTTAAATTTGCTTGAAAATGCATGTTGACTCAAACTGATCCCCTTTGGACCATTCTCTTCACTACTGAAAATCACAGGAAGGTCTATATTTTCCAACTTGAAGTCACTTGCTTTATAGGGACACACCTTTATACTTGTCTTCTGTATGCATACAAGTTCACATAGTAATTTACTCTGGCATAGGCAAACTTAAATTATGCTTAAAAACTTAAAAACTGCTCTGGACACCCCCTAATTTGTTCTTTTTTTTTTTTTTTTTTTTTTTTTTAAGTAGCACCAATGAAATGGAAAATGGAAAAGAGAGGGTATGGGGTATGGAGAGATTTCATACAAATTTAGGTAGGAAGTCCCTGTAGACAATCCTGACAATTCCTCCTTCATCTTTATTGAAGGTGAATTCTCTTTCACAATTGCTCTCCTAATAAGTCACAGCTGGTTCTAATGACAGGATTTATAGCCTGTTTCCAAACTGTTGTGAATTGCAACTAACAGACTCCTGCAGAAATTGTATCCTGCAGCATAAGATCATTTTCACCAGGGGCATGAGTGCTGGGGTATCATATAACAGGGGCTATCTTTCTCAAACTTCAAAAGAATACTTATAAACTATAAGGTCCTACTCCTTCCCCCACTCTCACCTCTTTCTAGGAGATAATTTCATAAATATTTATTGCTAAAGGGCAAGTTACCTTCCATTGCCCATCTGAGTTAGGTTTCCCTCCCCTCCTACTTACCAGGAATTTGGCGGTCTTCCAAGTTTCTTCTGTAATTGTTCTAATAGACAATGGGATATTAGGATTTGTACTTGGTATGTACAAAGAATATACAGTTACAGCTTAAAGAGGGGACAAAATCAGTTGGTTTATTTGTTAGTAGTATCAAACCACAAAGGGAGGTAAAACCATTTCTGTCTTTATCAAGCATAATATCGAGACATTGGTTTAGAGCCCATTCATCTGAGGAAGACAAGTAATTCATGATTAAAAACATACCTATTATCCTTGTACCAGGTCAACAGTCAAGGTCCAACGCCCTCAACACAGACGTTACTGTCATTATAAGGAATCCAGCTGGTTTAAGGTGAAAAATGAAGCTGACAAGTTATTTAAGTGGTCATCTTCAGCTCTGAATGCAAAACAAATGGTAAAAGGCAGCAGATAATACAATTGTCTGAAATATGTCTGATGCTAGGTGAAATGGTATAATACTTCCTGCATGATGCTACTGTATCTTTACATCTACAGTAAGTACAAGCATATATACATTATGCAGGAGTGTCAAATTTCAATTTCTAGGAAAAAAAAAATCAGATTATAGGAAATGTGATTAAAGAAATACTTTTACTAAGATAGGATTAATTTTGAAACATTGTGAATACTGGACTATTATCTGTGTAGGACAGAGCTATCATTCAGCAACAGAATGGCAACACAAATACATGAAACTATTTAATTACATATTAATCCATTATATTTAATTTATTTTCAGATTCAGAATGTTACATATTTTTTTTTTCTCAAAGCTGTACTTTTGGCTTATCCTGTTCAATTTTATTGCCAGCACAGGTCAAACCACTATTTAAAACAAAACAACAACAAAGAAACAAACAACCTCTCCCCCCCCCCCAAAAAAAATAAATAAAAATAATGTAAGCATATATGTAAGTTGATGCTTGAGAAAATAGTTAACATTAATAGAAGATAAATTAGAACACTGATAAGAAGCAGAAGATGAGAAAATTCGAAATCTTGCTATCCTTTACTATAGCAGAAAATGTGATACATTCTTGGGATTTTTAACTGTTTCTTAGTGGAAGTATATCTTCTAAGGATTTTTGAAAGAAGAGAAACATCAGAGAGAAAATAAGAAATTATTAGAGCAGGATTTTATTGCTCAATAAGAATCTCTGATACCTTTTCTTTTGCACAAATACTGTTTTGTATGTGGCTTCTGAAACTCATGTAACAACCATTCTGCAAGCACTTCTATGCATGTGAACTAATCTATATCTATTTATGCAAATAGTAAACAATAAGAAAAGTAGGCAATTAAGTTCAACAACTGTAGTAATAAACTGAGCTGGTAGAAGAAAAATAATTTTAGAGAGAATATTGCTCTGTTTTCTTTTCCCATGGGTGCAATTCTATGTACCATTCCAGTGTGCTCTTTGCTTCAAAAGATACTCAGAGAGGTTATAACAAACCAGAGCATTTGTATACATAACACAAGCATGCCCAGAACTACGGAATCTTAATTCTGAGTTTAATGTTATATTACATGCAGATAATTGATATATTGCACCTGATGTTGTAGGATCACTAAAAACTTGCAAAGTAACAAAGTCACAGAAGTCTCCTTGTTATGCAAAGCTGGATTGTATAAATCTTCTGTTTTCTCATTTTCTTGGATGAAATAGGAATATCTACAGAGACTCCTTGCTTCAATAATTGTGAGTTTGGTAGTTTTTCAGATATTTTGTAAGTCTTTTTTTTGAGTGGAACAGAAAAATGTAGAAATGCCTGTAGTAGGTTGGACATTAAGAGGCAATATTTTCACTATTCAGGGCAAGGGCTTGAGCAGGGTAACCATACTCTCATCTCAAAACCTTCTTCATGCCTCAACAAAGCATCCTTCTCATGTTGCTGAGTTTATTGGCTCAGAAACCGAATTTCAAGATTCAAGAGACATTCTATGTGCAAAGTGAAATTCCAGTTTTCATTTACATCTCGGCAATGACACTCAGTACAGAGTTACATCTCCTCAGGGAACCAAGAACAGCCTACACACCATCAAAGTACTGTGCCCCTACAGGAAAATTCCTTGTTAGACAGCCCCTTCAACACCTGAAGAGTAAAGAAGGTATCTATAAGTAAAAAGTATCTCCAAACTGAAAAGAGGCAGGAAGGAGGTGAGGTTCCTCTTCTTTTTCAGTTGACTTCTCAGATTGTCAATTCCTCTTTGGTCTGTCAATGGAAAAAGAGGGGAGGTGCATTTGTAGTTCATATGCCCTAAATCAGATATTTCGTCTCTCTCTCATAGTAGTGCTCTATGCTTTTCACTAACAGTGAATCAGTGGAAAGCACATTTTAATACTATTTGCTTCAGTGGAACTTGCTGCAATTTACCACAGACAATTATTCTGGTAATTCAAAGGCAACTACCATCTTTCCTCAAGCACTGTGGAATGTAAATAAATGTACCCTCTCTGTGAAAAACTATCTTTCCAATGATTAATTATTTAGGCACATTATCAATTATTTAAAATATCTTAGATATTAAGCTTGAGTTCAGAATTTCAAAATAGATCAGTATAAATAGCAACCCATAATTAGATAAAATCTTTTTCAAACTGTGTTTGATTGTATGCCTGCTGATTTCTAGAAATACACATATAAAGCAAGTACCACGTGTGCTTGCAAAACTATAGTCATGTGTCACTTGCAAATAATATGCTACTCCCATCTATTTCTATTAGTTTTACTAATCTGCGAGTGAGGCATCTAAAAGAAAGATAAAATTTGAGGTTGTTTCATTCTTAGCACTCTAGCACAGGATGTCTGAGGTTGGCAGGGACCTGTGGAGGTCATCTGGTCAACCCCCTTACTCAGGAAGGACTACCTGCCCAGGTTTATGTTCAGAAGGCTTTGAATACATCCAAGAATGGAGAACCCTCTCTGAGCAATCTGTGCCAGTGTTCAGTCACCTGCATAGTGAGAAACTGTTTCCTGATGTTTGGAGGAAACCTCTTGTGTTCTCTTTTGTGTACACTGCCTCTTTTCCTGTCATTTGGCATCTCTGAAAAGAGCCTGCCTTTGCTATCTTTACACCCTCCCTGTAGGTATTTGTACTGAATAAGAAGACCTCCATCAACCCTTCTCTTCTCCAGTCTGAACAGTCCCAGCTCTCACAAGAGTTTCCTCACAGAGGAGATGCCCCAGTCACATCATCATCTTAATGGCCCATTGCTGGACTCTGTCACTTATGTTTATATACTGGAGAGCCCAGAACTACACCCAGTACTCTGGGTGTAGCCTAACCAGTGCTGATTAAAGGGGAAGAATCACCTCCCTTCACCTGTTGGCAGCTATCCACCAAATGTCCAGGATACCATTAGCCTGCTTTGCAGCAAAAGCACATTGCTTGCTCATGTTACTCATTGTGTTCATTGGGACTCTCAGGTCCTTTTTTTGCATAGCCATGTTCTGGCTGGGTGGCCCCCAGTATGTACTGGTGCCTGGTGTTCTTTCTCCCCAGGAATCTTTCCCAGGACTCTGCACTTATTCTTGTTGAACTTCATGAGGTTCCTAACAGTCCATTTCTCTAGCCTTTGAGGTCCCTCTGGGCAGCAACACAAGCCTGTTGTGGATCAGTAGTTTTGTGTCATCTGCAAAGTTTCTGAAGTCATCTGCCACATCATCTGGATCATTAATGAAGATGTTAAATAGGATCTAGTATTGCTCCTTAGATAACACTGCTAGTTAATGGCCTTCAACTAGACTTTGTGTCACTGATTACCACTACTGGCTATTCAACAGTTTTTCTGTACTCTCACTGTCTGCTCATCCAACCCATACTTCAACAGCTTCTCTATAAGCACATTAGGGAAGACAATGTTGGAAGGCTTACTGAAGTCCAGGAAGACAATATCCACTACTCTGCCCTCATCTACCAAGCCTATCATTTCATCAAAGAAGCTTATCGAGTTTGTCAAGCATGACTTCTACTTGGTCACTCCATATTGACTACTCCTGATTATTTTCTTGTTCTATGTGTGCCTGGAAACAGCTTCCTGGATTAGATGCTCCATCACCCTCCCCAGAATCAAGATGAGGCTTTCCAGCCTGTAGTTCCTTCTTGCCCTTCTTGAGGATAGGAATTTACTTTTCTACAGTTCTTACCATTTTGTTTACTTTCTTAATGTTTTTGAACACTTCTCCAAGTCACCATGACTTATCAGGGATTATTGAGAATGGTTGCACAATAACATCTACCATCTCCTTCAGCAACTCAGGGATGCATCCCTTCAAGGTCCATGGACTTATATATGTCCAGCTTGCTTTAGTATTCCTTAACTTGATCCTCTTTCAATAAGGGTATATCTTCCTTACACCAGTTTTTCATAGTTTTCTGGTGCCTGAGATTCTTGAAAGCTGGTCTCACTGGAAAAGACTAAAGTGAAGAAGGCATTCAGTACCTCAGTGTTTTTCATATTCTTTGTCACCAGGTCTTCCACCTCTTTCAGTGAAGGATCTACATTTTCCCTAGTCTTCCTTTTGTCACTGGCATACTTATAGAAACCTTTATTGTTTTGATATCCCTCACCAAATTAATTTACAGTCAGCTTTCCCAACTTCATCCCTGCCTGCTCAGACAATGTCTCTATTCCTCCCAGATTATCTGTCTTTGCTTCCAGCCTCTGTATGCTACCTTCTGTGCTTGTGCTTTGCCAAGAGCTTCTTGTTCATCCATGCAGGGCTCCTGCCATTTTTGACTGACTTTCTGCTCATTGGGATAGGCCACTCTTGGGCTTGGAGGAGGTGATTCTTGAATATTAACCAGCTTTCTTGGGACACTCTTCTCTCCAGGGCCTTATTTCATGGGACTCTTCAAAGCAGATCATTGAAGAGGTCATAGTCTTCTCTCCTGAAGTCCAGTGTTGTGATTTTGCTTTTTGCCCTCCTTCCTCCTCTCAGGATGCTGAAGGTTCAGGTTCATCAAACTGTAGTTCACAGTCAATGCACCCAAGTTTGTCTTTGACATCACACCTTCCTTGATGGTGAGTACAAGGCCCAGCACAACCTGTCCTCATTTGGTTCTCTTATCTGTTGGGTCAGGAAGTTGTCATCAATGCATTCCAGGAATCTCCCAGATTGCTTATGCCTTGCTGTGTTATCCTCACAGCAGACATTGGGGTGGCTGAATGCCCCACAGGAACAAGGGCCTGCAAACCTTCTTGGTCGGATGTCTGTTGACAGATACCCACTACATCGCCAACTTTAACTGTCTTTTCCTTGATCCTAACCCATAAACTCTTGGTTATCCATTCCGAGGCAGTACTGCATGCACTGCAAATGCACTATCATGTAGGGGGTATCCTCCCCCCACCCCCAATCATCTTCCCAAAATCTCCTTCCTAAACACAACCTATTCTTTCATCAGAACATTGCAATCATTGGCGCTAACTCATTTTGTCTTTGTGATCCCAATGAGCCCTTAAACTGCACACATTTCTCTAACTCATATTTATTGCTCATGCTGCATGCATTTGTATGCATGCACTTCATAGTGGCACCTCAGCATGCTGATTTTTCACCCTGTTTTTCTTAAAATAATGGTGTCTTTTAGGCATGCCTTACTTAATGCAAATAGAGGCAGTGACTCTGTTTAAGCCCTGTTTTGTTGATATTGTGATCCCTTCCTATCACATTACTCCAGGCCATCTGCTTGTCAAAACTGTCCATCACTCCTTTACAGGGCTGCTGGTGACTCTCACCCTCCCTTGTCATTCTTACTTTAATGCCCACCTTAACAGGTCAGCCATCCCCCTGGCAAAGGCACCTTTGACCTATTTACTGAGGTGTATACTATCTCTCCTAGGCAGATGCTAATCGGAAAACAGTTTCCCATGGTCACAGAACCTAAAGCTCTGCCACCATCACCAGTTCTACAGCTAATGATTGACTAGCATTACTAGTGTCCTCCTCCTCACCTCACATCCATTCACCTCACCAGCAGGACTGAGGGGAATACCACCTTGGGCCTCACTTTATTTTGAATGTGTTGAAACTAAATTTTTTCAAAGAGGCCTTTCTCCTTTTCTAATATCTGTTTAGTGATTTCTTAGCCAGAAATGAAGATCATTGACTTGCTGAGTGTCACAGATTATACAGAGCAGAAGGAAGTATGGACCCAAAGGGCCCATGCTAGTGACCAAAACACAATTAAACTTCACATATACACTCATACTTATTTGAGAAGGATTTCCTAGAGCTGTAAGAATAATTTTCTTCACATGTGCTATCCAAAGCTAGCTAAATTACCTGCAAGTAACTAAGTGTGTCAGGAAGATAGTATTTACAAAAACGTTTCAACATTATTAGCATAGTTTAGAATTATCTTGCTCTATGTTCTTTTGCAACCTCCATGTTATAAAAACACTGACCTTATGTGAAGGAATGTCTGAAATATTCTAGTTAACAATGACAGGGAACACATATTAAGACTTTCTCCCAGTGGAGACCTCATCAAGAGTAAACCAATGTTTCAAGATATGAGAAAAAGAAGAAAACAAAAGAAGCCACACAAGTCTAGCCAAATACTGAGACCAAGCAGATATTTACCTAATCATCCGATTCTTCCATGTTTCTTCAGACTTTCTCCTATGAGAATCTGAACACAGAAACCATCCCACCTTACCTGTCCACTGGAAGAAGTGGGTCCACTGTGATTCCAAAGCACAGGTGCCTGTTCCCTTTTGTGATGTTTGCTTCAGCCTTTTGTAGCTGTCAGAAGTAAAGTCTTCTAGGTGTATTAGGCACAACTGTGGGCAGCCAGCAGAAAATTAGTCATTTCAGGAGGTTTGAATGTTAGGAAACAGAGAAGCAGGCAATTGGAAATGGACAGCTAGGCAATAGGGAGAAGATATTTTATTTGATTTCTTTACATATAGCCAATGAGATGCAAAAAGCAAAATCAAGAATCAGAATCAGGAGGAAAATACTTCCGTTTTTCTCTTGTGACATCCCCACATATGTAAAATCAGAGGATTTATGCACAGAATGATAAACATGTACAAACAACATATTTTATAAGGTTATGTGATACCAGCACAATACAGCTCTGAGAGTGGGCCACTGTCAAGAATCATGGTTATTGCATATTGAAATATTTAGGGAAGAGTGTAAAAATGACATTAGTGCACCTTTTCTCTGTTCCCCTTTCACAGAATCACAGAATCACAGAATTTCTAGGTTGGAAGAGACCTCAAGATCATCGAGTCCAACCTCTAACCTAACACTAACAGTCCCCACTAAACCATAGCCCTAAGCTCTACATCTAAACGTCTTTTGAAGACTTCCAGGGATGGTGACTCCACCACTTCTCTGGGCAGCCTGTTCCAGTGCCTAACAACCCTTTCAGTAAAAAAGTTCTTCCTAACATCTAACCTAAAACTCCCCTGGCTCAACATAAGCCCATTCCCCCTCGTCCTGTCACCAGGCACGTGGGAGAACAGACCAACCCCCACCTCACTACAGCCTCCTTTAAGGTATCTGTAGAGAGCGATAAGGTCGCCCCTGAGCCTCCTCTTCTCCAGGCTGAACAAGCCCAGTTCCTTCAGCCGCTCCTCGTAGGACTTGTTCTCCAGACCCCTCACCAGCTTCGTCGCCCTTCTCTGGACTCGCTCAAGCACCTCGATGCCCTTCTTGTATAGCGAGGGGCCCAAAACTGAACACAGTACTCGAGGTGCGGCCTCACCAGAGCCGAGTACAGGGGGTCAATCACTTCCCCAGCCCTGCTGGCCACACTGCTTCTTATACACGCCAGGATGCCGTTGGCCTTCTTGGCCACCTGAGCACACTGCTGGCTCATATTCAGCCGACTGTCCACCATCACTCCCAGGTCCTTCTCTGCCTGGCAGCTCTCCAACCATTCCTCTCCCAGCCTGTAGCTCTGCTTGGGGTTATGGCACCCCAGGTGCAGGACCCGGCACTTGGCCTTGTTGAACTTCATGCAGTTGACCTCAGCCCATCGGTGCAGCCTATCCAGATCTTCCTGCAGAGCTTTCCTACCCTCGAGCAGATCAACACATGCGCATAGCTTGGTGTCATCTGCAAATTTACTGAGGGTGCCCTCAATGCCCTCATCCAGATCATCGATGAAGATATTAAAGAGGACCGGCCCCAGCACCGAGCCCTGGGGGATGCCACTAGTGACTGGCCTCCAACCGGACTTGACTCCATTTACCACGACTCTTTGGGCCCGGCTATCCAGCCAGTTTCTAACCCAACGAAGCGTGCTCCAGTCCAAGTCAAGAGCAGCCAGTTTCTTGAGGAGAATGCTGTGGGAGACGGTGTCAAATGCCTTGCTGAAGTCAAGGTAGACCACATCCATAGCCTTTCCCTTGTCCACCCAGCGCGTCACTTTGTGACTTGCAATCTGTTATTGAACTTCCTTTGTTTTTCATGCTTTTTGCAAAACAAAAAACTCCATAAAACCTGCTTTGCTAAACGAATAGCGCTATACTTTTTCTTATGTAAAAATATATAAATAAATGAATAAATTGAAACTATTTAAAAATATAACAGTAGAGAAAAAGTCTTCACATAGAGCAGAACCTAGGTTTTAACTAATGTGTGATTGCAAAGGCACCTTCATTTATACTGTATAAGTCAGGCGTTTTTTCCTCTCAGAATGAAATACCTTGCTCTCCTGACCAGGTTATTTAATCCTTTCTGTCTCCATCCAGTCCTCTATAACACTCAAGTTCTCAATTCATGCTTCTCATGACATTTGATCATATTATATCACTTCGTCTGCAAGTGGCTCAAAAGGCTGTTTAAAACAAGGGAGATTTGTTAGTGATAAGGGAGTTAGAAGTACACCCCCCTGCATCTTCTGATCAATGCCTGGTGCTCTGCAACCTCAGGGTCCTGAAATGACAGCTTTGATTACCGGCAAACTTCCCTTCCCTCTCACACAGCAAACAGGACAGTCCCACATGAGGGACAATGGATGTCAAAGAACACTACACTCTCCAGAATATCTATCAAATATCCCTTGGACATCCATACATTTCCTTATCTTCATGCACTTTAACTATAAGTTTAACGAAATGTGTAATTTAAAAATAGTCTATGAGATCTAGACACACATCTGACACGGAAAAAGCCCATATTTTAGATATCATATTACCCTACAAAACAGCATTAGAAACATTATATACATTGTTTCTAATGTATTCAATTATTTATTTTAAGCAGAGCTTTGAAGCAAAATATTTGCCTTAAGTTTAACTGACTGCTACTCAGTTACTTGGGTGAATAATTCTTAAGTTAGAAATTTTGAATACATATCCATACACACTCTTATATCCTCCTGGTTGTAATTTCAGCAACCTTACATTCCCAACATCAAACAAAGGTTAAGTACCATGTTATTTAAACAAGACAGAGGCATTTGATAATGACTAAGTATGGAAAGTGGAGGAGGAGGAATGCTGGAAGAGAATGCAACTGCTATCACCAGGGTGTGGGAGAGAACAGCAACAGTACATAAATCTACTTTAATAAAAATATTGCTATCATAACGTAATTCATGTCTTTGGACTTTTCTGCTTCTCACCTTAGAAAACTAATACAACTAGGGATAGAATTTCACTTTTTTTGTTACATGTTTAAGAAAGTAGTCAAGACTACTTAGATAATTGCACCTATTAAGGCATTTTAAATATCAAGCTTGACCAACTAATTCACAAGTGGGTTGAAAGCAAAATTCTTGTTACTAGGCTTAAGCTTTGATTTTTGATTTTTTTTTTTTTTTTTTTTTCAAGGCCATGGGATGTCCAGGATTGAAAAGTACATGAAATGATCTGATTTTCATATTCCCTCTTTTTTCTCATACTTGTCTGGTCCCTTGATTTTGATGACTTTGTTGGCATGATTAAGCAATTACACCTTTCTGTAAATAAATATATCAAACTATTTTTAACATACATGTATATAGATATATTAACAAAGGAATTACCACCTTCCGTTTAACAAATCCTGAAAACAATCCTTCACTTACTTAATCTGTCTAATTTTCAGAACTCTGAACAGTTCATTCTTATTCATGAATAAGAAATCCAGAACAGCACACTTGGATGATGCACCTAGGATCTGAGTCAAAAAGCTATTTCCAGTACCCTCCACAAATCTTGTTGATTGCTTAAAAGTAAACAAATTTCTAGCAATATTAAAGGTCAATTCTACCAAATAATCATAATAATAAATATTATTGAAAAAAAAATAACAACAAACACAAATACATGAAGTTTCTGATGGTCACCCTGATCCTCCATAGCATACATCTCCAAACACAGAAACTTGCAATGACTTTTATAATGGTCGAAACATCTGTACCAATGGGTGCTTGGAATTCAGCCCAAGGACATAATTTGCTTTAATTTGATTACGTCAAATCATCTTGGGAAAAAATAAACCCATTTTTATCTTCCTGAGGGAGCTGTTGCTTGTGTTTGTACTTGAAACAACAAAAATTCAAGCTGTCAAGTCAGTAATGAACTTTTCATGGGTGTTGGTGGATAACTTGGCAGTAATGTGAGCAGACATGGTAAAGTGGAAAAAAAGACACGCATTTATCAAGTGATCACTATTGATCTTGTTAGTGAAACCAAAGTTATACCTTGGTATGCAAGCCAGCTTTCTACATGAAGGGGAAACTGAATAGCAATCATAGCAGGTGAAAAATACTCTTTTTGTGAAGATGAACAAAAAACCCCACACATTCTTATTTCTCAGAGATCTCTGTTATCTGCAACATAACATAAGGTATTAAGAGGTTAAAAATTCTACTATTAGGCCCATTTCATAGTCCCATAAATCTCAGAGGTAGGAAGTTTAAATTAATTGTGAAATAGAAGGAATAAACCTGTTTGTTTCCCTAGCTGGTAGAGAAATACAAAGCAAATCCCTCCTCCTGGGCAATCACCATGATATAATGCATAACACATGGCAGAAAATGACATGTCTGAAATCTCTAGATAGTGTTCTAAGATTGATAAAACAGTATACGAATTGATTAAAAAATGTAAATGCATGAGAGAGCAATCACAAGGTATCAGGGGGAGGGATGGGAGGAGTAGGACAGCCATATGTTCCTTTCCTCTTCCTGTGTTTGCTGCTCTCATACAGAGAATTCCCTGCCTGACAGATGGAGACAAGCATTCTGTATACAAGGTGCAGGCGGGTTTCTTTATCAAAGCTTAAGAGCTAGAGAACAAAGCACAGCAGTTATGAGTTCTCTGTATTAAAATCTATGACCCTTGTCAGATATGTTACAGATGACTTCCAGAGAACTACAGAATATAGTTAAAAAAAAAAAAAAAGAATAATAAATTTTTTTTTTGAAGATTACTAACAAAGTCATTCAAACACTGACTGTTTCTTGTTTTAGTAATGAATTAATGCTAGGAAAAGAACACTCAATAGCTCAAAAGGCTGGAAGAAAATACATATATATATATATATGTATGTACATGTATATATGTTATGAATATTCACTGTTTTGGCTGTTTAAAATCAGTCCCCTCCTTACCCCTCCCCCCCACCTTCCAGGTCTCCAAATATCTTGAGATATATCATTTAACATTATTTGCATGAATGTGTAGAGTTGATAGATTTAGATAGTACGGATGGATGGCAGGTTTTTCTTTACCATAAATCCTGTCCCACACCAGGCAGCATGAGAGAAGCATTTTGATAGATAACATGAACTGAAGCTTTTTGATAGATAACAAACTCATTAATCACGCTCCTCTAAGTGCCACAAGAAAAATGTAAAATATGTCACATTTGGCACTTGTAAAAGTTTCTTATTTCCAGAACACAACAGTTATTTCTCTGTGTTAGCCTAGGTAACCATTTTGGTATAAACAAAACAAAATAAAACAAAACAAACAAACAAAAAAAGACCAGTGGGGGTTAAATTTAGTGTAAGACCAAACAAGGACGAGCTTCACAGTGCTATCATTAATGCTCCCTTCCTCTTCCCAGAGAACATTGGCAGACTTCCAGTTTATTAAAACAACAATCAAAGGCAGATCTTCTCTCTGTATACACAATGAGTCAAGGATGGATCATTTACTCAAACAGAGCTGTTCACTGAGGTATAAAAGCAAAAATGCATTTCAGGAGAAATAGTTCATGAATATTGTGGAGGGAAAAAAAAAAAAAAAAAAAAAAAAGCTCCACAGTTGTGTCTCATACAAAAGCATTCCAATCATTATTAAATAAAAACAGAGTACACTTTTTTTTTTTTTTTTTTCCTCTGAAAGCTTGAAGCATGAGATCCAGAGATCCAGAATTAAAGTATCTTTAAAAGATTAATCGGTAATTATTTGTACAGGGGATTGCTAGCCTATTAATTCAACTAAATTAAAAAAGTATATATATTTTCCTGGCTGTCATGCATTGTAATGCAAAGAAAAAGTTAGCACTACATATTGAAGTCTATTTACATGAGAAAATAAAAGTGGAAGGAAACCATGTGTACTGTGACAGAAACATGACAGACATAAATTTCTATAAAAAATAGGGATTAGAATTATGGGATTCTGGTTTGTGAAATAACTGCTGTGAGATAATGGGTCGGAAGTTTATCTCAGAAGTCTTTTGGTTCATGTCGTGCTTCAGTAAAGATGGGGGAAGGGAAGAAAAGAATGAAAGAAGCAGACACAGGGCACAGCAAAAAAAAAAAAAAGCAAAGAAAAATCGAGTTTGGAGTAAACCGAGTGGAAAACTAAATACACAGAAGGTGAAATCCTGACCCTATTGAAGTCACTGGGCGTTGTGCCATGGGCTTCAAGGAAGCCAAGATTCCATCCAGGGATTGCTTAAGTAAAAATAAAAAAGTCAGCGGCAGAGAACAACATTTAAAGATACATATGCTGTCTATCATATATAGGTCACCTGTTGATGTGTAGTCTTATTTAGGGGGAAAGGTTTTCCTGTTTTCTGAGTGTAACTCAGTGTATCTTCAGCTAGATAACAAAATACACTTGTATTTTTTATTTTCTATGACATACAAATAAGTAGTGAAATATTGAAAAAATGAAATGCTATTTCAAGGGGAGTGGGGGAAGGGTATTTGTAAATCTTGTTTAGCTAGATGCCACCTCATAAGCTCAGCTGTCTAGGAGATTTACACATCCCTCGTAAAAGCCCTTCCCATCCTTGTAACACAATGATTATATCTCAAAGAATAATTTTAGAGGTTAAGCTGGATTGCTGTGCATCCAAATGGCAGCTAAAGATGTAAGACAAACAAGCTTCACACATGAAGACTCCTTGCAGCTAGTGGAGCCTCAGGGAGAAGAGTCTGTAAAATCTGCTTTGTTTGCGGGCTGCATTTGGTAAACCCGAATCTTTGATAATGACACAATCGTATTGAATGGAGGCTGTGAGTGAATGCTTGTTGAACTTTTAAGATATGATTCACCACAGCACTATGAGAACAGAGCACAATAACATTAAACACCAGATGGTATTTCAAAGCCCATCAGATACACAGATTCCTTTTTCTTCTGTACAAAAGATCGGCAAGGCCTCATGTCTGAAAAAAAAAGCCCATTAAGATAAATGGAGTTGATTTGGTTTTGTCTTGCTAGGGCTATTATAAGAAAGTCATCTGAATGGGTCAAATTACAAACCGCTCCAGATCAAAGGAGAACAACTGCAGTAGCGGGTCAAATTGATCCAAGCTATGTCAACTGGATCAGCATGAAACCCTAAACTGCAGTGCAGAAACTCCATAGCATGAGGCTTGACAACAATAATTAACAGAAGCAATGCTTCCTTCACGCTGGAAGCTAGGGAGGCTTTAGCTAGCTAAACTGATCAGAAATCTCTTTCACCGTTGTCAGAGAAGGAGGTTTGTTAAAGCAACATCAGGACTCCAGGCTCAAGAGAGAAAAGCACCTCTGAAACCCTGAGCAACCAAAGCAGGTGAGGTGACAGGTGACATGGCACTGTCCATCTCAGAGGTACCTGTGCTGATACTCCTGAGAGCCTGGTTGTAGATGCTGTACCACATGAGAGTCATGTTCAGTCTGGAGGAGTCCCCCATAGGTGCACAGGATTATCCCTGTGATTTAATTTGTCTGAAGGCAGCATCGCATTTGTTGACTTGTTTCAGTGCTCCATTGGTGCAGCACAGTCTGTATCAGCAATTGGTGTTGGACAATGCCTGTTCTTTATATGGGGGCTGTGTGAGGGTATGTGTGTGAACATTGCCATGCTGGCATAGCACAGTTTACAATGTTGTGTACAGCATAAAGGCAGAATTTCAGGGTGGTAGCTGTAGTAAAACAACTAGAAAATGTTATGAGGGAGAATAGTGGGAGAAAATGGAGCGGAGGAGCAGAAGGCAGAAGTCTCCTTAGTAAGATAAGCGTTTGACTGAATATAGAAATGGTAACTTTTTGCGCCTTTCCCCCACCCCTCCCACCCCTCCCCCCAGGCTCTGCTGGTAAATGAAGAACCTCCACCAGTTAACAAAGAAGGTCACTCACAATGCAGGTTACATACAAAAACCTGGCACAATACTGGCAAAAGGAGCAGCCCTTTAAGCGTCATCACAGATGTCCAAGTGTCCCCTGTTGCCTTTCTCATATGTCAGCAACAAACAGTGGTAAGCATGTCAAGCAAATTTCTGAAACACACATTTTCCTCATAGCACAGTTGGACACCCTGCTTGGAACTGCATTACTGCTAGTTGAGTCCAGAGAAGCTGTTCTCTGAGGAAGTAGTTACCTAGGGACTGTGTAAATCCTCTACAAATTACTGTTTGTCTTTTTGCCCATTCAACAGAAGTCCTATAAAACTGTAGCCTGCATCCTTCTGGCAACAGCAGAGTCACTGAATTCATTGTCTTCTCCTGTAGTCATAACACTGTCTAATTCTGTTGCATTGGAGGCTTTTTTTTTTTTTTTTTTGGGGGGGGGGGGGGGGGAGGGGAAGGGAGGGAATGCAGGAGGACATCTTTTTTTTTTTTTTTTTTTATGTTTAATTGTAGAATTCTAGAGGCATCAGACACCAGAAATTTGCCAGGAGTACCAATGACCTGGTTTGATGAGAATAAGCAGCTTTAATAAGTGATGCATGTTTCTTCTCGGCTGCAAACATTCTGGTTTTCTAGGGGCTAGGTACAGTGAAATGCTATGGCCATTCAAAAAGGCAAGGGTGCCAAAACCCCTGATGATTCCTAACACTTGAACACATCACACAGGAGCAATTAAACTGACAAGGGGAAAAAAGCTCTCCTCAGTCCAGATTTACACTGTGTTCCTATTCATGGACAAATCAGCAAACATTTCAAATGCCTTGACTGAGTAATGAATGGGTTCTGGGTTAGTTACTGTGCTGACAGCAGGTTTTAAATTCTATTGAGTCAGGCAAGGGAGGAGGTGAATAGGGTAGAATTACAGGAAAGGATTAATGAGGGGTTTCTTGCTGAACATACTGTTGCAGTGTTCTCTCAGTTACTATACCAAGCAGTCACTGATTTTTGCCTTAAGGACTGTACTTTTATAACCTAAAATATGCCTCCTTAAACAAATCCACATCAGGCAATGTGTCAACACTTCATTGGTTTCAATAGAATTAGTTTCCTAAATGCTCTTTTCTGAAGCAATTTTTGTACTTGAAAATGCATTACAAGGAACATTTACTACAACTACAGTACAATGATATATAATACGACAAACACAGTTTTAATCAGTGCAAGCTGTAACAACAAATATACTACACATATGGTCTCTCTTTCATTCCTTTTTGCTCCTCTGCAGTCATAGTTAAAATCCGTTCATTTCTCTTTCTATAACTGTTGGTTACTATGATAGATTTAAACATCATTTTGCAGAAAACAAACAAAAACAAGAATGAGAAACCCAAAATCAAACAAAACAAAACAAAACAAAACAAAACAAAACAAAACAAAACAAACTAAACTAAACTAAACTAAACTAAACTAAACTAAACTAAACTAAACTAAACTAAACTAAACTAAAATAAAATAAAATAAAATAAAATAAAATAAAATAAAATAAACACCACAGAAGGTGCAGTAACAATTTCAGGGTGATGACTAATGCCTGCTTATTAATGTTGTGTTCTTATTGCTCATCATATATAGAGAAGCGTACCCTGTAATAAAATCATTTTCCCAGAAGAGAGAATGTGCAAACAGCCTCCACTGTAAGTTGCATGTGAAATTGAATGTCAGCACTGTTTGCCAGGCTTAGCTGGCTCACATTCTCTGAATAGTCTTAGAGGTTACCAAAGGCTGTTGAGATGCCACATCACTTGCTCTGAAGCATCCCACAGCTCAATCAGCTGTTAAAATTACATTGGTATGGTGACAGTGATCTAAAAGGGCAAGGGAAAAATCTTTTTTTTTTTTTCCTTTTTCTTTTTCTTTTTCTTTTTCTTTTTCTTTTTCTTTTTCTTTTTCTTTTTCTTTTTCTTTTTCTTTTTCTTTTTCTTTTTCTTTTTCTTTTTCTTTTTCTTTTTCTTTTTCTTTTTCTTTTTCTTTTTCTTTTTCTTTTTCTTTTTTTCTTTTTCTTTGTCCATACATTTCTGTTGCCCTTATTTCATAAAGTGATTTTTGAAGGAGTCTGTTTTTAACTTTTCTCATAAATTATAACACCTACAACAAATGTAACCTTCAGTCCTTGTTTTCCTTCATGAGTTTTACTTTTCTGTTGTATACTATTGGTCACCAATCACCAAGCTCATTTCTTCTTCCCCACTCCAGAAAGTCCCCAGCTTTATAGACATAAAGATCTATTGACAGATTAGACACCTCATATAAGAAATCACAATGATCATCACTTCAGTTTTCATTCAAGGTACAGGTTGGCCTCTCACAGTGCCAAACTCTTGCCCATGCTCCTGCAATACCAGTACACTAAGACCTGCACATGTACACAAGATTGCAGGATATAAGACCTCTGAAAACCTTGAAACCTGAAAATGATTTTTTCTTACAGAAAGCAAAAAAAAAAAAAACATTTAACTGTATAGAAGCAGATGTACTCTATCAGACCTAAGATCTGCCTCTCTCCATTCCACAGCTCTGTGTCTGACAGCCGCAATAGCCAGCAAACCTGGAAAAATGAGGGCAAGGCATGCCCTCCCTCTGGTTTTGTCAATTGTTATTTTGTTATACACAAAAAATTGGTGGCTTAAGGGTTTCTTTAGAGCTTGGTTCGTGCAACCTGGTATTTACTAGAATTCTTCTATCATGGGTACATCTGATCACTTTTGAAGCCATTTAAAAAGTCAAATGACTTTGAAAGCTTCTTTTTGTTCTGACAAGACAGATGTACAGAATTTTTGTAGAAAACTTTCACACACTAATTTTAAAAGGAAGTGATTCAGGCCTGAAATTCATTTCATTTTTTCTCAGTATAAAATAGGTGAATATGCACTTGCTTCTCTTATTGGCAAAGCTCTTTGAGTAGTACAGGTTGAAAAATGTGAACTTCAGTGTACCCCAGGGCCTTAACAAAGGCTGCACACATTTATCTGAGAGGAAAAAATATACATATATGTATAAAAGCTTAGTAGAAATATTAACTCCAAAACCTCCTAATACAGATAACTAACAATCAATAAAATAGAAGGTTCATTAGCTCCAGTGAGGACTTAAATGTCAGATATAACTAACTCAGCAGGGGTGATGAAATTTGATATGAGAGGAAAGACTTCTGCATAAATAACCTGTCTCTTCAATATCCTTTTTTTAAATATGAAATCAAGACTGTTGGTGGAGAACACAATTAAGGAAAAAATAATAATAAAAGGACCCAAGGACCCAACACCATAGGGTGAAGGTTTAATTCTAAAATCACACCTTCATATTTTTCCAAAAAATGTTGAATATGGATAATTTGATATAAACCATATCCAAGGATTATGAAAAGATTTAAAATTAATGTTTATGCAAGACAACAGAATAAAAAATTCACACATCTGTAAACTGTATCATATGATTGAATATAAGTACATGGTATTGCAAGATCTCAAGATCCTTTAGATCTTCAGCTCCCTGAGTCTTCAAGACTTGTGTTGCTCCACAACACTCTATCTTGCTACATTACTCAATATCCACATCTACTATTATGCTTTCCTTATGTGTGAACATTCTCATAATTAGGTCTTTGTGATCAAATTTTTGCTTGGGACTGAACCAAAGTAAAAAAAAAAAAAGAAAAAAAAAAAAAAGAACTACAACAATTTAATCTGGAATTTCACTTGAACTCACACTGAACCTGAAAGGAAACGCTTTATTGCATATGGTAACTGAAAGACGTTAGGAAATTTTTTTATTCTCCTTGCTTAAACAGTAACTTAATTTTAAAAATAAATGAAAGATTTCAACATTCCAATCAAAAGATTGAATTTTAGAACAGAAGTTGCATATTTTCTTATTAGCTGCTTTCAAATCCATTTTATGCCATTCTCCGTATGAGGTAAAAAGTATGTACTTTACATGAGGAAAATAGGTTATTTTGGCATATTTTAGAGAAAAATGTTGAAGCTGCATAAATTTAACATTTCCTGCAATATAAGCATGCTAGCAGTTTAGTTTATGCTTTAAATTTTATTGTGATTATTTTGAAACATTTCTTACATAAATGTAAATTCCTGGTTACATCCAGGAGATTACAGTAATCCAGTGATTGAAAACTCACTGGTGATAAACAGCAACAACAAACTCAAACTGGCCATGTATGTTAAGATATCCTATATTTTTCAATTCAATTTTCAGTAATAGTTTTATAGAATAGAGCTTAGATTATTTTGATAATATAAATTCTTTCTCTGTCAGAAAACAACAACAAAACAAAATAAACAAGCAAACAAAACTAATACCAACACTATGGTAGAAGGTCCTCAGAAGTTTACACATGTTCACACAACACCATATGTGTGGGTAGAGATGATGTATGTTATTTAAATGACATGCATCAGGAGTGGGAAGACTTATCTGAGTGCCCAGAACAGAGGCAATGACAGCTGAGATTAATTTTGGCTACAAAGCAAAGACCACCATGAGTAATATAACCTGTGCATTCTAGACTTTGGTAAAAGAGCTTATTGGATAGAATAGTTAAAACAAGATGTTTTATATCTGTTGAGCCAGCTTGATTGGTTTGGTGTAAAAGATAAGAATAATTTTCTAAATGCAAATAACAGAATCAGAGAATTTTTCTTCAAAAGAGATCTGCAAACTGAGGAGCACCTGTTTAACAATCTCATTTTTTTTTTTTCCTTTAAAATAGCCATATCAATGGATTATTACCAGAAAAACACACATAAGAAGCTAGGAGGCTGCTGTTGATGTTGTAAATGCATGAAGATTTCCTCTGAGAGGCAGAACAAAGAGCCATACCTTGCATTTTCTCTCAAAATTAATATTCAAACTAGGAAACCTTCTTTCTCTGGAAGAAATCATGCATTATAGACCCTACTTAAATGAAAATAAGAATGCTTAACTCTCTGAGCTCAGCATTTCGTTTACATGATTATTCTATAGAATTGTTTCTGTGCTCTTGTGATTACTAAAAAGGTGCATCATGTTGTTGTATTGTAAACAAGAAAAGAGAAAAATGAATCCTTGGAGTAACTCCAACAGATTGTCAACTTTCTTGAGCTCCCCCAAAAAAGAACACTCATGGTTCTTTCTAAATCCTGAAGAGCTGTTCATTCTTTTCTGTCTGCATTTTACATACATCTCAGGAGAAATATCATGAATCTGTTTTAATTTACATAGGATTTAATGCCTTTGAAGAGTGCCAAATTGATAGGATTTTGGACTGAAATCCGTGTTTACAGAACAGGCTACGGTAATCTCAGCATAGTAATGGCAGACCCTAGGGCAGTCTTTCACAAGACAACCTGAGCTGTGATTCTGGCAGAGATGATAAGGAAATGAAAGTTCTTTGTCTCAATCTTGACTGCCCATCTGAGTATGTATATTTACTGTGGACTTAATCTTTAGCCTTCTTGCAAGGTGTGTCCAAGGAAAGGAACTGGAAGCCATTTATGGTGATGTTTCCTTCGCATAAAGTGGACAGTAAGGCAGTAAAATAAATGAATTACAAATTTCATAGTATTTCAAAAAACTTTTGTCTGATGCTAACACAGATCTTCTAGATCTTCTAGATCTTCACAGATCTTGCTGTTGCTGCACTCCTATTTGACACTACTCATTGTATGCATAGAACACAATATATTCATGTGAAACTCACTTCAGATTCAAAAACTAGAGAGACTAGAGAAATACCAATGTACGCTGAATTTGAACATAAGGTAGTAAATACCATGCAAAGGAAAGCAGTAAAATAGTCTACCGTTCACAAGAAAGAGCATCATTTTTACCCTGTGTGATTAGAGCATTAGGGGCTGGAAAAGAGAGAGATATTCAGGGAACTCTGTGACAGGGACCATCCACAGTGAAGTTTATTATGGAAGCTACACACATGATCTGTGCAACAGCACTATGTGATCAACATAGGCCAAGCTGCATCATAAAATTACATAGAAAACACATTTAGACTTTGAAGAAGGATTTGAATTTCAGTAGTCTTGATGTAATTGTTCATTGTTCTATTTAAGCTGGAAGAATTTCAAGACAAGCACAAAAATTGCTCTTCTCCATGCAATTTATAATACCTGATATGTACATTTTCTTGAACTCTGTTATTAAAATCATCCAGATGTTCTTGAGCACAGCCAACTTTTCACTACCTCATCACTGTGCTTAGATATGCCAGTAATTTAATCCAATGTAATACAAATCTTGACTATTTTTAGTGACATTATGCCTAACTCCAATTTAGAGGCTAGCATTAGAAGATTAAAGTTCTTGCAGCAGTGCTTTATCCCTGCAATATACACAGGGATGAAAGGTCTAGTAAACTCATGTATTGTCAATTTATATCCAGGTTTTCTACAGTGTGTGGCTTTTCTTTCTTTCTTTTTCTTTCTTTCTTTCTTTCTTTCTTTCTTCTTTCTTTCTTTCTTTCTTTCTTTCTTTCTTTCTTTCTTTCTTTCCTTCTTTCTTTCTTTCTTTCTTTCTTTCTTTCTTTCTTTCTTTCTTTCTTTCTTTCTTTCTTTCTTTCTTTCTTTCTTTCTTTCTTTCTTTCTTTCTTTCTTTCTTTCTTTCTTTCTTTCTTCCTTCCTTCCCTCCCTCCTCCCCTCCCTCCCTCCCTCCCTCCTCCCTCCCTCCCTCCCTTCCTTCCTTCCTTCCTTCCTTCCTTCCTTCCTTCCTTCCTTCCTTCCTTCCTTCCTTCCTTCCTTCCTTCCTTCCTTCCTTCCTTCCTCTTCCTTCCATCCTTCCTTCTCCCTTCCTCCCTTCCTTCCTCCCTTCCTCCCTTCCTCCCTTCCTCCCTTCCCCTTCCCTCCCTTCCCCTTCCCTTCCCCTTCCCCTTCCCCTTCCCCTTCCCCTTCCCCTTCCCCTTCCCCTTCCCCTTCCCCTTCCCCTTCCCCTTCCCTTCCCCTTCCCCTTCCCCTTCCCCTTCCCCTTCCCCTTCCCATTCACTCTTTCCTTTCTCCCATTCACTCTTTCTCTTCCCATTCACTATTTCTCTTCCCATTCATTCTTCCTCTTCCTCTCTCTTTCTCTTTCTCTCTCTCTCTCTTTCTTTCTTTCTTTTCTCTTTCCCTCTCTTTCTCCCTTTTCCTTTTCCTTTTCCTTTTCCTTTTCCTTTTCCTTTTCCTTTTCCTTTTCCTTTTCCTTTTCCTTTTCCTTTTCCTTTTCCTTTTCCTTTTCCTTTTCCTTTTCCTTTTCCTTTTCCTTTCCCTTTCCTTTTCCTTTTCCTTCCCCTTTTCCTTTTCCTTTTCCTTTTCCTTTTCCTTTTCCTTTTCCTTTTCCTTTTCCTTTTCCTTTTCCTTTTCCTTTTCCTTTTCCTTTTCCTTTTCCTTTTCCTTTTCCTTTTCCTTTTCCTTTTCCTTTTCCTTTTCCTTTTCCTTTTCCTTTTCCTTTTCCTTTTCCTTTTCCTTTTCCTTTTCCTTTTCCTTTTCCTTTTCCTTTTCCTTTTCCTTTTCCTTTTCCTTTTCCTTTTCCTTTTCCTTTTCCTTTCCCTTTCCCTTTCCCTTTCCCTTTCCCTTTCCCTTTCCCTTTCCCTTTTCTCTTTCCCTTTCCTTTCCCTTTTCCCTTTCCCTTTTCTCTCTTTTTCTCTCTTTCTATTGTAGTGAGTTCACATACTCTGTACATCATGTAACACAGCTTGTATTAAACCTTTTCTTATTTTGTGGCCAAAAATGTCAAAGGAAAACAAAAGTTATATTCTGTAATGATACTAATAAGAACTTGAACATTTAGTGTAGGCAGTATGTGCAGACAACATCCAAAGAATATTGAATTAAAGGTCATGTTCTATACAACCATATTGGCTTTAGAGGATTTTCTAAATATGAATATAGTATATTATTTCTCCCATAGGCTGCATATTTTAGGGAATTAGAAATACAATATGATAGCACTGCTTGGCAACAAATAAAGTTATCCAAGGGAGTCACTAATGTTGTTGCAGGTCATGTAGGTCATTAACAATAGCTGAGCAGTGAAGTTCAGTTTTGAGTGTAAACAGTCTTCTAGCACCTTGACACTTGAATTTACACAGTCTAGATTGAGATTAGGTTATTCTAAGACATTTTAAAAATTTAATCTTATTTTAAGATTAAATTTAATTTAATCTTATCTTAAATTTCATTTTATTTTGATGCGCACTGCTGTAATATTAAAAAGAGATGGCTACAATTACGAAAGCATACTTCCAGTTAACCACAATTAGAAAGTTGTCTGCACGTTGATATTGTGATAGCTAACAATGTTTGCAATATTTTTGGTGTTAAATTTGGAAGCAGACAGGAAATGGCCTTCATCTCCCACACAACTATTAAAGTTTAGGAAGTTTTTCCTTTCTATACTGGGATAAATTCCAAGCATTTTCAAACAGTGGGTTCTGTGCATGTGTCAGGGAGACAACAGAATGGGAAAACTGTGTGTACCCAATTCATCTCCAAACAGCAAACAAACTGAGAGTTTCAATATTCATTGTCTAAAACTATAGGGTCAAATCCTTGGTCTGACTCAAACACTAAGCCATAGCTGTTTCCAGATCAGTATCTGTGTTATTTACCAGAGTTGTTTCATTTTGGATAAGGAAGTACATATTCTCTGCGCCAGGAAACATCAGTTGCTCAGCTCAAGGGTTAGGACTCTCTTACAGGGCTTTGCAGAACAGGTATTTTCAGAAAACAAGTACAACAGGTGCAAAAGTTGACCAGGACACAGTTTTCACCTTAGTTGCTTCTAAAGCTTTTGCAATCTATCTTTCCAACCAAGCTCTTGTTTCTTTACACAATTACAGTTTAACCCATCCTGGATCTTTCCTTGGTATTCATCCTAACATTGCTCCCTTTTTGTTGAAGCTGGTATAGAACATGTAAGACCATGTAGTACCTGTTTAGACACCAGCTCTCAGCCAGTATGACATAGTTTGAAATGGCAACTTCAAGTCTGCCAGGGAACTGGTAAGTGTTATTGTATCCAGTGCAGTGTTTGTTGGACTGACATGAGACATTCAAAACCAGAAGGCAGTTTTCTTCTGACTTAATTTGTGTTCAGTGGCATCAATAACTTTGTTCTCTGAAAAAGAGACACTGATTAAAGGTTCTCACTCCAGACTTTCCTCTCTTCAACATTTGTGTTCATAGCCTGAAGAACAACCCTACTATAAAGCTACAAATAAAATAGTGGTATAGAGCCTAAGGTAAGCTGCCAGTCTCTTCTCTTATTTCTCAGATATTTGCCATCTGCTGAAAATTCTTTATTGCTTTAATGGGGAAAAAAAGATAAAAAAAAAAAAAAAAATCTGAAGATCTCCTTGGTACACAATGAACATTTTATACCACACATGGAAATTTGATTAAAAAAATATGTTTTGTGAGTTTTTTAGAGTAACATTTTGTGCATGCCCCACAAATCTACTCCTTTTGTTTTTTGTACATGGAAGATACTCAGATACTTCAGTGATGCACAGCAATAAAAAACTCTAATGTAAATCTTAACATGGGCAGAAATTCTGACTTACATACAAGCTGGGAATTAATTACAGTTCCTAGAGGATAGATTTTTAAATTATTAAATTTTAATTATTAAATGCGGTATATTTAATCTTTGGAGTTTTTTTCTCTTTCAAAGAGAACTTCAAGCATTCTATCAAGTATAGAAACTTTTTTCTTTACTTCTATTCCTTCTGAAAGACTTGGCATTTTTTATCTGATCAAGAGTTTGAATCACACAAAAAATCCAGAGCAGAAGCCTGATTTACCCACTTTATTTTCTCTTTTTATTAAATGAAACTAAATATATTGTTTTCTAAAGATTTTTACAAATGATAAATAATTTTGCAGTTATGTAACCTAGCCAATTTTTATGCAAGTGCAGTAATGGATCATAAGGTTAGCTCTGAATTGTGATCCCTTGTGCAGTTCTTAAATGAGGGGCAATGCCAACTCAGCTTGCTTAGCTCATTTACTCTGCATCTCAACTTGTAAATTAATCATTGCTGGCAACATCAATTTGGTTGTAATTAATCATACAGGGAGGAGCAAAGAAATTGCACTGAAGTGAGTCATATTAACAACGTTATCTGATTACTCTCAGTGTAATTTACCAGGATCCTGATGCGTTCATACGAGGCTTCTGGCTGCTAGTTTGGCACACAAGGAACTTATAAATTGCTACATGTGATAGGTAGAATAACGGGTAGTCCAACTAGCCATATATGTAGATTTCTAATGAACTCTGCTTTGATGCATTACTTTTGTGCCCATAATTGCACAGGTTCTCAGCCCTTTAGGTCTCAAATTGCCAGTGAAGAAAATGGACCTCTAGTGCCCCGTTATCACAGAATAAATAATTAAGACAACTTCCATGCAAGCCAAGGAGAATTACACCCTGGTGAAATGCTGTTACAGTGAAAGATAAAATATAAAGGAAACGGCTGTACTTACTTTAAAACACAAGGTACCAGGAACAAACAAAAAATGGAAAACAACTAGATAAACAAGTTCTTGTTATTGATGATGACTCTTTTTTTTTTTTTTTTTTTTTTTTTTTTTTCCCAAAAGAAGAGCAAATGAGAAGATTAGATGTTGATGGTTTTATGAGGCAATAGGACATTTAGTTTTACTGTTTCAAAGGAATTCTGTTAATAGGATACTCAAGATCTTGAATGACTCAATTCACTTAACTTGAAGTTTCTTTACACATCTCTAATCTCAAAACAGATTAATGGCAGACAATTTTATTTTTTAAAAAAATTACATAATTTTCATCTGAGATGTACATCACTGTCCAGAAAGGAAGCAGGAAAACAGTATGGAAGATAATCTTAAACATTAAAACAAAGCCCAAATGTATGTTGAAGAAGTGAAACAATGGTTTTGCACATGTACATACCTCTAATACAACTGTACACACATCTAATGTACATACATCTAATGTAACTGTACGTATGTCCAATCTGTCTGTAGCTATCTACAGGCACATGCAGTCTAAACTTGAAACCTGAGGTCATACTTTACCAGAGAGTGTCAAAGGCACTGTATGTACATGACATGTACATGTATGTACATGTACATGTATTTATGTACATGATTGTACATAAATAATAACTGTTTGGAATTTACATGCAAAGAAATGTTGTTATTTCACACAGCATTGTACAGTAATTCTATGAATGCATTAAAATTAGTTCTCTTATTTTCATGATCCCAGTATTTTAAGATACAGTTTCCATTAAACTACTATGCTCGTGTCAGAACTTCACAATGAGCAAATGAGAAAGGTCAGAAATAAGGTAGATTGTCTTCATGTCTGAGTGCGGCTCACCATTTCCAGGAAAATAGATGACCTACTTAAACCTAGGGGCCAATAGTAAATGTATTTCAGCTTAGGCAATAATTATAGAAGGCCCATTAGGCTGTTACAGGAAGCTCTGTAGCAGGCCGCTGGAAGAAACTATTTCTTTTGTTTTAAATGGAATAGCAGTATGAAAACAGGTGTCTCCTGTCCTGGGAAAACTGATCTAACTGAAAAAGAGAAAATTCAGGTACTAGAAAGAACAGAGCAAATGCTTCTGTTTCTTAAAAGTTAGGAACTTTAATATTTGAGAGAATGAAGTTTTGCAATCACACAAGACCAAACTTTGCCTGTCCCCTGTAGAAATCCTGTCTCAAAGTCTCACCTCATTTTCAATTTATGTTCTCTAAGTTGCTAAGAAACTCATAAGAGAACACAAAGATTTTAATAAAATGGCTTTAGTTAGCATGTGGTTTCTCATGACTTAAGTCAACCAAACACAGATTCTGGAGTTAGATGAAATCGCAGAAAAACTATGATCTCAATTTCATTATAATTATAGGACAGTGAGAGCAAAAAATGCTCAAATTATTTGGATGCCTATGCATAGGACTACGTCTCAAAAATACCCCAGTTATCCAGGGTTATTGCTGATCAGTCTCACGCAGAAGACATTTTTACACAACTCAGTATGCTAGAAATTATACTTGCTACACTTGTGGATTTTCTACATTCTAAATACATAACTACATTGCCCTGGACACTTCAAGCCATCAGCTTTTCCACAGAAGCTGGAATGCGACGGCCTCATTATAGACATTGCATGTTCTGCTGGAGAAGCTTTTCAACCACATAAATTGATAAAACATATTACTGTGCTTTAAATTCCTTTTCTGGTCATCTTGAATACTGAGACATAAAAAAAGATAAGATTCAAAGATTAAAAAGATAATAATATATTTTTTTCCAATGTGATAGTGTCTGTAACATGATTTTATTTTATTTATTTTTTCTAACATAGGATTTCAGGCACTTATAACAATGTGTTCTGTTAATTCCAAAAAAAATATTTCCTAAGATAAAATCAAAATAAAATAATAAAAAAAAAAACAAAACAACACACAAATAAACAAATCCCTCAGACTGGTGCCAGTTGAATAGAATATGTCATTTCTTAAAAGTGTATGAGCTTAAACTAAACAAACTAAAACTAAAAAAAAAAAAAAAAAAAAAAAAAAAAAGTTCTGCTGATATAATACAAATGTGAAAAAGATAAAAGAGATATAATGTGATCCACATGTAAGAGGAGAATTTTCTGAATTTTCTGGTTTTAAGACAGGATTTGCTTCAACTCAAGTCAAATTCTGTTTTCCAAAATCAGCAAGAAGTTTTAGGAGAATACATACAATTAAAAATATTGTAATTGCATGTATTCTGCACTACAAAAAGGTAGATAAATTTATAGGAATAATTACATCACATGCACACACGCAAAAAAAAAATAAATATTGAAAACAAAACAATAAATTTGCAAGGTGTATTCTTATGTTTGTAGTGTGTTGATGCCTGTTGGGTGTTTCAAAGTGAGGAACTTGCTGTCTGATACAATTATATTATCTGATATATTCATATTTTGGTGTTTCTGCTGGGTATCCATAGATCTGGGAAAAACTTTTCTGCTTTTGATACATTCACAATGACAGATGTGATGGGTGGGCTTGGTATCAAATTCTGGAGGATAAAGGAAGTCTTACACTCATAAATAGTCTACTGAATGTTTTGTTTTTGAGATAGTGAAATAGATAAAATATGAACTACACATGCTCATTACATCACAGGAAGCTAACTGTTTTAAAAATATGGTTTTTGTAAGCACAAACAAGTGATGGTGGAGCAGTATCCTAGTTTTAAAACAAAGGAAATCACAGACATGCAAATGAACTGGTTATGCAGAGGTGGAGAAAGAAGGATTATGGCAGAAAAGTTACATGAGAAGCAGTTTCCTTAGAAGGAACTGTGAGGATGAAGGGTCCTTTAAAGAGGCATGAAATGGATTTTTTTTATTATAAGCCTAGTTTGGCCTGTTCTTCTCTTATGGATTGAAAGACCTTTTTATTTTGAGTTACATCCACTTGTGAAGAAAAATTAGTCAGGTTTTCTACAAGTCTCTCTTTCTAAAGATCAGGTGGTATTGATCTAAGCATAAGGTAGATGGCAGAAATAAGGCAGAATTATCATGGGGTGGGGGTGCAACAAATAATCCTTTATGAATTGTATAGCTTTTTATTATTGCTGATAATTTTGCATCTGAAAATCTGTATTTTTAAGGATAGCTGCAAACACTGTGTAAAGTGAAACATTCGGTCATGTATTTTTCTCTTGCATACAGTACACTTGTGATACTTGGTTTTCAAAATGATTTAGTGTTCTCCTAAGAAGCTGCTATTACTAGTACTTTTAAGCCTTGCCACGCATCTCTGAAACTCTGTCTAAATTTAACATGACCATAAGAAGTACAGCAAGTAGGAGATTGAAAGAGCTTTTTGAGTTATTTGTTATTTTTTGAGTTATTTCCAAGAATGTTTTGAGGGTGCCAGGCTTTCTTATGATTAATTGAACAAAAATGAATAATGGCACTTAAAAAAAAAAATAATTAAAAAATCTACAAAGTAACATAAGCATTTTATTTAATTTAAAGACCCTAAATCATTTATGAGGTCTTATTAATACACTCTACTCCATGTTAAAAACAGTGCTTCAATTTAAAACTAACTGTTAAAGTGAACAAGTTTTTTCTTAGAGTAAGACCTGTCTCTAAAGAAGTAACTAGTCCATTATAAAAAGGTTTCTAATATTTAATCTTTGAATATACCTACTATTGTATGAACTTCTTATCCTTCCAGAAAAAGGTTAAGATTCCTGATGCAAAATATAAAATAACATCCGTATTATGTATATGCAGTTCCAAGGGAGGTGGTCCAGTCTAATTTTCTGAAGACTGTAAATTTTCCTTGGCTTTATCTGATAGGTGACTCCATAATGGTTATCATTATTGTGATCTACATTATTGAAATTTTATGGGTTCTACATTACTGTTGAACACACAGAAAACAAACAAACAAACAAAAACAAAACACCACAACCAACAACAAAAAAGTGTCAGTAATACCTGTAACTGAAAAGAATGTAAATAATTAATTATTGCCACTTATAAAGGTTTCTCCACTACAAATAAGACATACTAATCCCTACCAATTAATGTGCTAGAAACATTTCCTTCCAGTCCAAAAGTGCTGTGGTCAGTGTAATACTTAATACATGAACAAGACAAAACAACTGTGATCTTCTTTCTCCACTGGTCCTCCTCTGTCTAGCATATTTCCTTCAGAAGTACAGGAAAAGACAGAAAAAAAAAAAAAAGGCCAGTCATGCAGAGCAGGGAAAGGAAAACAACGACAAAACAAAACAAACAAAAAAAAAATTACAACAAAACCCACAACAACAACAAAAACTCTTCCTGGCCATTTGAGTAGCTGTCTTAGAAACTGACTTTTGACTTTACTGCAGGACAGGAAGCTCAATGATGTTGAGGAGCACAGTTAAAGCCTATGAAGAAATGCCAATGTAATAATTCAGAGATTCAAAGCTAACAAAATGAGAAGGAACCACTAATGCTATCTAGCTTAGACATTCGTGCATAATATATAGATTTTTTTTTTTTTTTGAACATTAAAATTCACATCTAGATCATTTCAGATGAAACGCATATTTCCAGGTTCCTGACAGCAACTTTCCCGTGATAAACTTAGTAACTTTTAATTCCAGAACCCAATATTTTAATTACATTCTCCCAGCCACTGGAATTTATTACATTTTTGTCACTCAGATTGAGAAGTTTGACGCTTCAGAGAGGTCTTCAGATCAGGCCAATCACTTAGTTAGAATAATTGCATCACTTTTCTCCTCAAGGAAATAAACTCCAGAAGCTTCCTTATGTGAGGTTAGTTATCCTCCTTATCCTAGGACATCTTCATACTCTTTTACAGTTTGAAAGGTTCACTTAGCCTGCTCAGTAACAGCACTGTGTGTTATTTCCTGCAGTTATCACAGCCACCCTAAAACTCTTCCATAGCTGTCTTCTTCCAGTAGGGTTTCCTATCCCACAGTCATATATTGCAGTTGTTAGCCTACATATATTTGGTGTGCTACAATGTCTGAGTTGAGTTGTAGTTTAAGTAGCTGTTTCAGGTCAGTTTGTAAAAGAAAACTTCCTTTCTTATTATTTATTGATATACCAATCCTTGTAGCATATGAAAATTATTACAAGAAAGACCTGGTATCATCATTGAAATTTGTTCGAAAAGATATGGTTGGATCACAAATTAATTGTCCAGCAGAAAGAGTTCTACTGATTGACATCTCCCTGTTAACAGCTATGTTTCAAGAGCTGCCAGCAACAAATTAAAATCACATTTAAAATTTATTTCCCTTGTCAGTTGCTTTAAACTTTGGAAAACTAGCCTTATTGAAGGTCCAAAAATACACTGATGGCTGATAAGGTTTTTTTTTTTTTTGGTCATAAAATAAAAGCTGGAGGATCACGTGTATCATGATCACATATGTCTAATCAGTTTCTATTTTTCAATATTCAAATTCACAAGGAGAACTAGAGACAAATGGAGTTACCTTCTGTTAGGCACAGGACTTCAGGACTTTCTGGATAAAAAGAATAATTTCTATTTTCTTGAGAAAATAATATATATATATTATTTTGAGAAAATTTTATTTTATTATATTTCTCAATATATATTATATTGAGAAAATAATATATATATAATATGTATATATATATATATATATATTACTGCATTCCTCTAACATTTGACAAAATGTCACACACACAGAAATCACCTGACACCGTATTTTTCTTCAGAGAAATTAAAAACTAATGTTTACGAGCCCTCTACTCTCCCTTTTTTGTTACTTGAAAGTGGGGATATTGTGGCAGACAAGGAGTTATCAATATAATACTCCAAACTGTATTCTGATTCTAAATTGTTGATTAACTGGTGTCTGATGTCTGTTATCCACATTTTATCACACTTATTGTAGAAAGAGATTTGAATGTGTTACTTACAGATCAGAGTTTAAGAACTTTCAATAAAAACATATGTCTCACCTTTCTTTTCACGCATGAGTATCTCCAAGGCCTTCTTTACTGTTTGGAGAAACAGAATGAAATATTGAAAATGTTCTTAAAGAACAAAAATGGTAACCCTAGTTGCAAGTGAAAATAACAACATTAATCTTTATGATTAGGCAAAAACATTTAAACGAACCAATTGACATTCTCATGCCAAAGCAACATGTCTGTTTGCTACTCAGTAAAAATGACTGTGATATTCTGCTCTCTGCTTAAATATAATGTTTGAATTCATCTTCATGTGGAAAAGGTTTATCCATTAAAAGAACCGCAGGAAATGGCATTTAATTTGGAAGATCTGGCATCATTTTGTTTATTTACATATTGTTTCTGTTTATATACAAACATATACAAAAGCTAACCACATGCACGCACACTTGCATTTATAAAAGCAAGCTAGATCTTTTCTGGCAACAATAAATATATATTTTGCCCAAAGCAAAAAATGTTATGGTGATATATTGCTGTAGTCAGTTTTCCACAGAAAAGAAATAAAAGATTTTTATGTTCCTTGTATGCCTGGTTGTGATGAGAGCCTGGAATCTGAGAGACCTGTGTAAATGCCTTCTGGGTTCAACATCCTTATCTAACAGACGGATAGTCAGGTGCTGACCTTTCTGCAACAGGAAACCCAAGCTTTAGTAAAAGGAGGTATTGAGCAGCCTATTTCTTTTGATGTGTTTTATTATTATTATTATTATTATTATTTATTTTTATTTTTATTTTTATTTATTTATTTATTTATTTTTAAATAGCACTGGATATGCAAAAACAAATTCTGAGACTTGTGAAGACTCCCATGGGTAGTCGACTCTCACTGTGTCCCCAGGGAGATGAATGCTGCCCTGATGTGTGAGTGGTGCCTGTGGGCAGGCAAGAATGACCCATATCCCAAGTTCACCCCAGAATATCTGTGCAAAACCTAACTTGAAGTTTGTCTTCATTACAAAGCTGTGGTTTTGGAAAGTCTCTTCCCCTGTCAGTCTTATCAGTACGGGTCAGGTGGCTGAAAAGAGACCAAGAAATTGCATGTGGCCACTCACAGAACAGAATCACCAAATAATGTGTGTTCGAACATGGTGAGCACAGTGATTTCTGTAAGACAAAGGCAGTTGAAATCAAGACTTCGAAGATTTTTTCTCCCCTATGTTTACTCTGGAAAATAAAACGTCTGTTCTTCCAGCAAAGCAGAGCTGGTGGCCAAGGAGGACACAACCAATGCAGTCCTCAGCCTCTGTTGACAGCACCTTTTGCTGCCACAGAGAAAGATAATATACAGACTTAGTGACAGAGCCAAAGAATGTCAGACAGTAGGCTATGACTATACATATTCTGCTCAGTAATAAGGATGATGACAGTGTCTCAAGAGTTGTTATTTATTATTTATTTATTTATTTATTTATTTATTTATTTATTTATTTATTTATTATTAAAGAATGGCTTGCATAATACCAGTGACAACCTTTTCATAGTCAGAGTTCACCTATTCAGAAGAAACATACTTGCCCAATTGAGAAAAATTTCAGAGCTCCTGGATTAGAAATTATTCGCCTCCTGCTTTTTGTGTCCAACAGCTCAAACACCTGTAAAAAATCCATATGTCAAACGTTGAAGGTAAACTCACTTTTCTTTTTGTACTTCTCAGATATCCACCAACGTGACAAACTCTCATTCCCAGCAGAGTGTTTCCTCCCTCTCATTTCCTCAAACCTCACAAATCCTTTATAACACATACATTTCCAAGTAAAGTTTTAATACAACATTATGTGACATCTTACCCACTGTTGCCAATGCTAAAAAAGCAACACTGTAAATGACGGATGTCACTGAAGTTCCCACTTTAGATGGAACTGTATTAGGAATATAACAGCACTGTGCTAAGGTCGTTGAAACAGTGGCATACAATTGCAAAGGTATCTGAAGACTCAGTACAGCAGTGCTCTTAAACAGCAAACCCGTGACACAACATTTCATAGAGAGACTCTAGATCACATGAGTAAAACTCTTATAGCAAAACAGGTTGTACAACCCTTGTAACGGAATTTCTTCCCCATCTATAAGGTGAAATATGAGGTTCTTGGAATAAAAATGAAGAGTTAAACATTAATAATTCTATTATTTTTTTTTCCATGTGTTTTAAAACCATGCTATCTGGATCATTCTAAAGACTACAGTTATGAATTATTTCTTAAAATAAAGCTTGATATGAGTTTCAAGAATACAGAAGTACTATTTAAATCCAATAAAAATGGAAGTTTCTGTGATTAAACAAAATTTACAACTGTCTGAATATTGTAGGTCCTCAGAAGTAAACAAGACGCATTTAAGAGTGGGTTTGGGAACCCTTCTTTTGCTGAGAACTTGCTCTTAATTCAATTTGAGACTAATGGGAACATTTGAATTATGAACCCCAAATAAAGTGTATAATGGAAATGTTTGACAGACACTTGGCCACATTGGCAGACAATTTTTCAATAATGCATTAAGCCACAGGAGGAAAGGAAGTTTGTTGTGAAAGAAAGACTCTTTAGAAGTCAGCAAAAAAAAGAAGCAGAACATTACTTCATGACAAACTGTTGATCTGTGGTTGGCAGTCAGTCTGTAAATATACTGTACACAGTTAGAAATAGTTATAGAAAATAATAATTTTATTGTTTTAAATGATAAGGAGAGAGGAAAAACATGACAACATTTTTATAAAACAGATTCACAGCAATAACTGAACTATTAAAATGAATACCATCTCCATAGGTATTTATGCAAGACTTATCCTAATTTTTAAATATTTATTTTCCTCTTTGCAGGGTTACTTCCTGGGTTGTTGTGATCATGCAATCACATGTTGCTCATCACCACATTTAGCTTCTAGCCCAATTAAGAATCTTCAGGAGTACTGTCACATTAATTAGGGAAGTAACTTTAGGAAGAGATCATAATATTTTACTGATTCAGCTGTTAAGCTATAGACAGACACATCATACTAATAATCTAGTTTTTACAGCAGAGAGGAGAAAGTAACTGTAACATATAGTCAGCTTGAAAAGACAGAAAATGAGTCTCCAAACAGCAATACCAATGTCAGCTATTAGTATAAATCAGCTCTGGGCTTCATCCTGCTCTGTTTTGTTGTTGTTGAGCCACAAGTCTCTGTGCCTATAGAAAGATCATTCTTTTAATGTGAGATTGGAAAGTATAAGAATACCAAATAACAAGTACAGCATCCATGTCTGAACGACTGTAAACTATTCACAGTTACGCTAGTGAAGTTCTTCAACTTTTATGTAGTCTTCAGAATTAGTCACAGAATCACAGAATCACAGAATCACAGAATTTCTAGGTTGGAAGAGACCTCAAGATCATCGAGTCCAACCTCTAAGCTAACACTAACAGTCCCCACTAAACCATATCCCTAAGCTCTACATCTAAACGTCTTTTGAAGACTTCCAGGGATGGTGACTCCACCACTTCCCTGGGCAGCCCGTTCCAATGTCTAACAACCCTTTCGGTAAAGAAATTCTTCCTAACATCTAACCTAAAACTCCCCTGGCGTAACTTTAGCCCATTCCCCCTCGTCCTGTCACCAGGCACATGGGAGAACAGGCCAACCCCCACCTCTCTACAGCCTCCTTTAATGTACTTATACAGAGCAATAAGGTCACCCCTGAGCCTCCTCTTCTCTAGGCTGAACAAGCCCAGCTCCTTCAGCCGCTCCTCATAGGACTTGCTCTCCAGGCCCCTCACCAGCTTCGTCGCCCTTCTTTGGACCCGCTCAAGCACCTCGATGTCCTTCTTGTAGCGAGGGGCCCAAAACTGAACACAGTACTCGAGGTGCGGCCTCACCAGAGCCGAGTACAGGGGGACGATCACCTCCCTAGCCCTGCTGGTCACAGTGTTTCTGATACAAGCCAGGATGCCGTTGGCCTTCTTGGCCACCTGAGCACACTGCTGGCTCATATTCAGCCGACTGTCCACCATCACTCCCAGGTCCTTCTCTGCCTGGCAGCTCTCCAACCATTCCTCTCCCAGCCTGTAGCTCTGCTTGGGGTTATTGCGCCGCAGGTGCAGGACCCGGCACTTGGCCTTGTTGAACTTCATACAGTTGACCTCAGCCCATCGGTGCAGCCTATCCAGATCCTCCTGCAGAGCCTTCCTACCCTCGAGCAGATCGACACACGCACCTAGCTTGGTGTCATCTGCGAACTTACTGAGGGTGCACTCAATGCCGTCATCCAGATCATTGATGAAGATGTTAAAGAGGACCGGCCCCAGCACCGAGCCCTGGGGGACGCCACTAGTGACTGGCCTCCAACTGGACTTGGCTCCATTTACCACAACTCTTTGGGCCCGGCTATCCAGCCAGTTTCTAACCCAACGAAGCGTGCGCCAGTCCAAGCCAAGAGCAGCCAGTTTCTTGAGGAGAATGCTGTGGGAGACGGTGTCAAATGCCTTGCTGAAGTCAAGGTAGACCACATCCACAGCCTTTCCCTCATCCACCCAGCGCGTCACTTTGTCGTAGAAGGAGATCAGGTTCGTCAAGCAGGACCTGCCTTCCATAAACCCATGCTGGCTGGGCCTGATCGCCTGCTTGCCCTTCAAGTGCCGCATGATGACTCCCAAGAGGATCTGCTCCATGAGCTTCCCTGGTACTGAGGTCAAACTGACCGGCCTGTAGTTCCCCGGGTCTGCCCTCCGGCCCTTCTTGTAGATGGGCGTCACATTTGCTAGTCGCCAGTCAGCTGGGACCTCCCCCGATAGCCAGGACTGCTGATAAATGATGGATAGGGGCTTGGCCAGCTCCTCTGCCAGTTCTCTCAGTACCCTCGGGTGGATCCCATCCGGCCCCATCGATTTGTGCACATCCAAGTGCCGTAGCAGGTCACCAACCAGTTCTTCGTGGATGGTGAGGGCCACATCCTGCTCCCCGTCCCCTTCCACCAGTTCTGGGTACTGGGTATCCAGAGAGCAACCGGTTTTGCCACTAAAGACTGAGGCAAAGAAGGCATTAAGCACCTCCGCCTTTTCCTCATCTCTTGTAACTAAGTTTCCCCCCGCATCCAGTAAAGGATGGAGATTCTCCTTAGTCCTCCTTTTTGTGTTGATGTATTTATAAAAACATTTTTTGTTATCTTTAACAGCAGTAGCCAGATTGAGCTCCAGATGAGCTTTGGCCTTTCTAATTTTGTCCCTGCACAGCCTCGCAACATCCTTATAGTCCTCCCTAGTGGCCTGCCCACTTTTCCAAAGATTATAAACCCTCTTTTTTCTCCTAAGCTCAAGCCACAATTCTCTGTTCAGCCAGGCTGGTCTTCTTCCCCGCTGGCTCATCTTTGGGCGCATGGGAATAGACCGCTCCTGCGCCATTAGGATTTGCCTCTTAAAGAGCGCCCAGCCTTTCTGGACCCCTCTGCCCTTCAGAACCGCCTCCCATGGGACTCCACCAACCAGTGTCCTGAGCAGCCCAAAGTCAGCCCTCCGGAAGTCCAATACAGTGGTTTTACTGGTTCCCTTCCTGGCCCCGCCAAGAATAGTGAACTCCACCATTTTGTGGTCACTCTGCCCAAGACAGCTCCCGACAATCACATCCTCCACCAGTCCTTCTCTGTCTGCTAAGAGAAGGTCTAGCGGGGTGCCACCCCTGGTAGGTTCACTAACCAGCTGCGTCAGGAAGCTATCTTCCACGCTCTCCAGAAACCTCCTAGACTGCTTCCTCTGGGCTGTGTTGTGCTTCCAGGATATGTCTGGGAGGTTGAAGTCCCCCACGAGTACAAGTGCCGACGATTTCGCAACTTCTGTCAGCTGCCTGTAGAACTCCTCATCCGTCTCCTCATCCTGGTTCGGCGGTCTATAGCAGACCCCGACCAGGACACTAGCCTTGTTGTCCCTGCCGATCCTAACCCAAAGGGACTCGGTCTTGTCATTCCTAGCCTCGAGTTCTACAACATCGAAAGACTCTCTAATATAGAGAGCCACACCGCCACCCCTTCTGTGCTGCCTGTCCCTTCTGAAGAGCCTATAGCCAGTCATCGCAGCACTCCAGTCGTGGGACTGGTCCCACCACGTTCCCGTGATGGCAACCAAGTCGTAGCCTGCCCGCTGCGCGATGGCTTCCAGCTCCTCCTGTTTGTTACCCATGCTGCGTGCATTGGTGTAGATGCACTTCAGCTGGGCCATTGCCTTATCCTCCGGCCTTGCCATTGCTCCCCCTGGCACAGCCCCAACAGTCCTTGCTTCAACCCCATCCCCCTTCTTACCTAGTTTAAAGCCCTATCAATGAGCCCCGCCAGCTCCTGGCCCAGGATCCTTTTTCCCCTAGAGGATAGGGACCCGTCTACAGCCATCAGGCCAGGTGCCGAGTAAACTGCCCCATGGTCGAAAAACCCAAGATTTCTGCGTAGGCACCAGCCCCGGAGCCACGTGTTTAACAAGTGAGCCACGTGTTTAACAAGTCTTGGAAACTTAAGATCAAGAAGTTAATTGAGAGAAGTCAGCATGGATTTACAATGGGAAAATCATGCATGAGCAATTTGATAGACCTTTAAGATGATAAAAAGCAGAGGATATCCATAGAATTATAGAATCATAGACTCATTAAGGTTGGAAAAGACCTTCAAGATCATCTGGTGCAACCATCACCCCACTACCAATGTCACCCAGTAAGCCATGTCCCTGAGCATCATGTGCAATCTTTTCTTGAATGTTTCCAGGGACAGTGACACCACCACTTCCCTGGGTAACCTGTTCCAATGCCTGATCTGAGAAGAAATGTCTCCTAATTTCTAACCTAAACCTCCCCTGGTGCAACTTGAGGCCATTCATAGAATCATAGAATCATAGAATCATAGAATATCCTGAGTTGGAAGGGACCCTTAAGGATCATCAAGTCCAACTCTTGACACCGCACAGGTCTACACAAAAGTTCAGACCATGTGACTAAGCGCACAGTCCAATCTCTTCTTAAATTCAGACAGGCTCGGTGCAGTGACCACTTCCCTGGGGAGCCTGTTCCAGTGTGCAACCACTCCCTCTGTGAAGAACTTCCTCCTGATGTCAAGCCTAAACTTCCCCTGCCTCAGCTTAACCCCGTTCCCGTGGGTCCTGTCACTGGTGTTAATGGAGAAAAGGTCTCCTGCCTCTCGACACCCCCTTACGAGGAAGTTGTAGACTGCGATGAGGTCTCCCCTCAGCCTCCTCTTCTCCAGGCTGAACAGGCCCAGTGCCCTCAGCCGTTCCTCGTACGTCTTCCCCTCCAGGCCTTTCACCATCTTCGTAGCCCTCCTCTGGACACTCTCCAACAGTTTCATGTCCTTTTTATACTGTGGTGCCCAGAACTGCACACAGTACTCGAGGTGAGGCCGCACCAGCGCAGAGTAGAGCGGGACAATCACCTCCCTCGACCTACTAGCGATGCCGTGCTTGATGCACCCCAGGACACGGTTGGCCCTCCTGGCTGCCAGGGCACACTGCCGGCTCATATTCAACTTGCTGTCTACCACGACCCCCAGATCCCTCTCTTCTAGGCTGCTCTCCAGTGTCTCATCACCCAGTCTGTACGTGCAGCCAGGGTTTCCCTGTCCCAGGTGCAGGACCCGGCACTTGCTCTTATTGAACTTCATGCGGTTGGCGATCGTCCAGCTCTCCAACCTATCCAGATCCCTCTGCAAGGCCTTTCCACCCTCATTCGAGTCCACAACTCCTCCAAGTTTGGTGTCATCAGCAAACTTGCTCAAAATACCTTCTATTCCTACATCCAGATCGTTTATAAAAATATTGAAAAGTACCGGCCCTAAAATGGAGCCTTGAGGGACCCCACTAGTGACCGCCCGCCAGCCTGACGCAGCGCCATTCACCATAACCCTTTGGGCCCTGCCCGTTAGCCAATTGCTCACCCATCGTATGATGTTTTTATTTAGCTGTATGGTGGACATTTTGTCCAGTAGGATCCTATGGGAAACCGTGTCAAAAGCCTTGCTGAAGTCCAAAAAAATCACATCAGCTGGTTTCCCTTGGTCCACCATACGGGTGATCTTATCATAAACGGAAATCAGGTTAGTTAGGCAGGACCTACCCTTCACAAACCCATGCTGGCTGGGACCAATGACTGCTTTGTCCCCCAGGTGCGCCTCAATACGTTCGAGAACCATCTTCTCCATGATTTTACCAGGCACTGACGTGAGACTGACAGGCCTGTAATTGCTAGGGTCTTCTTTCTGACCCTTCTTGAAAATCGGCACAACATTTGCCAGCTTCCAGTCTACCGGGACCTCTCCAGACTCCCAGGATCGTTGAAAAATAATTGAGAGAGGTTCCACGATGACGTCCGCCAGCTCTTTTAGCACCCAGGGATGAATCCCATCCGAACCCATGGACTTGTAGGGATCCAGGTGGAGTAGCAAATCCCACACACATTCAGGGTCGGTTGGGAGTTTGTCATCCCCACCGTCCCGGTCCTCCAGCTCAGGGCACCCTGGGTCCTGAAGCCCATCATCGGCATTGAAGACAGAGGCAAAGAAGGCGTTAAGCGTCTCTGCTTTGCCTATGTCTTCGTCTGTGAGAAGACCTTCCCTATCAAGGAGCGGTCCTATGTATTCTTTAGTTCTCCTTTTTCCATTCACATATCTAAAAAAACCCTTTTTATTTTCTCTCACAGACACAGCCAGCTTCAACTCTAGGTGTGCTTTAGCCACACGAATTTTTTTCCTACAAACACGAACAGCATCCCTGTATTCTTTCCATGTCACCTGGCCCTCCTTCCAGTAGCGAAACACTCTCTGTTTCCACCTAATCTCCATTAGAATGTTCCTGGTCAGCCACGCCGGCCTCCTGCCCCGCCTGCCTGACTTGCGATATTTAGGAATTGCCTGATCTTGTGCTTCTAGGAGGCATCGCTTAAAGAATGACCAGCACTGGTGGACATCAAGGCCTTCAAGAGCAGCTTCCCAGGGGACCTTGCTGACTAGTTCCCCGAGCAGCCTGAAGTCTGCCTTCCCCATATCTAGGGATGAGGTTTTGGTGGCACTTTTCCTTGTGTCACCGTAAATTTTGAACTCAACCACTTCATGGTCGCTATGACCGAGGCGGCCACCAATAACCACATCTCCCACCAGACCCTCTCTGTTTTCTAGCAACAGGTCTAGGAGGGCACCTTTCCTAGTTGGCTCCGTTAGCACCTGCACCAAGAAGTTATCATCTAGGTGCTTCATGAACCTCCTGGACTTGCTCGTGTCAGCCGTGTGGCACTCCCAGTTAACGTCTGGCAAGTTGAAGTCCCCCATAAGGACAAGGGGAGTTAATCTCGAGGCCTCTCTTAGTTCTGTAAAGAATAATTTATCGGCGCTATCGTCCTGGCCAGGCGGTCTGTAATAGACTCCCACAACGACATCCCCTTTATTCGTTCGTCCCTTGATCCTTACCCAGAGGCTCTCAACTTTGCCATCGCCGACCTGAAGTTCCACACAGTCCAGCCCCTGCTTCACATACATCGCCACCCCACCACCTCACCTACCCTGCCTGTCCCTCCTATCTAGTTCTTCCTGTCCCTTCCATCTAGTTCTATCACTAGTTACCTTTCAGAAGAGGCCAACACCCAGCTTCCCACAGCTTCCTTTCAGGTAGTTGTAGAGAGCAATAAGGTGAACCTCCTCTTATCTGGACTAAACAACCCCAGTTCCCTCAGCTGCTCCTCACAGGACTCGTGTTTCAGGGCCTTCATCAGCTTTGTAACCCCATTCTGGACACATTCCAGGGCCTCAATGTCCTTCTTGTAGTGAGTGGCCCACTGAACACAGTACTCAAGGTGTGGCCTCACCAGAGCAGAGTACAGCGGAATGATCACCTCCCTGGTCCTGCTGACTACATTATTTCAGATACAAGCCAGGATGCCATTGGTCACCTGGGCCACCCGGGCACACTGCTGGCTCATGTTCAGGTGAGCATTAATCAGCACCCACAGATCCTTTTCTTCTGCACAGCTTTCCAGCCACTCTGCCCCAAGCCTGTAGCTTTACAAGTGGTTGTTGTGACCAAAGTGCAGGACCTGGCACTTAGCCATGTTGAACCTCATCCCATTGGCTTCTGTCCATCGTCCCATCCTGTCCAGGTCCCTCTGCAGCGTGCTCCTGCCCTCTGGCAGATCAACACTTCCCCCCAACTTGGTGTCATCTGCAAACTTAACTGAGGGTGCACTCAATTCCCTCATCCAAATCATCAATGAAGGCATTAAAGAGGATGGGCCCCAACATCGACCCCTGGGGAACACCACTGGTGACCAGTAACCAGCTGGATTTCACTCCGTTCATAACCACACTCTGGGCCCAGCCACTCAAACAGCTTTTAACCCATTAAGGAGTGTACCTGTCCAAGCCAGCTTCTCCAGGAGAGTACTCTGGGAGACCATGTCAAAGGCCTTGATGATGTCTAGGAAGACTATGTCAACAGATCCACCAGGTGGGTCATCCAGTTGTAGAAGGAGATGAGGTTGGTTGGGCAGGACTTGCCTTTCATGAACCTATGCTGACTGGGCCTGATCCCCTAGCTGTCCTGCGTGTGCTGTGTGATTCCATTCAAGATGACCTGTTCCACCTTTACTGTCACTGAGGTCAGGCTGACAGGCCTGTAGTTCCCCAGGTCTTCCTTACAACCATTCTTATAGATGGGCACCACACTAGCAAGTCTTCAATCATCCAGAACCTCTCCAGATGACCAAGACTACTGATAGATGATGGAAAGTGGTTCAGCAATGATATCTGCCAACCCCCCCCATCACCCTCAGGTGGATCCCATCTGGCCCCATGGACTTGTGACAGGTCAGATGGAACAGCAGGTCTCTAACTGTTTCTACCTGAACTGGGGGAGGGGGATTCTTCTGCTCCTCATCCCAGACTTCCAGGTTGTGAGGCTGAGTACCCCAAGGATAAGTGGTCTGGCTAGTAAAGACAGATGCAAAGAAGGCATTAAGAACCTCAGCCTTTTCCTTAACCTCAGTTGTCATGTTCCCCCCTGCATCTAGTAAAAAATGGAGATTCTCTTTGGCCCTCCTCTTGCAATTAACATATTTATAAAACCATTTTTTATTATCCTTAACCATAGTGGCCAGTTTGAGTTCGTATTGGGCATTGGCCTTCATGATTTTTTGTCTTGCACATGCTAGCAACTTCCTTGTACTCTCCCTGAGTTCCCTGTCCCTTCTTCCACTGAATATAAACTCTCTTTCTCCTGGACACACAGCAAAATTTCCCTGTTCAGCCAAGCCAGTCTTCCCCACCAACTCATCTTATGACAAAGGGTGACAGCCTGCTCCTGCACCTCTAAAACTTCCTTCTTGAGGAGCATGAGGCCTTTCTGGACCCCTCTGCCCTTCAGGACTGACTCCCAAGGGACCCTCCCTACCAGCATCCTGAACAGTTCATATCCTGCCCTCTGGAAGTCCAAGACAGCAGTTTTACTGATGCCCCTCCTGATTTCACCAAGAATAAACTACCATGTCACGGTCACTTTGCCCTAGACAACTCCCTACCAACATAGTCCTTCACTGTTCATGAACAGCAGGTCTAGTGGGACACCCCCCTGATAGGCCCACTAACCAGTTGAGTCAGGAAGCTGTCATCCATGCAATCCAGGAACCTTCTAGACTACTTCCTCAGGATTGTATTGTATTTCCATATATCTGGGAAGATAAAGTCCCCCTCAGGACAAGCACTGGTGACTGAGTGACATCCTCCTGCTGCTTGTACAACGCCTCCTCCGTCTCTTCATCCTGGTTTGGCAATCTATAACAGACCCCATCAGGATGTCCACCTTGTTGGCCTTCCCCCTCATCCTTATCCACAGGGACTCTACATTTTCATTCCCAACCCCGAGCTCAACATCATTGAAATACTCTTTAATATAGAGAGCCACGCCACCGTCCCTTCCTAGTTGCCTGTCCCTTCTGGAGAGCTTGTTGCCATCAATTGTATCACTCCAGTCATGGGAGTGGTCCCACCATGTTTCAGTGATGGTGACTAAGTCATAGTTTGCCTGCCACACAATGGCTTCACACTCTTCCTATTTGTTACACATGCTGTGTACATCGGTGTAGATGCACTTGAGTCATACCATCACTCTCACTCTCAATCTTGTGGCTGCTCTCCCAGGCTCATCTCTATTGAGCTTCATTTTCCCCTTGTTCCCCTTCATACCCTGTTTAAAACCCTCCTGATGAGCCCTGCCAGCTCTGAGGATAGAGTCCATTTCCCCTTTTGGGACAGTTGGGATCCATCAGCAGTCATCAAGCCGGGTGTTGAGTAAACCTCTCCATGATCAATAAAAAAAAAAAAATTCCTGTGATGGCACCAGCCTTTCAGCCATGTATTAATTAGCTGGGCCTTTCAGGTCTGCTCAGTATCCTTCCCTCCCACTGAAGGGATAGAGGAGAGCACCACCTGTGCACCCACTCCATCCAGTAACCACCTCAGTACCCTGAAGTCCCTTTTCATAGCCTCAGGTTTCTTTCAGCAATTTCATTGCTGCATGCCTGAATTCTCACTAATGGGTAGTAATAAAAGGGGTGAACAAGGTCAGAAGTCTTTTGAAACTGTCTCCCATCACATCCTCATTGACAAAATGATTAGGTATGGTCTAGACAAGCAGACAATGAAGTGGACAGAAAAGTGGGTGAACTGTTGGTCTCAAAAATAATCAGTGATGCGAAGTCCAGATGGACATGTGTCTGTTAGTCTGATAATAGACCAATACTATTTAATTTCTCCATTAATGACCTGGAAGACAGGACAGAAGCTACCCTCAATAAATTTGCAGAAGATACAATATTAGGAGAACAGTTTGACACAGATGGTTGTGCTCTTATTCAGAGGGACCTCAAAAAGCTAGAGAAAGGGGCCCACACAGCTATGAAACTCAACAAAGGAAAATGCAAACTCCTTCAACTTTTTGAAATCAACCTCATAAAGCTGAAGGTCATTCTGCTGAAAAAGAGTTTGTCAGAAAAAGACTTGAGTGTCCTAGTGGACACTGAATAAACTGTGAGCAATAGATGTTCCTTTGTTGCTAAGAAGGCCAACAGCTGCCTGTGCTGCATTAGGAAGAACTTGGCCAGCAGGTAGAGAGGGAGGTGATCCTTCCCCTCTACTCAGCACCAGTGAGACACATCTAGGTGCTTGGTCCAGTTCTGGGTGCTCTGGGAAAGAGACGTGGATGCAGTGGACATCCAACAAAAACCCACAAAGATTGAAGGCCTGGAGTATTAGTCATATCAGGAGGCACAGCCTTGGGTAAACTTCTATAGCTGATATTGATTTAAGCAAGGGGAATGATAAGATGGTCTCCAGATATCCCTCCCAACAGCATTCACTCTTTGATTCTGTGAGAAAAGATGTTCTAAAACCATTCACAGTTTATGTGGTGTCCCAGGAAAAAAGAAATCCTAATTAATCCCAGACATGCCATATTCTGTGCTATGGTAGGTCCAAAAGAATTGTCCCAGAATGCTTGCAGTACCTCAAGTTACTGGGTGTGGTATTAATGAATAAAGACAAAATGTAAGTGTTGTCTTGCTGTATGTATATGTGTGTGCGTATATATATATATAATGTATATATATAATAGCAATACAATTTTGTTGTTGTTTTCATGTATATTCAATATCTGTGTATATTCAATACCTGTTTTGCCTCAAGATATGATGAATAGCTACAGAAAACAAGATTTTATGTCATTGCTTTGTTAAAACCTTGGGAACCACTCATTTCACTTACATTCTATTGAAAATTTCATGGTGGAAAGAATCAGTTTGTTGTAACATAAGGCAGTATCATTTTGACACTGCTAAAGCAATGTACATGATCATTATAAAAACATTTTTTTGAAATATCCTGAGCTACCACACAACACAGTAAATCCATTTGATCTAATTCCATGTCAAACTAATATTTGAGAAACAGTGTTATCAACAGTTGAAAAAACAAGTCACATTAAAATCATTCTTAAGCATTTCAAAATTTTATCTAAAGACAGATATTTAGAGGTCCCGGAGGGGAGAAAAAGAAGGTGTAAGTGCATGCGCGTGTGTGTACATGTGTGTTTGAAGCCTTCTTTTCTTAACTGGTATTCAATTACAAGTTTTCTTGCTTTAACACCAACAATGTAACTATTAAGGCACTTTGGAACATCCACTCCTGCCTCGAACAGCCCTTCTGTTTAAATTATCAGAATCCAGAATCACAGAATCATGGAATTGTCTAGGTAGCAAGAGACCTCCAAGATCACCTAGTCCAACCTCTGACCTAACACTAACCAGTGCTCCACTAAACCATTTCACTAAGCTCTACATCTAAACGTCTTTTAAAGACCTCCAGGGATGGTGACTCCACCACTTCCCTGGGCAGCCCGTTCCAATGTCTAACAACCCTTTCGGTAAAGAAGTTCTTCCTAATATCCAACCTAAAACTCCCCTGGAGCAACTTAAGCCCATTCCCCCTCATCCTATCACTAGGCACGTGGGAAAATAGACTAACCCCCACCTTGCTACAGACTCCTTTAATGTAGTTATAAAGAACAATAAGGTCACCCCTGAGCCTCCTTTTCTCCAGGCTGAAAAAGCCCAGCTCCTTCAGCCACTCCTCGTAGGACTTGTTCTCCAGACCCCTCACCAGCTTCGTCGCCCTTCTCTGGACTCGCTCAAGCACCTCGATGCCCTTCTTGTAGCGAGGGGCCCAAAACTGAACACAGTACTCGAGGTGCGGCCTCACCAGAGCCGAGTACAGGGGGACGATCACTTCCCTAGACCTGCTGGCCACACTGCTTCTTATACACGCCAGGATGCCGTTGGCCTTCTTGGCCACCTGAGCACACTGCTGGCTCATATTCAGCCAACTATCAACCATCACTCCCAGGTCCTCCTCTGCCTGGCAGCTTTCCAACCATTCCTCTCCCAGCCTGTAGCTCTGCTTGGGGTTCTTGCACCCTGCAGGTGCAGGACCCAGCACTTGGCCTTGTTGAACTTCATACAGTTGACCTCAGTCCATCGGTCCAGCCTTTCCAGATCCTCTTGCAGAGCCTTCCTTCCCTTGAGTAGATTGACACACACACCTAACTTGGTGTCATCTGCAAACTTACTGAGGGTGCACTCGATCTCCTCATCCAGATCATAAAAAGATATTGAAGAGAACTGACCCTGGTACTGAGCCCTGGAGGATGCCACTAGTGACCAGCTTCCAACTGGATTTGACTCTATTCACCACAAATCTTTGGGCCTGGCTATCCAGGCAGTTTCTAACCCAACAAAGTGTGCACCAGTCCAAGCCAAGAGCAGCCAGTTTCTTGAGGAGAATGTTGTGGGGAATGGTGTCAAATGCCTTACTGAAGTCAAGGTAGACCACATCCACAGCCTTTCCCTCATCCACCCAGTGTGTCGCTTTGTCATAGAAGGAGATCAGGTTTGTCAAGCAGGACCTGCCTTTCATAAACCCATGCTGACTGGGCCTGATAGCCTGCTTGCCCTGCAAGTGCTGCGTGATGACTCTCAAGAAAATCTGCTTCATGAGCTTCCCTGGTACTGAGTTCAAACTGACAGGCCTATAGTTCCCCAGGTGTACCCTCAGGTTCTTCTTGCAGATGGGCATCACGTTTGCTAGCCACTGGTTGACTGGGACCTCCCCCGATAGCCAGGACTGCTGATAAATGATGGATAGTGGCTTGGCCAGCTCCTCTGCCAGTTCTCTCAGTACCCTTGGGTGGATCCCATTTGGCCCCATCAAATTGTGCACATCCAAGTGCCGTACCAGGTCACCAAACAGTTCTTCGTGAATGGTGAGGGCCACATCCTGCTCCCCATCCCCTTCCACCAGCTCAGGGTACTGGGTATCCAGAGAACAACAGGTATTGCCTCTAAAGTGCGGCCTCACCTCGAGTACTGTGTGCAGTTCTGGGCACCACAGTATAAAAAAGACATGAAACTGTTGGAGAGTGTCCAGAGGAGGGCTACGAAGATGGTGAAAGGCCTGGAGGGGAAGACGTATGAGGTACGGCCGAGGTCACTGGGCCTGTTCAGCCTGGAGAAGAGGAGGCTGAGGGGAGACCTAATCACAGTCTACAACTTCCTTGTAAGGGGATGTCGAGAGGCAGGAGACCTTTTCTCCATTAACACCAGTGACAGGACCCACGGGAACGGGGTTAAGCTGAGGCAGGGGAAATTTAGGCTTGACATCAGGAGGGGGTTCTTCACAGAGAGGGTGGTTGCACACTGGAACAGGCTCCCCAGGGAAGTGGTCACTGCACCGAGCCTGTCTGAATTTAAGAAGAGATTGGACTGTGCACTTAGTCACATGGTCTGAACTTTTGTGTAGACCTGTGCGGTATTAAGAGTTGGACTTGATGATCCTTAAGGGTCCCTTCCAACTCAGGATATTCTATGATTCTATGATTCTAAAGACTGAGGCAAAGAAGGCATTAAGCACCTCCGCCTTTTTCTCATCTTTTGTATCAAGGTTTCCCCCCGCATCCAGTAAAGGATGAAGATTCTCCTTAGTCCTCCATTTTGCATTGATGTATTTGTAAAAAGATTTTTTGTTGTCTTTAACGGCAGTAGCCAGATTGAGTTCCAGATGAGCTTTGGCCTTTCTAATTTTGTCCCTGCACAGCTTTGCAACATCCTTATAGTCCTCCTGAGTGGCCCGCCCTCTTTTCCAAAGATTATAAACCCTCTTTTTTCTCATAAGCTCAAGCCACAACTCTCTGTTCAGCCAGGCCTGTCTTCTGCACTGGCTCGTCTTTGGGCATGTGGGGACAGACCGCTCCTGTGCCATTAGGATTTTCTTCTTGAAGAGTGCCCAGCCTTCCTGGACTCCTCTGCCCCTCAGAACCACCTCCCAAGGGACTCTACCAACCAGTGTCCTGAACAGCTCAAAGTCAGCCCTACGGCAGTCCAAGACTGGTTTTACTGATGTCCCTCCCGACTTCACCACGAATAGAGAATAGAGAATTTTGTGGTCACTCTGCCCAAGACAGCTCCCAGCCACCACATTTCCCACCAGTCCTTCTCTGTTTGTGAACAGAAGGTCGAGCAGGGCACCTCCCCAGGTAGGCTCACTAACCAGCTGTGTCAGGAAGTTATCTTTCACGCTCTCCAGGAACCTCCTAGACTGCTTTCTCTGGGCTGTATTGTGCTTCCAGGATATGTCTGGGAAGTTGAAGTCCCCCACGAGAACAAGTATTAATGGTTTTGCAGCTTCTGCCATCTGCCTTCTGAGGAATTCTGTAGAATTCCTCATCTGTCTCCTTATCCTGGTTCGGCAGTCTATAACAGACCCCCACCAGGATGCTTGCCTTGTTGGCCTTCCCACTGATCCTAACCCACAGGGACTCAACCTTATCATTCCCATCCTCAAATTCCTTGACATAAAAAAAATTCTGATATAGAGCGCCACACCACCACCCCTTCTGTACTGCCTGTCCCTTCTGAAGAGCCTATAGCCAGACATTGTAGCCCTCCCGTCATGAGAGTGGTCCCACCACATTTCTGTGATGGCAACCAAGTCATAGTCTACCTGCTGCATGATGGCTTCCAGTTCCTCTTGTTTGTTACCCATGCTACATGCATTAGTGTAGATGCACTTAAGTTGGGCCATTGCCTTCTCCTCTGGCCTAGCCATTATTTCCCCTGGCACACCTCCAACAAGCCTTATTTTAGCCCTGTCCCCCTTCTTACGTAGGTTAAAGCCCTCTCAATGAGCCCTGCCAGCTCCTGGGCTAGGATCCGTTTTCCCCTTAGAGATAGGTGGAACCCTTCTGCAGCTATCAGGCTGGGTGCTGGGTAAAGTGCCCCATGGTCAAAAAAACAAAATTTCTGATTTGGCACCAGCCTCTGAGCCATGTGTTTATCAGGTGGGCTTTCCATGTCCTCTCTGCACTCCTCCCTGCCACTGTAAGAATGGACGAAAACACCACCTGTACTCCCGTTCCATCCACTAACTGTCCCAGTCCCCTAAAGTCCTGTTTGATAGCCTTCAGGTTTCTCTCTTCAATATTATCAATGCCGTTCTGGACTATCAAAAGAGGATAGTAATCAGAGGGGCAAAACAGGTTGGGAAGCTTTCTGGCAATGTCCCTGACCATGGACTCAGGGAGGCAGCAGACTTCCCTGTGGGTAGGGTCAGGCCGACAAATAGGGCCCTCTGTTCTCCTGAAAAGGGAGTCATCTACAATGATTACCCTTCTGTCTTTCTTGGTGGAGGCAGTCTTGAGGCATGGAGTCACCTTCCTTGCCCTAGGCATCCTCCTGGGTACACTTTCTACCTCAACCTCACCCACTGGGTGAGGTAGAAAGTTGAGGTTCTCATGGGGGACTCTCAAGATCCAGGACCTCAAATCTGTTATGTAAGGGCACCTGGGAAGGTGGGGCTGGTGGGGCTGGTAGCAGGGGGCGTTGCTTGCGAGGTTGAGCAGGGACCTGTCTCCTTTCCTCCTCAACTCTGCCCGACTCCCCTCTCTCTGCCCAACTGTGACAGGGCAGGGGGTCCGCCCCCATTTGGGATGTCTCACCCTGGTATCTCTCCTTCGGGCCTGGTAGGGAGTTGCTCTCCTGCTCACAATCCCTGATGGCCCTCAACCTCTCCACCTCCTCCTTGAGCTCTGCCAACAGGCTGACCAGGTCATCCCCCTGTTTGTACCTCACACACACGGTGTCTCTGCTGCCCTCAGAGGGCAGCAACAGGCTCAGGCACTCCCTGCATCCGGAGACCTGAACTGCTGCATTTTTTAGTGGGCAGTCAGTCTGGGTGGATACAGACTTCCTAGGAAGAGCTCTCTGCCTAGTGTAGACCATTGTGGCCTAGCTAGTGGAAGACAGCCGTTAGAGGATTTGTTCTTATGGGTGGGAGACCGTCTCTGCTGCCTCAGCTGCCTCGCTGCTGCCTCATCTGCCTCAAGTGGCCTTGATGCCAAAAAGCAAGCCCGACCTGTCCTGATGCCCCTCTCCGCTGCAGAAAGCGTCTGCCCTGGAGCTGATTGCCTCGACAAGTGGATGAAAGTATATAACCAAGTATTGCTTATAGATACTAAAGTAACAAGTATTGCTTATAGATACTGAAGATAGATCATAGATTACAATATCATCTAGTTCTCTTCGGTGGTAGAGAAGGGCTGGGTGAAGTTGTCACTGCTGTCACTGTTGAAGGTAGTAGGGAAAACCTCTGAGTTTTCTCATAGGATTGTCTGAGGGCTCCTCAGAGAAGGTAATGATCCCAATACCCGTCCGGAATTTTCTTCTTCTTGCATCCCTCCAGGGGTAACTCTGCCTGCTGCTTCCCTAAAGTGCTTATGTACCAATGCATGAAGCTTGGGAAATAAATAGGATGACCTCAAGATCTGTGTTTGGTCGCAGGGCCACGATCTTGTTGCAATCACAGAGATGTGGTGGGACAGCTCACACGACTGGCATGCTGTCATGGAGGGCTATGTCCTTTATAGGAAAGACAGGCTGGGGAAGAGAGGAGGTGGGGCTGCCCTTCATGTGAGGGAGCGATTAGAGTGTACCCAGCTCCACCTGGGGGAGGGTGAAGGACAAGCGGAGAGCTTGTGGGTGAGAATTAAGGGGTGGGCTAGTATGGGGGACACTGTTGCGGGGGTGTACTACAGGTCACCAGATCAGGAGGAGGAGGTCAATGAGGCCTTCTACAAGCAGCTTGTAGTAGCCTCATGATCACAGGCACTGGTTCTCATGGGGAACTTCAATTATCTAGACACCTATTGGGTAAAGAACTCAGACAGGCACGCACAGTCCAAACAGTTCCTTCAATGCACTGAAGACAATTTTCTGGCACAGGTGGTGGAGGAACTGACAAGGCAGGGGGTGCTCCTGGACCTTGTCCTTACCAACAGGGATGGGTTTGTTAGAGATGTGAAGGTTGGAGGCAGCTTAGGATGCAGCGACCATGAGATGGTGGAGTTCAAGATGGAACTTGGTGGAAGAAGTAAGGCTAAAAGCAGGATTGCTACCCTGGACTTCCGAAGAGCCAACTTCGACCTCTTCCGGGACATGCTTGGGAGTACATGTATCTCATGGGCTGGGTTGCTAGAAGGCAAGGGTGCTTGTGAGAGCTGGGCTACATTTAAGCAGCACTTCTTCCAAGCTCAGGATGGGTGGATCCCTAAGAGTAGGAAATCGGGGAAGGAGGGCAGGAAACCTGCGTGGAGGAGCAAGGAGCTCATTGAGAAGATCAAAAGGAAGATGAAGATTTATGAAATGTGAAAAAAGGGCCTGTCGTTTTGGGAGGAGTATAGAAGTATTGTCAGGGCCTGCAGGGATGCAACAAGGAAGGTTAAAGCCCACCTAGAGACGTGGCTTGCAAAAGAGATAAAAGATAATAAGAAGGTTTTGTTTGTTTGTTTGTTTGTTTTTTAAGTGTGTAAACAGTAAAAGGAAGACTAGGGATAATATTGGTCCCTTGCTGAACGAAGGAGGTGTCCTGGTAACGGGAGATGCCAAGAAGACAGAGATACTGAATGCTTTCTTTGCTTCAGTCTTTGCTTCAAGGACTCCCCCCTGGGAGTCCTCAGCCCTGAAGGGAGGAGAAAGAGTCTGGGAAGTGGAGATCTCCCCCCTTGTTAACAAAGGTGTGGTTTGAAAGTGTCTGAGTTGGCTCAACGCACACAAATCCATGGGTTCCGATGGGATGCATCCACGTGTGCTAAGGGAGTTGGCAGAGGTGATCACTGAACCGTTCTCTGTCAGCTTTGAAAGGTCCTGGAGAACAGGAGAGGTGCCTGAAGACTGGAAGAGAGCCAATATCACTCTGGTCTTCAAGAAGGTCAAGAAGGAGGATCCGGGAAACTACAGGCCAGTCTCACCTCTGTCCCTGGAAAGGTATTGGAACAGCTTGTTCTGGGTGCCATCTTCAAGCAATTGGAAGAGAAGAAGGTTATGAGTAGTCAGCATGGATTCACCAAGGGGAAGTCGTGCTCAACCAACCTTGTTGCCTTCTACGATGGCATCACCAGGTGGGTTGATGAGGGGTGGGCAGTGCATGTCATCTACCTTGACTTTAGCAAGGCTTTCGATACTGTCTCCCATGATATCCTGATAGCAAAGCTGAGAAAGTGTGTGATAGAGGAGTGGACAGTAAGGTGGGTTGAGAACTGTCTGACTGACCAAGCTCAGAGGGTGGTGATTGGTGGCGCAGAGTCCAGCTGGAGACCTGTGACTGGCAGTGTTCCCCAGGGGTTGGTGCTGGGTCCAGTCTTGTTCAACATCTTCATGGACGACCTTGACGAGGGAATAGTGTCCACTCTCAGCAAGTACACCGATGACACAAAGCTGGGAGGAGTGGCTGACACACCAGAAGGCTGTGCTGCCATTCAGTGAGACCTGGACCAGCTGGAGAGATGGGCAGGAAGAAAAAAAATGAGGTTTAATAAGAGCAAGTGTGAAGTCTTGTACCTGGGAAGGAACAACCACATGTATCAGTACAGGTTGGGGGATGACCTGCAGGAGAGGAGCTCTGAGGAGAAGCACCTAGGGGTCCTGGTGGATGACAGGTTGACCATGAGCCAGAAGTGTGCCCTCATGGCCAAGAGGGCCAATGGGATCCTGGCGTGCATTAAAAGGAGTGTGGCCAGCAGGTCAAGGGAGGTGATCCTCCCCCTCTACTCTGCCGTGGTCAGGCCTCAACTGGAGTCCTGTGTCCAATTCTGGGCTCCCTGGTACAAAAAAGACAGGGATCTCCTGGAAAGAGTCTAGCGGAGGGCCACAAAGATGATACAGGGCCTGGAGAATCTTCCTTATGAGGAAAGGTTGAGAGACCTGGAGAAAAAAAGACTGAGAGGGGATCTCATCAATGTGTTTAAATACCTGAAGTGTGGGAGACAGAAGGATTTGGCTAACCTCTTTTCAGTGGTTTGTGGGGACAAGACAAGGGGTAATGGCCACAAGATAGAGCACAGGAAGTTCTGCACCTACATGTGAAAGAACTTCATGGTGAGGGTGACGGAGCACTGGGACAGGCTGCCCAGGGAGGTTGTGGAGTCTCCTCTGGAGGTATTCAAGGCCCGTCTGGACACCTTCCTGGGCAGCCTGCTCAAAGGAACCTGCTTTGGTAGGGGGGTTGGACCCAATGGTCTTTTGAGGTCCCTTCCAACCCCTTAAATTCTGTGATTCTGTTTGACAGCTAGTTATACACTTGGATTTATAGATGCTTCTGCATCAGGAGTCTCCAACTAAGGAAACTCTAGTTACACAGGTCATCCTGTCTTATTTATTTTTGCTCTTGCTTTTACGGTAACATTTTCACATTTTACATGTATATTGTGTTTCAAATTTCTTCTTTGGTTGGAGTGATATCTCAGTTTTAATTTCATGTTTATTTTATGATCTCTGAAATAAGAGTTGGCTGTTTATCTAAGAAATCTTTCAGAGAGATATTTTCTTTTTATTCTCCTTAGTGAATAACTACAAAGATACTAGCTTTTCTAAAAGTAGCTGAAAGCCTGCTTTTCTATTTGCATAGCCTTTAGCTTCTCTCATGTTACTTATATGCATTTTTAGTTCCATTCAGAATTACTGATAACATTGTGTAAATTTGCTCCATATCAAGGAATATACCCAGTTTACAGTGAGTTCCAGATTACTAGAATATCTTTATTCCTTCAATATATAGGGAGGCCTATAATTAAATCTTAAGTGTATTTAAATTATGTACTCATTAAATTATACTAATAAAATATAATAGTAACATTCATTTTAGAGAATTCTACACATTTTTTTTTTTTTTCTCATGCTTGGCTCTTTTTTAAAATAGTAATAGATTACATTAATGGGACAATTCATGTGTATAAAACCAAGCATGTGCTTAAGTGTCTGCATGATTGCATTCTTTGTGTACAAACGAGACAGGAAAATTAAGTTTGCGTAGATGGCCTTGCCAGTTTTCAGGACTGGGAGATATGCAAATGGAAATTCATTTCTTCTTCAGGATCTAATAAAAGTTAGCACCTGTTCTTAAGAGAAAAAAATAAGTAAATCTGAAAAATTGTCATTGAACACTGGGGGTCCTTTCTGCATTCTTTGGGAAGGAGTCTTAAATCACTTATGCAATATTTAAAATATCAGAGAAATTAGAACAACACAGATAGTGAAAAGGGGTAAAACAAATAGAAGGTTGTACAGGCAATCCTTAGTAACTTAGACCTATAGGTAATTATTATTTATGTTGATCCTGAAAAAGAAAATCGTCTCTTGATTATAAGGGCTGTGTGCACTGCTTTTAAGAAAAACTACGGAGTCTGTCAGAAAACTCTTTGCTTCTTATCTGTCTCCATTGTACATCCTACTTACAAATAATGAAGCTGTTTCTGAATACTTTATGAATACTTACATGCAAAAAAAAAAAAAAAAAAAAAAAGAGGGATGAGAATAGGAGAAATAGAATGTAGCATTTTGTTCTGTAGTTTATAAATTAGCTATATATATATATATGTATATATATATATATATATATATATATATATATATGTATATATATATATATATATCTGTATTATGAAATGCACTTCTGGTTTTATTCCCAAATTCTCTTTATCTCAGAAAATAGTCAAATTCATCTATAAATGGTTGCTCAGCCATTTATCTGTGGTGACTACTTCTTATATGACTGGAAGATTCTTAGGGCACATTCTAGTCTTTCAAATGTGTCACAGTGAGAAAATGCCCTCAGCCTCCAGTCAGTCCCCACTGGTTCACAAAATTAGTACCTGAATATCATAATACTTCATGAAAAGGTTCTGAAGCATGGAGAAATCCCACCACCATGCACTAATATTACACAGACACAAGGCTACTCCACATGAAATATTCCTGAACTGAATAGGCTTCCTTGACTAATTATAATTAGTTCATAGGTAAATGACATGTAAGGACTATTTGGATCAACCCTATGCAGTCTCAGGACTTTTCAAGAACACAGCTGTTTCACAACAGTTAAATTCCTCTGGAAGTCAAACTGTTTATTTTGTATCTCACCTACTTTCAACTCCTGACCTCTTTTAATCCTTGTGCTCTTTTTAACAGCCTGCCAAAAAACCTGACAACCATACTATGCTCAGGGTGATGATAGTAAGTAGACCTGTGGTCACCTCTCAATAGATGTCACTGAATTTGAATTAGAGTGTGCTATCATAAGTCAAATAAACTACAATTTCAAACACTTAACAATTAAAAATTTCAGTTGGTGGAAAAACAGAAAACAAAACAAAACAAAACAAAACAAAACAAAACAAAAGAGAGAGAGAGAAATAACAGCCAGTGGTGGTGTTGTGGTTTAACCCGACTGGCAGCTAAACACCACACAGCCGTTCGCTCACCCTTCCCCCTCCCTCTCTGGGATGGGGGAGAGAAATGGGAAAGTGAAGCCCATCAGTTGAGATAAAGACAGTTTATTAAGACAGGAAAATAATAATAACGATAAGAACAATAATGATGATAATAGCACTACTATTAATACTGTGTACGAAATAAGTGATGCACAATGCGACTGCTCACCAACCACTGACCAATGCCCAGTCTAACCCTGAGCACTCCAGCCCCCCCACCCAGGCTAGCCAGGCTATATTGTTTAGCATGACATCAGATGGTATGGAATATCCCTTTGGCCAATTTGGGTCAGCTGTCCTGGGTCTGTCTCCTCCCGGTTCTTGTTGCACCCCCAGCCTGCCCTCTGGCAGGACAGAGCAAGAAGCTGAAATGTCCTTGGCTTGGTGTAAGCACTGCTCTGCAACAATTAAAACATCGGCATATTATCAGCACTCTTCTCATCCTAAGACAAAGCATAGCATTCTACCAGTTACTAGGAAGAAAATTAACCCTAATTGATTGAAACCAGGACAGGTGGGAAAAGTAAATGAGTAGATATAGAGAGGATCATATATTAAAAAGCAGCAATACATCTTTTCTATTTTTCATGATTTTTTTCTCTGAGATGTAACCAGTGGACAGCTTTTAAGCATCATTAAACATGGACAAAATCTGGAACATATATTTTGTGAAAATAGTAAATCCAGGAGCATAATCAATGCAGAACTCACACAAAAACTAACTTAAAATCAGCTACAAATGACTGCATAAATTCTTTCATTTTGAAATCAGCAATTCTGCTTTAACTCATGTGCTCAAAAACATAGCTCTTGCTGCCTGATAAATGCTTTGAGAATACTCACACATATTTATACCTCCTTAAACTTCCCAAGTTCCTTCCTATTTCTTTAAAGACCTAATGGAAAGAGTTGTGTAGCAAAGCCAGATCTAGGATATGGTCTTTAGTGTTTACAGATTCCTAGAACTGATAAATGGCAAGAGCTATGGAAATACATGCAGACTTGAAACACAGACTCACTTTGAAGCTTACGTCACTTTTCTGCTCATGGAAACAGTCAGTGGTTACATGTCTGCTCTCCATCTTTTCCCTCCTGTCAGTGCTCATCTCTTTCTATTTTACGATGTTTCCTTAAGATGGTATTGGGTTTTACAGCAAACATCTAGTGTGCCTCTTCCTCCTCTTTTTTATCTTCTTTCTCTTTCTTCTCTTCCTCCTTTTCTTCCTCCTCTTTGAAGACAGCATTCTCACTGCTGATGTGGGATTCTACAGAGTTTCCATACTTGCAGTTTCTCTACATACTTCACAGCAGTGATTTGGTAGCAAAAATACTGTTGAGAGTGATGCTTACACTGACTTATGTTCATAACCTCTTTACAGAGTGCAGCAGGAGAAAAGGATTCCTCTACAGAATAATTCAGAGTATTTGATATGAACTCATGGTTTAAATTGCCCTAAAAAATACCTTATTTCTCTCTTTGCATTAGTGATATGGAAAGCCAATGCAAATTAACCCACTCTGATGCAGCACCTGGAGTTCAAACCCTAGTCTGGGATGTGAAAGGTGCCCTTAGTGGAGTACTACTTTTTATATAGAACAGGGCAGTGCAATATACTCAATGCTGGAGTGGGAGATACACTTCTAGTAATTTCAGCACAACAGTGTTGAATGCAACATTTAACTGTAAAATAGATAGCTGATAAGACATCAAAAGTCACATTTATTTGATATATATATTATATACTATATACTATATATTATATATTATATATTGTATACACATTATATAGATTACATTATTACGTATATATCATATAATATATATAAATATATATAAATTTATATAATATATATTATATAATATATATAATTATTATATATTATATTATTATATAATATATAATATATTATATATAATATTATATATATAATATATAAATATATATATTTATATATATTATATATAATATATATGTATTTATAATATATTTATATATATAAATTATATATATTTTATAATATATTTATATATATATATATAAATCACAGAAGCACAGAATTCCTAGGTTGGAAAAAGACAAACACCTTTATTAGAAAGCATTTTAAAAGATTATTTTGAGTAATGGTTAAGTACAGCCAGCTTCAAACTTTGTCAAGTTTGTAAGAGGGAAGATCAAATACAGAGTGAGATGGACCACTGGTATCTGGTACTCTGGCTGTTCTGGAGGTAGGCAGATAGTACACATTCCACAGAGGAAAATACAGATAACATGAAGTACAGAAATACAGCTACATCTGGAGTATATTTAGTGACCAATGTCTCTGCCCTAGAAAGGGAGGAGAGAGAAATGTTTGGAATGGGCTAGGGGAGAGAGAGGAGTGTATAGAACTCTTTTGGGCATCTCCAAGCCCATTTACCACTAGAAGGGTAAAAGACAATCTTTACACCCTCAAATTCCTACTGATTCCTTTTAACCCCTGGAAGCTAGACTGATCCTGTACCAAATTCATCTGTATCACTGTAAGCAACATAGAAAAATTTCTGAATCTGTGTTCAAAGTATATAACACAGTAAGACCTGGAAATACAAGCCAAGGAAAACTTGGAGTTTCTGAGCATATATTCAAAAGGTGTATGAGAGGATGACTGGGGAGTCAGGACTTCTGAGTACAATGATGTCTAGGTTCAGCCTAAGAATCAACTAACAGCACATTCAACAGGACAGATGTTACACTGGAGCCTTAACTGTTTCTGTCTTTTGCCACCTGTAATTCAGTCAGATATGGAACTTTAACCCGTCCTGTTTTCTTATCCACTATTGCAGTTCTGTTTACAACAGTTTATTGCATCTCCTTCATCTGCCAAACAGTTAAGGATTATATTTTTGTTTTTTATTATTTAGATCTATCCAGTCTTTTAATTCACTGTAGTCTTTGAAAAAGACATCACACTGCAGTCTGGATGTCTTACTTTTTCTTAATTTTGTATCTGTACTTTTTCAGAATTTTATACATACATACATATATATATATATGTATATACACAGACACGCATCCATACTTCAGTAATGATACACTTGCTTCCCTAATTAGAGGTTTTAATAAATGAACAGAGTTTTGCTGGAGGAATGTGACATGAATGTAAACACCATCCGTAACTCAAATGCTATTTGGGGATCAAGGTGTTTAAAGAAACATTTAAAAAAACATGTACCTCTGGAAACACCAGCAAATAGACCAGAGCGTGGGGCCAGGGATATTTGAAAGAAGAAAGTGCAAGGATTTCTGCATGTGTTCTTCCATTGTGCAGTTTTCTTTTTTTGCTTGTAAACTTCCGGAAACCAGAAGCAGCCACATTTGTTGATGCTTATTCTGACTGAAACAAAGCTCCAAACCTTTTGAGATTTAACAAATACTAATTATTTCATATCTTATTTTGTAATCTCTCTTATGTAAAAAAACTGTACCTACTATAGTCCAATCTTCCGCAAGCTGCCTCAGTTTTTGCCTGTGTTTTCCTTTTATGAAGACTTACTTGGTCTGTTTGACTGACTTTTGATTACTTCCATATTGTTCTGAATTGGCTTAATGTCCCTAAAGACTTTCCCACTTTGTGCATTGCTTTATCTTTGTTTCTTTTGCTCTTGCATATAAAAACTGATGATGTTTTCAATTGCATTTAAATCCTGCAGATATAGTGGAGTTCTCAAAACTGACTGTTCTATTTTCTGATACTTAGCTAATCATTTTAATTGCATATTCGTTTTAAGGAATCTGTTTTGAATCAGCTCCTTACAATGAAAGTTAGGTAAAAAATTCTTCATAGAGTAGCAAACCTGTAATATTAGAGAAAAATCAGTGGAGAATAAAAAAAGAAAATCAAACACATTGTTGTCCATAGGTTACGGTGTGTTCTGGCAATAAGCACACAGAGTTGGAATACACATGAAGGTCTTTTAATTAAATAATTAAAAATATAGCTCTACATTTTTTTTTTCTTTTTCCTCTCCTGACCTGGATGTAGTTACTGTTTGCCTAGGCAACATGCTTCACAACAGAAATAAGGATGACTCAAAGAACTAAATTTTCATGTTTTCTTTTCCAGTTGTGCTGACTTCTTCCCATAAAAAGAGTTGTTGGTAGATGGCTTTTAATAGAAAGAGTTCCAAGAGATGTTTTTTCTCTTTATACTTACAATGTTGATGAATTCAACCTTTGTACTATTCCTGTTAACATGGGCAGAAAAAATACTCCCTTTCCATAGTTCACTGTTCCAACATTATTCCTTTTCTCCTCTATGTGTGCCTTTTCTTTGCACTTCATAAGTTTTGCTATTGCTCATTTTTCAAGAGACAGGTCAGTTTTAAGGCTATATTAGTGTTCCAAAAATATTTGCTTTATGGTCCTCTGATTTATGGAGAGACAAGACAGCTGAATATCCAGGGATACATGATGCTAGCTTTGAACAGTAAAAGAAGAGAATGAAATTGCATATGAACACAAAAATCAGTAAAGGAATAGCAAGTATGCTCTTCCTATATGAAAGTTTCAGTTTTTTGTCGTGTTCAAATACATATATGCTATCAATGACAACAGGTTACACAGGGATAGACAAATCTGTTTCCCCAAAATTCCATATGAGAGAAATATTAGAAATAGGAAGTATAAATTCATTGCCCCGACCCTGTTCCTCCCTCGCTTGTGAACACAAAATTCTGAGAACTGGAATAATTTTAAACAAACAATAGCAAACAATAGTTCCCATATTTTGTGTTTAGTCTTCTGAGTAGATCAATCATCAAATATTTATAAATAAATAAATAATTCTGTTCAGTCCACTGAAGCACCATCCACCAAATTTCAAGTACATTGTTTAAGAGGTTGAACTCAGGGATGTATTATATATCTGTCCTTGATAACTAAGCTTTCAAGACATTGTGCTTCCACAATTTTAGTAAAGCCCTGTGTCAGCAGCACCCAAATGTTTATCCCTTACTCTGAGCACTAGACTGAAGCTCAGGAAAGAATAGGATTTTCTTTTCTTTATATATGATTGTCTTCAGCAACCTGACCTCCTGCAGGATTCAATACTTATCCTTTAAGTGTATCAGTCAATCAATAGCTATTTGGGAGCATACAGCAATTGCCTCCTGTCTTTGAATTTCAATCCTGTGAGCACATGGAAAAATTCTTGAATTCTCTAGGGCATTACCACAGGATTTTTGGCAGCCTTCTGTCTAGGAGCAATAAAGATTCTTCTTCTTCCTACCTTATGAATAATATGATGCTCAGGTTTGTGTCCAAGTCCATTTGCAACAACAATTGTAAGTGGATGTGTAGATGAGCAGTGGAGTTGTTCAGCTTTTCCCCTTACTTTTAGAATCTGGCAATAATTTCTTTCCTGCCACACAACAGACAAGCACACAAGTGCACTGACAGTATGGCTATGCAGTGGTTCTTGGATTTCATTTTCTTAATGCAAGGTCATTAGCTATCTTTCATCAGAACTTTTCAGCAAGTACTACTTAGACTTGATTTTTTTTTTTTTCCTGCTCCTAGCAGGACAATACTCTGAACTAATATTTTTATACCAATGTAGCCAAGGACAAAGTTTGTAGATTCTGTTTTTTATATGAAATAGCTGTGTTACAAATATAAGTAATTCAAGAAAATTTAAGGAAGTGTATTAAGATGAGATATCTCTAAATCCAATATAAAATTTATTTCAAATCAGTTTTGGTCTGTGTGTTGCTTATTAGTAATAGATCACAGAATCACAGAATTGAAGGTGTTGGAAGATCACCTTGAAAGATCATCTGGTCCAACCCCCCTGCCTAAGCAGGTTCCTTAGATCAGGCTGCCCAGGTAGGCATCCAGATGGGCCTTAAATATCTCCAGAGAATGAGACTCCACAACGTCCCTGGGTGGCCTACTCCAGTGCTCTGTCACCCTCACCGTGAAGAAGTTCTTTTGCATGTTCTTTTCAATTGTCCTGGTTTCAGTTAGCACAGAATTAATTTTCTTCCTAGTAGCTGGTGGAATGCTGTGTTTTGGCTTAGGATGAGAAGAGTGCTGATAACACCCCGATGCTTTAATTGTTGCAGAGCAGTGCTTATACTAAGCCAAGGACATCTCAGCCTTTTGCTCTGTCCTGCCAACGGGCAGGCTGGGGGTGCAGTAAGAGCTGGGAGGGGACAGACCCAGGACAGCTGACCCAAACTAGCCAAAGGGGTATTCCATACCATCTGACGTCATGCTAAACAATATATAGGGGTGGCTAGCTGGGGGGAGGGGGCCGGACTGCTCGGGGTTAGGCTGGGCATCGGTCAGCGGGTGGTGAGCAATTGCATTGTGCATCACTTGTTTGTACATACTATTACTTTCATATTATCACCATTGTATCATTATTATTATTGTTATTATTATTTTTGTTATTATTATTTTCCTGTCTTATTAAACTGTCTTTATCTCAACTCACGGGCTTCACTCTCCATTTCTCTCCCCCGTCCCAGAGAGGGAGGGGGGAGGGTGAGCGAACGGCTGCGTGGTGTTTAGCTGCCGGCCGGGTTAAACCACGACATCAATACACCACAAAAGATGAGAACAGTCATCTATTAGGAACGTTTCAGCTCCATATTCTGTATGTGTTCTCTGCACAACACTTTTTCAAGATACTCAAAATACATGTAAACAAATAAATAAATAAATTGTGAAATACACGTGACACCCATAAAAATAAAATGTTGACACTACGTGGTCAAAATTTGCTGTCTTCTTTGGGAAGATAGATACTATAAGGAAATCCTTGCTATTTGTTTGCCATTCTGGAAGACTGCTTTCCAAAACAGGGAGACTGATCTCATTTCTCAGTGGACTGATGAAAATGTTTTTATTTTATTCCAAACTCCTTTATCTGTTCAGCACCAGTGAAATTCCAGAACCTGTTACCATGTTGCCAGGTCTGATCATCAGTTCCTAGATATCCTAGGCATGTCAATATGTATTGTCCATGAATAACATGCCTTGAACTTTAACTTGAACTTGTTCAGTAGTCATTACACTTTGCAAATTAACAAAAACTGAGAACAAATGTGAAATCATGTGGGTTTGTAATTTTTTTATTGAAGTTGTGTATGTTTCTAATACAAAGGCTGACATTAGACTTTATTTCATATCACAGGGCTGTGCAAAGAGAAAAAAAAATAAGAAAAACAACAACAACAAAAACTGTATATTTTAAAGAAAGGGGTAAAGAAAGGGTAACGGAATACTGGAAATCATTTCCTTGAGTTAACAAATATTTACCTGGTCCTGCAAAATATATTGTGCGGTAAAGAATATTTTTTTCCAAACAAATTTACATGACATTTCTGCTCATTATTTTCTTGAGACTTATTAGTGTATCCTGTAATGCTCTATATAGAAAGTATGCTAAGTCACATCCATAAGAGAATTAACATGATATAAAAAGGATCAACTAGTGGATCATTAAAATGGTGATCTGGAAAAACTAAGGTAAAAAAGATATTCATAAGATTGTCATGACACCAAAATGTCATACACTCCAAGCACAAAATTACTATAGTTTATTTAGAAACACTATATATTTTCAACATATTGCCTTATTAATGTAACCCTAGAACTTGAACTGTGTGAACTCTTTTCACTGAAATGCAAAACCATGCAATGCACAGTAGGGTTTAGGATTTCATTGCAAACTGAAACACTAGGGCATTCAGAAACATTCAAGGCTGGGGCAACACCATGTTTTATTTATTTATTTATTTTTCCCTCTTGAAATTTTGATATATACTTTTACCTGATCAATTGACTATTCTACACACGGAAACAAAGAGGACATGGTGGAGAACATGCCATTGTTCCCTAACCCTGCCTGGGGCTCCCTGTATGAAGCAGGATGACACAAGACCAGCACAAGACTGACCTGTGCTGCCACTCTTGCCATTAAGACTGATTGTTGAACAGTACACCACTGGGAGAGATTTCCTGGGGAATCATTGTTCAAACCAACAGCTTGGATTAGTTGGTTAGAGTCATTTCCTGGAAAAAAAAAAAAAATAATAAATAATCGGAGAGGCTCCTTTTCTTTTATGTTTGGAAGTATACACCTCCCTCTGACTGAGTTTGTCCAAAGGACACATGCTGCTTTTCTGCCTTTTCAGCCTATCTTGGTATTTGGCAGATAGGAAGAGTTGGCAGATAGTAGGCAGGTAGGCAGATAGAAAGCTTATGGAGCCACACTATCATCATGGTACAAGACGTTCTTCTCACCTGTGTGCCATATAACCCACTGTTCCTTTTCCCTCTTGTAGAATTGAGTATTTACCTTACAGCATTATGCTAAACTGAACTCAGTTTCAGGACATAACATAATCATGATTTGTGTTTTGTGAAAAATAACATTTCATGCCAAATTTACAGAAGCACAGGTATCTGGGTGGTCCCAATACTTCATGAAAGGAGGCTATATGGGGAGTTGAAGACTAAAGTTCCTGTGAATTTTATCACCACTTTTACAGACCATTATTTTTAACCTACAAGTTTGGAAATTACTGTGGCATAAATACTTTTTTCAGTATTTATTTTTTAAATTTTTTAAAAGTTACCTGTTTTCAATTTGAAAGCTACTGCATTCTGAAAGAGGTTTAACTCTTAACTCCTTCTTTTCCCCAGTCCTTTGGTACGAAAACTCCTAATATTAACACTGGCTAACAAAGATCCTTTCAAATACACTCTGATGAATCTACATAAATACACAAAGATGGTGTGTATCTAAAAGCAGAACTGACTTCTGTAATAAGTCTGCCTGCTTAAAATTTGTGAGCTATTTTCATGGAGACAAAATTACCACAAGCACACAGTAGCTAATTTCCTAAATGCAATAATGTGGTTATTTGCCATAATGGCCACAGGCACTCCATCAGTCCACATTAAAGACTAAGAGGTTAATCATATTGAGTTTAAAAGAAGAAAAACCTGATGGGTTTGCCTTTAAATTACAGGACTGTAAAATGCATTTGAAATCACCAGTTTAATTCATTTTCTTTCTTTCTTCCTTTCTTCCTCCCTCCCTCCCTCCCTCCCTCCCTCCCTTCTTTCCTCTCTCCCTCTCTCCCTCTCTCCCTTCCTCCCTTCCTTCCTTCCTTCCTTCCTTCCTTCCTTCCTTCCTTCCTTCCTTCCTTCCTTCCTTCCTTCCTTCCTTCCTTCCTTCCTTCCTTCCTTCCTTCCTTCCTTCCTTCCTTCCTTCCTTCCTTCCTTCCTTCCTTCCTTCCTTCCTTCCTTCCTTCCTTCCTTCCTTCCTTCCTTCCTTCCTTCCTTCCTTCCTTCCTTCCTTCCTTCCTTCCTTCCTTCCTTCCTTCCTTCCTTCCTTCCTTCCTTCCTTCCTTCCTTCCTTCCTTCCTTCCTTCCTTCCTTCCTTCCTTCCTTCTTTTGTAGCTTTATAACTTTTAAACAGACACGTTTGTATTTATGTATTTATTTATTAAATCTTTTCCTGCCTGAGACCACATATGCTCAGTATGTGTAATTTTATAGGTCAGTTATGAACTTCTATAAAGAGGTGTGAAATGAAAATATTGACAGCTGAGTTTGCTGGCACAACTACGACATTCTTCAAAGTAAAGGTCAAAACACTGAAAAACATGGATATTCCACAACTCCAAAAATAAATAAAAATATCTGAACAAATGTTAGAATTTTCCTGGAGATTTTAGTATTTCTTTAGCTCAGCCACATTTAAATCATGCCATTTCCCTTGCCAGACAGGCAAATGGTCTAATTTATTAGTCTGCCTTTCCCCTAGTTTTCAAAAAGATACAGAAAGAACAAAATCAGGAAACAAACAGAACTCTCTGCTGAAAGAAAAGCAGGAACACAAAGATGTGATTTTAGGAAAGCAAAGGGCAGAATTCACTTGACAAGTTTTCTTCAGGATGTGCAGGGAATTGAACACAATTGGGTTATATGAGATGAAAAAGAGAGATCAGAAGACTGTAGAAGAAGAACAAAAACCTACCTTCACTAACACAAGGCCAATGGCAAAATCTTCCAATAATCTAAGTTGCATTAGTGCTTCACCCTTTATCACTCTCAGCCTTGCCTTTTAACTTGAGGAAAAAGTTGATTGCCAGAAGACAGCTAGAGTGAATGCAAAGTCTGCATAAGAAAAGGAACAAGAAATCTTCCCCTGCTACCACCTACCACTAGGGAAATGGAGACTTCAGACACAAAACTTTCGTGGCTGTGGGACAGATGTTTAAGATGTAGAAAACAGAAAACCCTCTTATGCTAACCTATAAGGTCATTCTCTACCTTCCATACACAAAGAAAGCCGGCACTCTGTACAGATGTGCCTTTAAACAACAGGGTAGTAACAGGGATATCAACAGGGTGTGTAGTGGGGAAGGCGCCAGTTTGAAGGATTAGTCAGAAACTTTATGTGAATATTTTTTTTGCTTAGTTGAATCACAGAACCATAGAATACTTTGGGTTGCAAGAGGTCTTAAAGACCATCTGGTTACAACACCTCTGCAATGGGCAGGGACATCTCCCACTAGACCAGGTTGCTTAGAGCCCTATCCAACCTGGTCTTGAACACCTCCAGAGATGGGGCATCTGCATCTTCTCTGGGCAACCTCTTTGAGGTCCGCAGCACACTCGTAGTGAAGAATTTCTTCCTTATATCTAAACTAAATTTACTCTCTTTTAGTTTTGAACCGTCACCCCTTGTCCTATCACACTCCTTGATGAAGTGTCCTTCTCCATCTTTCCTATAGGCTCCCATTAACTACTGAAAGGCTGCTATAAGTCTCCCTGGAACCTTCTCTTCTCTAGGCTAAATAACCCCAACTTTTTGAGCATTTTTCATAGGAATATTGCTTGAAATAAAATCCCAACTCACATGAAGTCTACAGGATGTTTGGCTTTCAAGGGTAGCAGGTCAACAGACCAAATAAGCTTTAATGTGGACCATGAACAGTACAAATTTTTCCTGGAAAAAACATAGGATGGGACTCATCAACCTGGAAAATTCCTCCTCAGCATGTGCAGAATTTCATTTTTGGCTCCTGGCCGTCCACATGTCAACATTAGTATTTTCTTTTTTTTTAATTAAGATTGTTCAGATCACAGTCAGATGTGCTGTGGCTACAGCTTAACTTGATTAAGGGGTCACTGTCCTCATCTGCTTACCTCTTCCTCTGTTTCATTCCTGTTCCCTGAGAGATGCTAGCACAACTCTATGAGAAGTGACACCTTCACTAGTTTCTGTAAAATAAAGTGTCACAATAAAATAGAAAACATAAAATGTATGCAAGTAAGCATAGGTTATTCTGAGCAGTTACAAATGTAGCTAAGCCAGAAAATTTGAACCAGCTGAGAATGTGTAAATGAAGTCACTCATCTATCCCAGCCAGCTGCAGCAGAAACAGCATGTCTGGCTATGCCCTTTCACCAAGGGTTTAACTTGATTTAACTAGGGGTATTGTTTTCAAGTGATACAGCGAATTTAGGGATAGTGTGGTGGTTCTGATTTTGGTTTACTTAAAGTCATTTGAGAACAGAGATTTAAAGTGGACTCAAATAAATCTGCACAACAGTATGGTTTTGAGCAGTGAAATAGAAACCTTAGTGTATGCTGCTCTTCCTCTCCTCTGCTAATGCCTTGATGTATCAATGTGTAACTCATGCAGCGGAGCAATAGGCACCCCATAGATAATATGAACATGAGAGAACACAGTGTGATTCAGGTATTTATTTTTATTTCAGTCACCCACTACTTTAATATGTGAAACATGGTCTCATTCAACAAGATCCAATTCTGAAATATGATCCAGACCTGATGAGAGAAGACAACATAACAGAATATTAGCAGAGCCCTGAAATCTATCTTTTGTGTCATGAATAACAAGCCCTGAATAAGGACTGAGTTAGTTTGTTTCTGTTTTTTTTTTTTTTCGTTTTTTTTTTTTTTTTTTCTCCCTTATTTATCTATCTATCTATTTATTTATTTATTTTTCACTCTGACAGCAGAATTTCACACAGAGCTTGAAGTGTAGTTAAACGTTTTGCTAGGTTAATCAACTAGAAGAACCATTAGTCTAAGCTGGAGGAAATACAAGCAGACAAGGTTTTTTGTGTCAAATAAGGAATGGTGTAATCAGGAAATATTTTTTTTCTTTTCAAATAAGAAGTGCTTCTGAAGTGCTTCAATGAATATTTTTGGGACATTGAAGTTGTCCAACACCCAAATGGAAAAATGGAAGTGGAAAAAATGAAAAACATTATGCAGTCTAAAAAATATACAAGTCATTTCATATTAGGATAGCCTGTAGCTGCTTGCAAAATTTTTGAAGACGGCAATTATCAGGAAATCATTAGTACCCGGAGAACAAATACTGTCATGGTTTGCAAAGTCTAAGGAGCTATTTATTATTTAAAAAATGGCTGTGCCAATACTCTGCTGTAAAATCCAGTACAACTGCTTTGGCTTTAGTCAGAGTGTATGAGTACCTCTTGCTAAGCTGTTGAAAGGATCTCATGGTCTTGCATGAAGTTATAGTAGCTGCCAAAAACTGCTGGAATAGAAGGGATCATTGTAAAATCCTTAACAGCATAGTTTAAAAATTAATTCAGTAGTTGGGAAAAAATGCTTGGCTGACAGAGCTGAAAATCAAATCCTCTGTTTAGCCACACAGCAGATAAAACATTACCAGCCATCATGCAAGATCCACATTGCCAGTTCAGCATGACTCTGACCTAATGACCTAAATGAAATGACCGAAAATCCTAGAACCTGCTGCTGGAAAGGCCCAAGCTCCCAGAATAACAGTAAGCCTTGATTCAGCTCAGGTCTGGGGCATTTTACAAGAGGAGTGCCAAATGGCTCTGGGTTTTGGTTTTGGAAGGGGACTGACAACCAAGTAATTACACAAAAGCTACAGAGGGACAGCTGTTATATGAAAATGACTTCTAGTTAGCAGGCATAGCTGACAGACTGCAACAACTGGCAAATTATTTCATAGGTTTGACTGAGAAGAGAGTCTGAGGACAGTTGACTAATGACAAAAGGGAAGAACAGGTGGGTTTTCATTCAGATTAATCCTTTTATGAAGCAGATCCTCATCTGCACCTCATTACCTCATTAAAGCATAAACCACAGCTGATCCTATTTGACTTCAATGCTAATTTTCAAAAATAATGAAAATAATAATACTTTAAGATAACATTAGTAAAGGCCTTCACTGAATGCTGTGCACAAGAGGGATGGTATCTCTGACTTTGAAAGAATGGCATTTTTATCTCTAAACGTCTACATGCACTGGTATCTAGGATAGCAGTACAGCACATTCAAAATTGAAAACAACTTTTCAAAATTGATTTTCCTGATATGGAAAATAAATACAAGGGAAAACAAAAAACAACAAACAAACAAGCAAACAAAACAACAACAACAAACTTTCTTCTTTTCCCATTCCATGTTTAATTGTTCTCTTTCACTTCAGCCATATGCAGAATGTGTAACAGATCACTGTTTGAGTCACATTGAGACTCACTTAAGATTTTGCTCTCCAGAAGGTAAAGATAGTGAAATATTCCAGTCAATCAGAAACTGAATACAGAGCAGAAAATTTGGGGAAAAAAAAAAAAAAAAAAAAAAAAAATACAAAACAGTACCATCTTCAAAGTTTAAAACTACATTGCATGACCATTGTCTTAAGTGAATGGTTGTCTCTGGTAACTGTAGCTACCTTGGGGCTGGGCTACACTGAGACTGAACTCTCACAGAACAAAGCCTACATTCTAAAAAATGGTTATTTGATTTGCTGATGAGCTCAAAGATATGGCATTGAGAAATAAAGGTAAAAATAATAAGGTAGGTAGAATACACTTGAATGAAAGGTACAAACAAACAACAACAAATGACCAACATAAAAAATAATCTTAACATTGTGGATTTCATTGCACTATGCTCCATGAACATGTGTCAACAGACATAAACCTGACAAAAGGAAAAAAAAAACACTACTTCCTCAAGCAACCCCCACAACACAGAAACCACCATGGAAATTTCAGTCATATTCATCAACTTCAGTAACTGCCACCAATTCCTCCTTAATGATTTCTGGAGAGAAAAAGAGGAAACAGATAAGCTAAATATCTGCAGGAAACAGGGTAAATGAAAGGAAGTTGAAAAAAAAAAAAAAATCATTTACCTGTGCTGCCAAATAGGAGCAGATGGTGAGATCCAAGGGGAGATAAACGTTAAAGACTGGAAACCTAGAAATTCATCCTGCCAGCTTTCAAAGATCCAGTACAACTGAAAAATCTAAGAACCGTATAACAGCAATGTTAAACAACAATAATACAAGACTATAGGGCAGGTAAAATGGAATGAACATGCTGAGCAGAGGGAGTTGAACACTTTCAACAACAACCCCATGAAGGGTTCCTGAAGTCAGATTGCAAGGAGTTGCCAAGCAGAAAATATTTAAGGGAAAAGATAAAGTGAAAAGGCAAATTGTGTGGTAAAGTATATGAAGCAAAAGAGTTGAGATTCTGACCAATCTCAACAAGCATTTCAAAAAGATGGAAAAAAATAGGGTCATTTTGAATTTCAAAGCAGTGAATAACTTAGTTTCTGGAACTGTAGATTTTTTAAATGAGCTGTCTAATATAGATCTAAAGACAATAAAACAAAGAAAAGCTGTTTGACGTTGTAATACTTGGCTTCACATAACATTTTTTCAGGCCCCCTAGGCATAAACATTGGCTTTCTGCTATTAAATTCTTCAGGCCATGGAGTACAGATGTCATAAAAGAAAGATCCAAATTTTTCAAGGTCTTCATGCAGCTGCCATATTGCTCAAAGACCAGGATTTTTGTATCAGAGCTGTTCTTCTAAAAGCTCATCAGATAACGTGAAAGGCTGCCCTGGAAAGCTCCAAGGGTATTAAGAAGAGATTGTACATATGGTTGGAAACTTGGCTTGGCACTGAACAGCTGTAGCTACTGCTTTTTTTTTCTCCTTTTTCAATTGCATTGCAATCCAAAGCAGTTTACATTCCAGCCCTGGGGCAGAGTCCAAGTGTTCAGAACTGGGAAGGACACAGATCTAACCTGAAAGGCCTAGGTCAGTTGCACCAGTCAATAGTGACACTCAAGCCAGGAGAGCATACCTCTGTGAAGGACAGTTCTAGAGCATAATCTGCACACATGCCATGCACAGTACAAACAATACAAGAGTAAAAGAGGAACGTTTTCACAAGGTTGCAATATTAGGCTTAACCTCAACACATAAATCTCATGCTTGAACTATACCTGCATTGATTTTAGATTACTAGCATGTTTTAGCCAACACATGGACAACATATACATTTTACCTGAGCATAAAAGAGCCTTTTAACTCATTAAATTGAACTGGAATAGTTGAGGAATTCAAAAGTTAAGAGAACAATGAGGAGGGAAACATAAATATCCTATTGTTCCACAAGTCCCAACTGGTCCCAACTGACCCTAAAACACATATACAATTAAAAACAAACAAAGGGATTCTAGTCTAGCTACTAGAGTGAATATCAGCAATATCTTGGAAGTATTTCTAATTGGAAAAAAGATATATGATAAGTGATAAAAAATAAAATAGAAACATTCCAGATTCTTTCATTCCTAAATGAGATTTCTTCATCTGCTTCAATTAAGTAATTGGCCAAACTTCATCCAAATTATTTCCCCTGATTCTTGCATTTATCTAATTTTCCAGGTTCCTGACCCACCTTTTCAAATACGTAGCTGTGCTCAGGCATCAAGAGGTGGTCGTGGGTAATCTCAGTGTCCTCTTGGCATAGATGAATTTTCTTTGTGACCAGTGAGATCTCAGTTGTAGATAACAAAGACAGGATTTCAGATGCTTTCTGTACGTTTGTGTTACCATGGCAAATCCATCAAGAGAAGCACAAGATAATTCTTGGTTGCTGTACCTGGAAAGACTTTCCTCTTTGCTCTATGGCGCCTGGAACCCCCTCCTATTTAGATGTCCATTTGTTTCGTGCTGTCCTGCCTTGCCATAGGAATAGTTATAGAGTCAGTTTTGACACTGCTGTCTGAGCAAAGAGATTTTGTCTGTAACTATGTCTTAGGCAGAGAGTAGATAAGCTAGTCCACCCCTCCACACATTGCCGTACAGGGGCTGGGAATTTAACACCTCTGTGAAGGAAGCACACTCCAGAGTCCACAGAAATATTAAACATTTATTTAAAAATACTCCCTTAAGTTTCTAATGAAAATAAATTTGCTAAACAATCTGAGATCAACACCATTTTTTTTCCCCAAAGAATAAGGAAAGAAAAATTTGGCTGGAGTTCCTGGGGTAATATTACAGACATTCCCTTGGTAATCATCCCTTTTCACTGAGTTATGGAGGCTCTAAGAACCCTAAGAAGCCTAAGAACTCATGGGTGAAATGATGGATTATAGCTTACTTTCCTGCCCTTCACTTTCTCCCAAGGCATGATTTTTCCAGAGTGCTGGGGGTTTTCTTCCCTAAGAGTCTGTTTTTTGTCAGGATCAAAGGGGCAAATCAGCAGCAGTAGAACTTGCAGTCAGGGCCTGTAACTTCCCATATGTAAGCAAAGACTGAAAGACCTGTAACGTAAAAGCCCATGGAATATTCTGGTAATAGGTGGCTGAGAAAATTGGTAAAGACAGAAAGTCTTCTCTTCTCTTACTGTAACATTTACTCTTACTGTAGCTGTTACTGTTCTTACTGTAGCGTTTATTTCTTGCTTGCTATTTTAAATGCTTATTATAATCACATGCCTCCAGCTCAGACTACCCTTTCGTCATCACTGGAGATTTCTCTCCCTTCACCCTGTGATGTGGAGAACATTGATGCCTTTTGGAAATCCTCCCTGGAAAGTCTTCAGGGAAGCTTGCAAAAAGCTAGGCCAGAAACATTTTTGTACCACTTTTTTTTTTTTTTTTTCTTTTTTTTTTTTTTTTCTATGTCTCTTTAGTTTCTTTTTCTCCATTTTTCTCCTTTTATTTTGGTCCATCCAGCCTAAGGTAAGCAGAAGACTTCATTATTGAGGAATAATGAAAAAAAACTATGCAGAATTCAGTAGATGTGATTTACTTCTGAAAAGCCCCAAAAGAAAATGAAGATGTGGAGATGTGTACCTGTATCATGCTAGATTTGAAAAGGTATTTAGGCAACAGAGCTATAAATAAGGTACTTTTAATAGCATCAAGCCATCTAGGTTCAGATAACTAGGTATTTTCCAACTCTTTCTGAAGTCTGCCTATCTGCAGCTTTTCATGCCTAAATAATCTTAAAAGCACCACTCCAACTGCCCTGTGAAAACAAGAGGAGGAACAGCATTAGTGCTGATGGATGAGGTTTGTTTGTTTTAATTTATCCATGTAAGGAAACTATATATCATCACCAGAGCAACTATGCACAAAGAGGCAGTCATATGTAAGCTGCTTTGAAATACAGCTCTGTGTGCATATGTAAGTGGTGTACACACTTCTCCCCCTTGGTGCTTTTATATAGGTCTGTTTGCAAGAGAAAACAGCATAGAAGCTGCAAGTGTTGGGTAAAGCAAGTTTTCTAGCACACGAAGAGAAACCTTTGCTGAAGAAACTCTCCAATTTCACTTTTATTACTTTGTCCTTCCCTTTTGTTTTGTGTCAGTTCCTTAACCTCTGCTTTAGATTACATTAAAACTCCAGATCTGTAAATGGCCTGGGGGAGGAACATGCTCACATTTCCTTCACCTCAAGACTTAGTATTACAAATTAATCTACAGGAAACAATTGCTTGGCAATTTAGAAATGGTGTGGGCAAGAGTCCACACATTTCCTTTACTGGAGAAAGTAGGAAAAACTCAGAGAGAAAGAGAGGGACTAGCAGGCTGTTATTGTATTATTTCATGCCTCACTGTATTGATAGTGTTCATTTTAGCTTCTTAGCAAGGTTAAGCTTGATAACTGAAAATGTTCATAGCATCACAGTACTAATGAAACTGAATTGTACTTCTACACTTGATTCTAACATACAATGAAATTATCAGCGATTTAACAGCCTTTTAATAGCATTCTGACTACGGTACTTTAATCCATACCATAATGTAATTGAAATGACTATCACACTTTTTCTTTGTTGAACAATGACTAAAATTTTGTATAGACATCTGTAAGACAGTTTCTCATGGGGCAAATATTTTGTTCCATTATAAAATTATGAAGGCAACATTTTTTTTTCCTAATAGAACTGGCACCTGTTGAAAATATTTTTCTCATAAGCTTGTAACAAAAGATATGTCAAATGAAAGATAGAGTTACACTGGAAAGAAAACATTTTCTGTCAGCACAACCTAAGCAAAAATACTCTTGATATCTCACACACCCCAGCTTTGTGCAGGTCTATTTATTTAGTGTTTTGAGTTGTGTGGGCAGCATAATTTGAGACAGTGAGAAAACTAACAATTTTATGTTAAAGCAGATTTATCAGAAAACTCCAGACAATTTAGAAAACTAATCCATTGCAACAGAAACCTCCAAAAGGAAATGTAATAGCAGACAGAATGCATAACAGTTGCCACTTCACCTAATCCAAAATAAAACAGAAAACAACAAAGATATTTAAAAAAATAAGTATTTAACACCCCCCTCTTTTCAGCAGCTTGGCCAGCTATTCAAAGAGAATTCAAGGGCTATTAGGTGCCTATTTTCCACAGTGCTTTTGAGATCCTTCTTCTGAGGGATCTCAAAAGTAACAGCTTTCACAACTCTGTTAACTAGAAAATCATGTTGAAATTTCATAGGACTTAGTTTCAGCACTTTCCAAAGTTCATATTCAACTTCTGAAATATAGAGGAAGATTTTAAAACAGATCGAACAAGCAAACAAACATTACAAACTAATCTATTGTCTCTAAGTCTCTAACAGAACAATAAGTAAAGTTAAGGGTGTATTCTTCAAAATCATTTCATATTTTTATGTGCAATGTTCACAGGAAATACTCAAGTGGTAAGAATTGCATGGCATGACAGCCATCATGTTTATTCAGGGTTTTATGTATAAGCAAAAATACTAAGGAAGGAAAAAGCAGAAAGCCAAGGCCCTAAGAACCTAGGGAAAAATAAATAAATAAATGAATAAATAAGTAAATAATTTTTTAAAAGCAAATTTTTGGCTGAATCTGCAATACCATTTTTGTTCAAGCAACAGTGAGGTTTTGAAATTTATCCCTTGAGCATCCCCATTTACCATATTTTGCTTTGATCCTAACAGTGGTTTTGGTGTATTTGAACTACATTCCTCACAGAAGAAATTGAGACAGAAGTTTCCACTCCAGGTGCAAGCCTAATGATGTCCAGCCCATAATTGTGACATAGACATCTGAGTTAAAGGTTGGCATTTCAACAGCTTTGAACCACATGTGATGAGAATATTTGGTGTGATGAAACCAACTAAATTTAGTCTGAGTGAAAGCCACAAACCACATAGAGAACAAATATTAGGAACTCATCATCATCTACATGAACTCCACTTCAGTTGCATCAAATCACTGCTCACGTAAGCATAGCCTCTGTCTTTCAAAATATACATGTTCCCATTCAGACCTGTCACTTCTAGCCAGAGTTAACCACAAGGCTTCTGCGTGAACATATTTCTTCCTAGCCTTATACTGCAGTTTTCATTTGTAAAGTTGATCTTTTGCTTGGATAGAGAGTTTTCCTTTTTACATCTGATGTGTACACCAGAGAATGCAATCAGGAGATTTCTATTGATTGCTCTCAAGCAATTTAGTTCTGGTCATGGCTGTACTGGATTTGCAATTATACTGAGGAGAGGTATTATTGACTCTGCCTAGTAATTACCAGTCTGACATCAGATTCTGCTATAGCTGAAACTAACTTACATCTCTCTGACCAAGTTACCATAATGAGATGCTATTACCTTTTTTTTTTTTCTTTTTTTTTTCCCTAAGAGAAAGCAAGCTTATAATTTTGTCTTCTAAACAACATACAGAAGGAAATATAATACCTGCTCCTTTAAAGGGAATTATGTGTACTTACAGCAGAAAATACATTTAACCTTAATTAGAAAAGAGTTGGGGATCTGTGATATTCTCTAACTGTTACTTTATTTGTAGAAAAGCAATACCAAAGTATATGCAGGGTAAAGGAAGTTCGATCAGCTGTTATTTGAAGATGTTATAAGAAGACCTGCAATAACGATAGCGTTAGCTGGACTTCTCTGGAGGTTCGTCCTATGGGCCTGGAGCCACTGTTATCAGTTTAAATGTTTTACAAATCATACTGGCATCTTTTTTATCCTGAGCTCGGTAATAAAAATGAGAAAGAATGTCAGTAATGGATCTTCAGGCACTTACACAGATGTCTTTCTAGTGCGAAGTGGAGGAAAAACACACTGTTGCCTGAAACAAGTCTTTTGAAGTCATGACAGGACTTTAAGTTCACACTGGCATGCATAATGCACATACACAGTTTATGAAAAGTAAACCATACCAAATTAATGCTTCAGTTACAGTTTCAGCCTTGGGTCATTCACCATGCTGCTGCACAAAAACTGCAAAAATACAGAAGCTGACACTGTGTGCAGCATTTCCTGCTTGCTTGTTATTGTTTTCTTTGCAATTACTGACACTGTTCTGAAGAACAATAGCTGGGATATTGAGAAGTAATCTTTGTTTGTAAGTCACTAGCCTGTTCACACCTAGTCATATAAAACATTTGAGTGACCTACCTACTGTCTTAAATGACTGGCTTCTATCTAGGCTTGGGCACAAACAGATAGGGGAGGAGGGTTTGGAATTAGGCAGGGACTTAGCATGAAAGTTTCCCCACATACATCCCAGCCAGCAAACACCACCAGAGATGAAAAGGTCTGGAAACTACAAGGACACAAATGCACTCAGCAACTACACAAGAAAACACTCTCCCTACCTCTTTGTGTCATTAGTGCAAAAACACCTACTAGCACCTCATAAACAAATCAGCAGAACCTATACCTTGCAGGCAAGTGCCAAGCTGTTTTGTTTCCTCTCTCTGTGGTCAAGCATTACAGACTCCTCAAAAGATGCAGGGATGCTGGTTCTGCCAACAAACAGAGCAGGTGGATCTTTCCTGGCATCAGTCCAGGATGCAGAAAGGGCTGTGAATGCCTCACTGGAGCACAGGAAACAAGTGACAGGGACAAAGGAGGTCCTGCAGAGAGCAGCCCAAGAAGCAGCCAAGCTCAGAAGCAAGATTTGGCAGGCATGTTTGTTGTTGTTTAAGTTAACTACAAAGGAAACCCCAGGGAGGGAGAAAATCTGGACCAGATCCAGTATGCACATGTGTTGTGTTCAGAGCAGGGTAAGAATGTCATTTTCCAAATGTGTAACGTATAGGTATGCATACATGAGTGTATACTCATACGTAACTACTCACTGCCGTTTCCTGGAGCCAGAAAACAGCATTTGTCTTGGCCCCAATATTTGGGGCTTCTTGTGGTATAGGAATTGTTGAGGAGTCCACCAGTGTCATTGATTGCACTTTGCAGAGAACACTCTGATCTTGGTGCTAATTTGACTTAACAGCACTTAACATGTCTTGCAGTGATGAGTTTTGTATATTTTTCCTTGTGCTTCTGAACTGCAATAGGAACGACCAGACTCAGAGCTCCTCAGATTGCCCTGTTTTGAGCATATCCTCCCATGGAGACCTGTCATCTTTACAGAAAGCATGCTGATGTATTGCAGCTACTCCCTAGAAATGCCAAAAAGTTAAGGCTGCATGCATAATCCTCAAACCATGCATTTTCTTTCTTCCTCTATGGTCATCTTTCTTTGTGAGTATGCATAGAAAAGCTGATAAGTCTGTCATCTCCTTGGGGTAACATTTTCCAAAGCCTTTAAATTAGCTTTTAGAAATGGCTTGAACATGAAGGAATCTAGCTCTCATCACAAGTCAATGGCTATGTTCATACCAGCAATTTTATTGCAACAGCTGAACCGAAACAGTGAGTCAAAGCAATTGTCACTGAGTTCTTTGTACGTCCTTTATGATAGGGTGCAGAAGGAGAAGGGGAGATAATTCAGAATTTTATATTTGTGTGAAAATTCAAGCAATTCTGCTTAAAGCTGTTAATGTACACACACATTTCAGTATCTTTATAATCTACACACTCCAGTTGTATCTGAAAATAGAGTTTAGAGATTAATTTATATGACCGTATTTGTACTGTGGCAAAATAGATGAAGATGGCTGCTTCCTGTCATACACAACTGGTTGCTCCAGTAATCCTGGCAGGTATTAAGTAGAATAGGGTGTAAAAATTCTCAATATTTTCAGTGAGCAGCAGCAGGATGTTTACACCTACTGTTCCAGGAAAGCAGTAAAGTAGTAAAAGGTTACACTTTTTACACTTGGGGGACAAAAGCTGATCACTAAGCCTAGTTTTACTTGTAATTACTATGTAATGAATAAAATTAGCAGTTTAAAATCTGTCTACACTATTATTTGTCAAGCACAACAACATTTTTTATTTTTATTTTTTTTTAACTCTAAGTGTCTAGGCATCACACTTTGTAATGCTATGTTTTTTCTATGCTATGCCTGAACAGAGTCCTTGGAACTCATTTATGTTACTCACAGATCTTAACATGATTGAAACTAATTTTACTATCATTGTTAAATGTACTGAGCTCACATGAGGAACAATTTTCCAAGGCTCATAACGTAGCCAAATGAATCCTTTTTTTTTTTTTTTTTTTTCTTTTTTCCCCTCTGGAATGCACAAAGCACATGTCTGCCCATTATAATCTCTCTCACTGCCAGGTTTTAACTTTCAGCCTCCAGCTGTTTTGGCTGGGGAGCTGCTTGACATAAAAAAAAAATAAATGAATAAAAATAAGATAAAGATAATGAATACTCTCTGTGTTCTCCCCTGATTTCTAAACAGCTTTTCCACAGACTTGTTCCTCAGGAAACACCTCTTTTCATGCAGAGTGACCCTCTGAACCACACAGGATTCATTGTCATACTCGGGCAATTAAGTGTTTTGGCTAGTTGTATCATAGTCTACATCAACAACAAGACAAGGTCTTTATGTACTTGTATGAAGTACGGCAGAGATGCAGTTGGCCTGATTTCACTCACGGTTGGGCAAAAGTGTAAATAAAACATTCCTGTCCTCTTTCGCTCTAGCATCACCAGAAATCAGCTATGGAACAGTTCAGCTAATGATTTCACAAAGACAGCTCGGAGCTGTACAGAGAGTTGAATTCCTGACAAACTCTTTGTCTTCCTTCACAAGGTAATGACAAAGTACGAGCAATGAACAGAAGTGGACCCAACTGGGAGATCTTAAAACTGGAACAGTGTAGTCTACCAGCACTGTCCATGTTCACAGAAGGGACAAACCCACCACTGCAAAGGATATCGTTTAAATCAAGTAAATCACGTTCTATGCCAAGCTACACCAGCTTGCTTTTCTGTGTGCCTGTCATGCTACACAGATTCATATAAAATTCAGATCAGAATTTGGATTAAATTAAATTATTTGGACTCACATTAAAAAAAAAAAAAAAAAAAAAAAAAAAGTTCTCTGAAGTAATTTAACTTAGTTAAGCAGACGGTATACTTAAACCTCTCCACAAAATTGTTACATGTAACCGTTTAATTGGCTGTCTGGTAGTCAGTCACCTGTCAGTCACATTAATCCATTTTTCAAGCTTATCAAATGGTTAACCCTTTGAAAGAGTTTCTTATTTTATGACCTAAATACAACTATATCATTGAGACAAAGTACTTAAAATAGCTCAACAAGAGTCTGAACAAGAGGTTTTCCATCCTCTTAAATTAGGATCCTTGTAGATTGGTAGATTTTTAGATACAGTACTTACAAAAGAAAAGTGCAGTCCTAACCACTCTGATTATCTCCTAGGAAACAGTCTTGGGGGTTGGGGGCGGGATGGAACAGAGGCAGAAGGTAATCTGAAAAATTACCAGTTTGTATTCAGATGGACATGTGCATCCCATATCTAGTTATATCAATACGAACAGACAGATCTATGCACATGAGCATGTGTTTTAGAAAGAGACAGAAGAGATTTCTGGACTGTGTTACCATAAATGTTTCTAAAATCATCCCCTGCCTTAAGATGCATTTAGATCTTGTGCTGGGAACAGGGAGGCCAGGAGTAGGCTGAATCCAAAATGCTACTCATGTCATAAAAGCTCAGCTAGGCAGAATGCTGGGAACATAGTGGTTGACAAAGATAGAGCAGAGAGCTCCATGGCTTATCCTTAATTAGGTGTTGGCACTGGTTCTTGTCAAACAAGGGGAAAGAGTGTATGCTGAAGCACACTGACACACACAGACAGCACCAGTCACAGTTGGAGAGAATACAAAGTGCATTCAAGCTGGCATTGAAAGGGATTTAGATAAGTACTTGAGGTAACAAAAATCGAAAAAAGAGGATGATAGCAATGGAAGCTTTGGATGAATTGCAATGGAGTGCACCTTTATAACAGCTTATCAGTCTCCAGACAGCAACAAACCAGCCTTCCTAGTGCATTTCTCTTCTTGGTCTCTTGGATTAAAGGTCAAAGTAACTCAAATTTATATGTTCTGTCTCTCTTGCTGCTTGCACACATTCACCACATATCTTTGTGAATTCATATACTATGGATGAAAGCTTCAGCTCCTTGAATACAACAAAAGCCTTTTCCGTGTCAAAGAGGCTCCATTTCCCCCCTCAAACAATTATTGGCTGGAAGAGGTTGCAAACAATGTGATATTAAAATGTCACAATGGTACTGCTGGAATAAATAGAAATCTGGCAATGCACCAGTCTCAATCCTTCTTCTCTAGAACCACTGTTCTATTTTACAATCATTTGACATATTCAAATAGCTAATATGTGGGTTTATTAATAATACATATAGGCAGTATCCTAACATACACAAAAGCTGTGTGTTTTCACAATGTGTATAAGCACTTCAAGCAATAAGCTGTGCACATTTAGCTACCAGATGGTAGTTCTTATCACAGATAAAAGCACATATATGTTACTGTAACTACACTCTCAAAAAGAAAATTGTAAGAAAAAATGCTCTCCACATCACAGCTTACATTATCCATTTACTTAGGCAGAAAACAGCATATGTTTTACTGCTAGGGAAATGCAGTACTTGAGAGAAAAAAAAGATTGGAGAGGGAGGAAAAAGGAAGAAAGCTGAAGTAACAGATTTAATATGGATGTTTCACAAAAGGTTTGTTTGGTGTAAGACCTTAGAGTGCATATGTTGCAATTAATGCATTTAAACTCTGGACATCATGTAATAGAAGATGTTTCCATCCTAATTCTTCATTTATTTCTGCTTTTTGCACCACATGATCTTCACAGGAGGTCTAAAAATGTTTTAGGGAAATACTGTTCATTGGGATATCTTAACATTTTGGTAAAAATAATAATAATAAAAAAAAAAGGACACAAAGGACACAGCAAAAGAAGAATATCTGATTCACTAAAAGCAACAGGAACATTATACTAAATTGGCCTTATGAACATCTTGTACATCTGTTCAGAAGGTTAGTAGGAGTTCACAACTCTGTTTTCTTTGTTTGTACTTCTTTTGTCTCAGATTTTCCATTAAACACACACACAAAGAGAAACCCTAAAAACCTAGTGTAAAGAGGCTTCCACTTTCACAGGCAGATTCAGTTCCTTTTAGGATGCTGCACAAACATCTGCAGATGAGCAGCCTTGAACGCGTTTTGATTCAAAGCAAACTCACACGATACCCCCCGCTTTGCAAGGGCGGGGAGCCGTTTCACGGCTGCTCTCCTTGGTGGGGGCTCGGGCAGCCGCCAGCACTGTGCTCCTGGCTGACAGCCAAGCAATCTCCGCTTCCCGATGAAACCCCGATCCCATCTGCTCCAGCAGTGCAATATATTTCACTTCAGGTCAAAAGCAGGGAGCCAGTGGTATTAACATTACACTAATCTGTAAAGACATTTTCACTAGGCTAGATAGGCTAATGTTACACAGAGCTTTTAAAGGCTGCAAGGATAAGGAATAGAAGTAATTGTCAGGGGAAGATACAGCATTCAGAATACAGTCCAAGGTGACAATAGATAGAGCACTGACAAAGATAAATAAAACAATTACTTGTTGGGAACATCAGAATTTGAATATGGATACAATTTCACCATCAATTTCGTCTTTCATTTAAAAATCATTACAAAAATATTTTCCCTTAATTGGAAAGAGAATATTTCAAAGTCGTATTGAGAAAAAAATGGAATATAGAAATAGGTCAGTCTCAGCGTTACCTCCTCTAAGAGATAAACCTTGAGCATTTCAGAGACTAAGGATGTTCTTTGAAAACGAAGCTTTTGTTTCTGGAAATAAAATACACTATACGTTTTGCATATACAGTGCAATTGTGATCAAGTACTTCTGAAATATATATTGTTACATTTTGATTATTACAAGTGCTCAGGAAAACTATACTGCAAGGCAATAAAAGCAAGTTGACACACAGAATTTAAATTCACTGTTTGCAACCAGGAAATAAACAAAATCAAAAAACAACAACAACAACAACAAAAAAACACACATAGAAAACCCAAAACACATTTTTCAGCTTCTTTCCAACACTTTTCAGAGCAAGTAGTTCAAGATTCATGCCTTTAGGCACATCAGAAACCATTAAGAAGTACATTTCTGGAAATCGTCATGTATAAAAATTCAATTTAGGCTGCTAGAGATTTTCTTTCGAGCTCTAGGGAAAAAATATTTGGCTGGAAATGAACCATCTGCAAATCCACACAATTAAGTATATGACTATGTTTTAATATACTTCAAACCATGTGGCACTGACATGAAAGATAACTTAAATAATAGAACAATAGAGATTCAGAAGATGGAAATACATTGTTCTTTAATTAAAAAAAAAAAAAAAAGTGCTAAAGATCCATCACAGTAACATATCATTTCTCATATGAAAGTACAGGCTTCATTTATATTTCGCTAGTTATTAATTTCCACCCATCTCACTCCTTCATCTGCATCTTAATGAGCAGATGTTAAATGGTTACTTCTTTAGCAGACATGATTATCATCTCTGCAGTTCACCGTTTGTTACCATTTTGCAAGGAGAATTTTGTCCTCATCTGTGAAATAGCACTGTGTGCTCCCTGTATTTCATTTTAGTAGCGTATGCACACATGTACATGTGATGCCCAGGCACATGTGTGCATCCTCACACAGATTTCCAGTCCAACCAGAGAAGTGGTGGTTTGAAAGGTTTTTATATGGTGGGAGAGTTTCACAGCAAATTCAGATCACAGCAAGTTCACGCTGACTTCCACCTCCTCACCTCAGCCTCTCCAAGCCCTTTGCATACTAATCAGCCTGCTCAGCCCAGCAGAAAACAAACACGGTCTGATGGTGGCCTGGCTGGCCATGCCACATACTCCAGCAGTTCCTGAACCCCATTCCCCCATTACACAGGCAGCAGAAAAAGCTTACAGAGCTCTAATTGCCTCCGTTATGAAACATCTTCACCTGTTATCTAAAGCTAAGCTGAATCACAGTAGAAATTATTAACAGTGGCTGTTTTCATGCCAGCTTAATTTGAGCTGATGCTGCTGTTCACTTAACACAGATGAATAGGTGTGTAGGACGAGACTTTAAACAGAGATGACACCCCAATGAATATTCGCTAGCAAGTGTGCTGCAGGGAGCCAGGCTGAGGAACAACAGACGATTGTTAAAAGCAAACGGGTGGGGGTGAAAGGAGGAGAAAGGAGACACTGCCATCAGTGCCTGTGCTGACAATAATTTTCCAGCCTGGTGTCAGCTTTTAACAGCTAAATCATTTTTTCAATTAGTTTCCACAAACGTTGGCAAACACAGGCTGATTTTTTGTGCATACACAATGGTGTGAGAAAACGATGCTGCATCAAACGTGGCCAGAAATGCTCTACTCAGCTGAACAGGCATTAAATTTTAATAGTCTGCTTTCATTTTCGCTGCAGTGTGCTTCAAGACGATTATAAATTACAGCGTTCTGCTTACTTTTGACTAAATAAGGCATGTTTTAGCATTTGATTTAAAAGTAATGTGTGCTTGACATATGAAACAAATCTTGCAGATGTAATTTATCACATGGTGCTCTATGTTTCGATAGAAATAGCTGTGCTACCGAGTCAGTGCTTTGATGAGTGGTTATGACTTAGATGTGGCATTTAGATAAATGCATTATTGGAGTCAGAATAAGGCCAGGATTTACCTGCGACCTTCAAAGCTGAGGGGGCACTCCTTGTGTTTGACTTCTAGAGCCATTAATCAAATACTTCATCAAGGCTTAGAAGAAGAGGGGGATGGGGGTGTTCAGAGGGTGGGGGACCGAGTCCAGTGCCTTTGTAAATTAACTTTACTGAGGAATCCCTGCAGGTTGCAGGTGAACAGTCCTTGACCTTCCTGCTCTCCACTCCCACCTCTGCACATGTGCTTCACATACCCACAATTAGCCCAAGTGCAGTGGAAAGGAGCTGTGGAGGCTGCACACCCTCAACCAGGTCCAGACACAGCACAATTACTGATTTGGGCACTAGAAATGCATTTGTTTCTCTGTGAGGTACAACTGTTGCACACATTATTTACACATAAATGTGTCATTTTGACAGTTAACCATTACTGGAGAACCATTGTCTCCTTCCTGCAGGAAGAGGAAATTACAGTATAATAGCAGAAGCATTACTGAATCTTTTAGATTTGTCTCTGTTATCTGTGAGATATTACAGATAGTAAGCCCAGGCTAGGTAGCCAGTGACAGACACCTGTGTGACTTCTTAAAGGTCTGCCTATCTAATGAAATAGGTCAAGATGCCTCTTATGGCCAGCCAGTTATGCAAACAGGAACAGGAGGAAAGAAACAGCCTATCTGTTAGTATGGGGATGAACAGCAAATCCAGGAAGCTTCAAAGTCCATCAAGTGGCTGAAATTTTGTTAGACATAGCGTTAATATTCTTGTGAAAAATCATCCCTCATTCACTTTCCCCCTTGAGCACGTATCTTTTTAGAGCAGTTAATTATACTTCTGATGTTGTTTTAAAGGAATACAGTCTTATTCACTATCCTAAAACATGATGCTGTATCTATAGTTAGACTGCTAAATGGTTGCACTGACCATTGTTTAAATGTTGTAAATTATTTAATTAAACCATGGTTTAATTAGTTTGTAATGCATTTGAAACCTTTGGAGGACAAATACTTTGGAAATGTTAAATGAGTAATGTCCATATTTTACCAGCCAAGAAAGCAGACTGAGAGGCTCCTACTGTATATTCTGTCAACCAACACCAGCTACAAAGAGGTTTCGTTTCTAACAGTATTAATAAAAGGGATATGATGTTTTAGAAGATTGGGTACATCCATCTGTTGCACACAAATGAAATCTGAGCTAAATTGTGAGACCTCCCTTTTCAAATTTTTTAGGGAAAGAAAGGAAGAAAGGGATCAGTTCTTCATCTTGGATCATAAGGTACTGACTAGGGGAAACGGACAAGAAAAAAAAATCAGCATAACTTTTACGAAATGGAGAATACAGTGTTTCAGGTCAAAAGCTGCCCCTCTGATGTAAAAGCAAATGGAACAGCTTTGGTAGGAAAGAGGCAAGGCTCAGATGGAACCACAGGAACATGTTTTTTTCTTTTTTTTTTTTTTTTTTTTTCCTTCAAATTCTCCATCTTTTAGGAAAAGTGCAGTGCAATGCATTGTCTCCTTTGTAGTTTAACAACTGGGAGCAGGAGCAGTAGGGAAGAAGGATTAAAAAGGGAAGCTACAAATGTTTCATGTCCTGCCCTTTCTGAGTTTATATAGGTCCCCCTTATTATCGACTATTCAAGGCCTTATGTTTGGGCACTAGAGTGGCAGAGAGAAGTGGACAGGTAGAATTCACTTCTCTTTCAGGCTACAGAAAAACAGTATCTGTACATTGCCTCCCCTCTATTTCCATCCTAGTAGTTTTCACCATTTGTACTGTTCTCCTAGTAGTCCTGCCCATCAAGAAATTCTCACCCAGGAAGCTTTGTACTTTTCAGTGTACAAGTGGGTCCAAAGTGGGCCAAAAGCCACAAAATAAAGAAAGGCAACCTTGAAAGTAGCCAGTAGCACAGAAGAGATAACAAAATCCTTCTCTGTTTGGTACCTTTGCAATACAGAAAGAAAAAGCCAATGCTAGAATGTCATATATAAGAAAAAAATAAATAAATCCTGGAAGAGTGAAATTGTTTTGGATCTGATGAAGATTGTTGGTCTTAAATTGCCATTTCTTCAAACTAGCAGAAGATTTTTCCTCTAGCAGATAGATGTAAGTAGTTAATATTATAAGTGTTCAGATTTCTCTTAAGCTTTCTACATTCCTCTGGAGAGAAAAACAATCAGAAAAAAATGGAACAGGTATTTGAAATATTGTTTTGATGGGAGCAGAAGGCTTGAAGAAGTAGGACTGAGGATTAAGAAGTTTGTATGAAACTGTAGATTCAAATTATAAAAGAATTCACATATAGACACTTAAAACAAAACAAAACAAAACAAAACAAAAACAAAAACAAAAACAAAAAACAGTGCATACTGTGTTTTAATTCAGATGAGAATTGGGAGTGGGAGAGGGAGAGGGATTCTTCATGTCTCTATACTAGGATAAGACTATGTTCCCTCTATTAATGTTCTGGGAAAAAGGGTGGGAAAAAATTTGCAGACAGAACAATTATTTAGATTAGTCATCACTAGAGAAGGTTAAGAAAGTCCAAAGGGACCTTACAAAACTAAATGAATAGGCAGCAGGGCTACTTATATATGAAGTTGACAAATGCAAGATAATACAGATAGGAAGGAGTAATTAGAAGTAATCAGACTAAATTAATTATAAACATCTGGGCATCTGAGCAAACACCACAATGTGAAGCTTCACACAATAGATCTGTTGAGGAAGCCAACAACATTTTAATGTATTTATGAGTTTTTCCTTGAAGGCATGGATGGACTGAGGCAAATTAAAGAACCACCATCTTATACCTTCACATAAAGTCAGATCACTAGCAAGTTTCACAGCTTAAGAATGGGAGAAAGCCATCTTTCTTCCCACTCCCTGCCAACTACCTCCAAGATCTTCTCTCATTAAGGGAAGCTATGTCCAGAATCTAAACAAATATTTGTAACTTAACACTTTAAAGAAATGGTAGGAGGCAGGTAGGGTTCCAACAAATGTAATTAATGTTGAGTACAAAGTGGTGTTGCCCTTCTGTTGCCCTCTCCACCTGCTGACTGTCTGGTGTTGCCCCCCTGCTGCTCCATCCACCTGCTGGCTGTCTGGGACAGCTCTCCAGCTGCTGCTCCACCTGCTCACCCACATCCTCAGAGGCACCCCAGGTCTGACATGCTCCCCCTCCACCCAACACAGTCTGGGATGGAGCTGGCAGTGCAGCATGACTGCATGGAGGTGCATGGGAGAGCTGCCAGGAACTGAAGGGAGGCAGAGGAGTTGTAGGTGGTGGAAAGAGACTACATCCTCCTGATAGCACCAGGAGCTCACACCATGAGGTGCAGATCAGCTACCTTTTGGGAGCTGCAGATCAGTTCTCAGTCCTAAAGGCTGGTTCAGCCTTACGGTTCAATCTATATTGAAATTTCTTGTTTCCAACCTTTGCAACTCACTGGAAAGCAAGAGAATGACCACCAAATGTCAAAGACAGAAGTGGTCAGGATGATTTCAGACATCCAGGACTTGACACTAAGTTTGGTTTCAGACCAAGAAGTCATAAAACCCAAAGTACATTTAAAAACAATCTTAGAACATAGGTAGCTTAGCTTATAAAGGTCACCTTCTACTATGGATCTAAAAGACATTCTACATGATGCAGTTAATTTCTCTGCTGGCATGAAAGGAAAGCATGATTTCTCTTTTCCTTTCATATTTTACATTTTGTGTTTTATCAGTAAAGGAAAGCACAGTATACAGTATCCAGAATGATGTGGCTGCACACAAACAAATCACATAGATAATAATACATGTAGGTAAGGGATTTCTACCAGGCTGTTTATTTATATACATATACTTATATGCTGTATTTTACAATAACGGCATTAATTATTTTTAATTGAGAATAGATTATCTTCCAAATTTACAATGAAATGTTGGTTTGAATATATGATTTGACTTCCTTAATCAAACCATCAAACCACAGGTGTCCCTTGAAATAACCATGAATAAATATGATTCATAACATAAATGAAAATATAGCATCAAAGAAAGTTAGTATGCATAGAGTAAAATATAAATCTTTTGCTTTCAAAGAACACCTGTCTGTGGGGTGGCAAAGCCTTCTGATTGCAGTCATTCTTACTAGAAATAAATACAACCCTTTGTACATGACATATGCATTCACATGTTCTTTTTCACCCCATAACATGAATATAAACTATTTGAATCAAGTCAGTAAAACTCCTGTTCAACACACCTGAAGCTAAGCCAGGAATAAACTCCTCAGTTAAAATAACTACAGGATGGAAATGAAGTGTGTTTTCTTGATGGAGGTCTTTCTATTAGTCGGTATGAATATCAGGATTTAGAAGAGTGTTTTGCTATATCTCTAGTTATTTTAGATCATTGGAATCACAGAAGCTAAGAGTAAACAATAAAAAATTATCACATGATGATCTTCGGCATATACAGACCATTATAGTCTCCAGTATACCCTGTCTGTCCTACACCTATAGCTTTCTAAAGATCTGGAATACACCCTGTAAATTAATCTGTACTAATCTGTGCTAATTCCTGGTTTGCTTCCAGATGATAACAACAAGAAACTGACTGATTATGGCAGATTTAGATGCAGAAAACAAGGAAAAATGAATTATTATTGTGCCCAAGGAATCTTCTTAAAAATGGTCCAGATGATATTTCCAAAGAGATAATCAGTGTATATTTATTTTTCTATTTAAGTTTTCCAATGATAGACAGATATTCAAAATCTTTTTCAATCTTGTTCTGTCCCAGAATTTAGCTTTAGTTAAACTAGTAGCCTTCAACTTTGCTTATGGGAAGGTTAGAGGTGCTCATTTTCCACTATGAAGAAAGCCCAAACAATTCATCCTGAACACACGCTACAAAATTTAAAGGTGTTTTGTGCAACATTTGCGATTGGAAGAGACAACTTCAGTTATGTTTTCGGGGGAGGTCCCAGTTGACTGGAGGCTAGCAAATGTGATGCCCATCTACAAGAAGGGCCAGAGGGCAGACCTGGGGAACTACAGGCCTGTCAGTTTGACCTCAGTGCCAGGGAAGCTCATGGAACAGATTATCTTGAGAGTCATCACGCGGCACTTGCAGGGCAAGCAGGCGATCAGGCCCAGTCAGCATGGGTTTATGAAAGGCAGGTCCTGCTTGACGAACCTGATCTCCTTCTATGACAAAGTGATGCGTTGGGTGGATGAGGGAAAGGCTGTGGATGTGGTCTACCTTGACTTCAGCAAGGCTTTTTACACTGTTTCCTACAGCATCCTCCTCAAGAAACTGGCTGCCCTTGGCTTGGACTGGCGTACGATTCATTGGGTTAGAAACTGGTTGGATAGCCGGGCCCAAAGATTTGTGGTAAATGGAGTCAAGTCCACTTGGAGGCCAGTCACTAGTGGCGTTCCCCAGGGCTCGGTGCTGGGGCTGGTCCTCTTTAATATCTTCATCGATGGTCTGGACGAGGACATTGAGTGTACTCTCAGTAAGTTCGCAGATGACATCAAGTTAGGTGCATGTGTCGATCTGCTCAAGGGCAGGAAGGCTCTGCAGGAGGATCTGGATAGGCTGCACCGATGGACTGAGGTCAACTGTATGAAGTTTAACAAGGCCAAGTGCTGGGTCCTCCACCTGGGGCGCAATAACCCCAAGCAGAGCTAGAGCCTGGGAGATGAATGGTTGGAAAGCTGCCTGACAGAGAAGGACCTGGGAGTATTGGTTGATAGTTGGCTGAATATGAGCCAGCAGTGTGCTCAGGTGGCCAAGAAGGCCAACGGCATCCTGGCTTGTATAAGAAGCAGTGTGGCCAGCAGGGCTGGGGAAGTGATTGACCCCCTGTACTCGGCTCTGGTGAGGCCGCACCTCGAGTACTGTGTTCAGTTTTGGGCCCCTCGCTACAAGAAGGACATCGAGGTGCTTGAGCGGGTCCAGAGAAGGGCGACGAAGCTGGTGAGGGGTCTGGAGAACAAGTCCTACGAGGAGCGGCTGAGGGAGCTGGGCTTGTTCAGCCTGGAGAAAAGGAGGCTCAGGGGTGACCTTATAGCTCTTTACAGATACCTTAAAGGAAGCTGTAACGAGGTGGGGGTTGGTCTGTTCTCCCACGTGCCTGGTGACAGGACGAGGGGGAATGGGCTTAAGTTGCTCCAGGGGAGTTTTAGGTTGGATGTTAGGAAGAACTTCTTTACCGAAAGGGTTGTTAGACATTGGAATGGGCTGCCCAGGGAAGTGGTGGAGTCACCATCCCTGGAAGTCTTTAAACGACTTTTAGATGTATAGCTTAGTGATATGGTTTAGTGGGGACTGTTAGTGTTAGGTCAGAGGTTGGACTCGATGATCTTGAGGTCTCTTCCAACCTAGATATTCTGTGATTAACTTTCCTCTGTGCATGAAGAGCTGGAAAACATTTAATTTACTTGGCTCTGTGAACTTTCGTCTTTTTTTTTTTTTTTTAATGTTTTGATGTCAGAGAGTATAAGTATTTATAAATAAAATATAGATTCCTTTTTTAGACATGTTTTTACACTGCTGGAGAGAACCTTTGCCTAAAGTGCTCTGAATTGTTTTGTTCCCAGATGCCAGTATTAAACATGTCTACATGTTAACAAGGAGGAAATATGTTGGGATTTTTTCCCTATTTTTTAATTATCTTTTTTTTTTTTTTCCTGACTACATGATACAGCATGAAACATTTCCGCCACCTGAACACTTTTTTTTTTTAAATGAATTTTAATGGAAAACAAGAGCAGTTGACGTTTACAGAAAAGTACTGCAGCCATGGGTTTTGAGAAGCTTCCTATACTGCTGAAAGGATGAACTAAGCTTTCTACTACATAACCAACTTTTAAACAGAGCCTTCTTCTATTATGAAAAACAGGTTATCTTTCTTGTTAATAATCCTTTTCCTTTTTTTAGTTCTTATGAAGAAGGAAACCCCTTCTGATACTGAAAACTAAGGAACCCTCTTTTGCTGGAGTCTACTTTTAACATTTCCCCTAGCACCCAGCATCTGTGGGAGAAAGACAAACTCCCTGTGCAGGAAACAGCTTCCTGCACATACCTCTCTATCATTCCTTGTTTTCCCTGTCTGCCACAGCTTGTTGCTTAGCTGTTGTTTTCCAAACACGATGTGTTACCACTCACAGCCAAGGGCACGCAAGATACACCCAGTCACACTAGAGAATGTATTTGCCATATGTACCATACATCCCGTTTCACAGCAGCTCTGTGAACCATTTTGGCACTCCTGTTCATCTATGCACTAGATTTGCTGGTTAGTACTATGAGAGGGGAAGGTTGTACATACCACTGCTTTCAGATTAGTGCCTCCAAAAAATAAATAAATAAATAAAGTTTGTTTTTTTTTTTTTTTTTTTTTTTTAATATTTGTCAAATGATAGTTTTTATTTATTTATTTACTTTTGTCTTCCCAAATTTGGAAGCTGCAAAATTTATGTTTTCAATGTAAAAGCTTTGGATCTAAAGTCTGTAGCAAAACACAGAGTTTCTACAGATTTTCACTCTCCTACTTCATAAAATGACCTGCTGAACTGAAGGGAGCTTCTTCCTAATCCACTGATAACAGCCAGCTCCCTTTCCCCCCTCCCTCTAACTGTTCAGTCATTTTACCTACTTGAAGTTATGGGAGGAAAATAAAATGTCAATAAATGAAGGTCTTGGCATTCATTCTGTGTGTTATTTGCTAGCTGCGCTAAAAGGGGAAAAAATGGAACTAGGCTAGGTAGTCTAGAGGGATGCTGTGGACTTGTAACTAAAAGGATGTGACCCTCTGCATAATTCATAATCATTAGTCTAAGTGACACTTCTGCAGTATGTGCAGTAGTGTTCTCCAATATGACAGGTCTGAGCCCAAATGGCCCACTCAGCAGCAGTCAGTTTGTGATCAGATTTCCCTGAAAGACAACTCTCAAAGCTACATTTGCTTTGTGTATGCGTATAAGCATGCTTTTCTTTTTTTTTTTTTTCTCCTTTTTTTTTCTCTTTTATTTATTTTTGAAATAAATGTGTATATATAGATATATGAATAAAGATGCTTGCTCAGCTTCATCATCTGCAATTTAAGTGTTGCTCAAGTGATTCTTTAAAACTGCATAAAGGCAATTCTGCTGTGCCTTGGAGACATCACTGCTGTAACATTCTCTGCATACATCTGCATGATTTCTCAAAGCTAATTCAAATTTAATGCATTGGTAATTCCTTTTCTGCAGAAGTCACCCAGCAGTAATCTGAAGGTTACAGAATGATCCTCCAGATCAAATAACACTTCTAAAATAGTATAAACCAGGAGGCAAGATTATAATGGGTAGAATTAGACTTTCAATGAGTCACTCCACTCTTTTTATAATCCTAAACATAGCAACCTGGTGTCAGAAGTATTTTTAGAAGGTGCAGCAAGAAGAAAGGTACAGTGTTTAAATCAGCTACAAGAAAGTTTACAGCACTGTGTTGTCAAAGGGACATTATAACAGAGGCTTGAATCAATGGAAAGAAGCAGGGAGATTTATGTGTATGGATGTGCATTTGTTTATTTATCTAATTTAAACAAAATACGAAGACTATCAAAACTGTTTACAGGAAATGTTAATTATTCACAGCTAAATTTTGATGTAAATTGAGCTTAACCAAATGAACAAAATAAAAATTACACCCCTCTTGGGGTTTAGATGTCACAGTGCTAATGGGCTATTAGTTTCCATTTCAACCAGGCAGACACTTATTGTAAAATGTTACCATATAGGACTGCATAAAGCAGCAAGTTAAATTGGTTTAGTTGCCAATGACCAGTTCTGAACAGAATGACTCTTGTTCAGTTTTAGAAATCCACATTAAAATTTAGTCCTACTTAGCCTCATATTTGACCATGACAACAAGCATGTATAAGGATATAATTAGATTCCCTGAACCCTATGACTTTTTCCGATGTTGTAGCTGGATTGGATACAAATATGTTCCAGCCAGCCCCTGTGGCTTGGTTATGAGATGCAGCTGGCAGGCTAGAAATAAACTGAAAACTGAGTTGTCATGAGAAACACATACTTGGAGACACAAAAAAATGGTTGTTTTCAGTCCAGGCTGTGTTCCTGTTTCTGATTTATTTTAAGCAATATTTGTTTGCAGTTAAGTCCAAAAGATATTCCACAGTGTCATCCTCTACCATTACTATGTATCCTGAAGATCACTGGCATGGTCCTTTCTTTTTGCAGTCCTGTGTTTACTTCCACAAGATAGAAGTTACATCTTTTCATCACCTCTGCTGCGTGTTTATTTTCACTTGCACAGGACACTGTGGTGTAGACAAGAGATGTTGGTCATCTTGGGCTATTGAGAAGAACATTTAAGAGGTCAGTATCTCTCACTGAAGAAATATTCTGCAATCTATACCAAAGGGAGCTGACTTTTCAGGGGAGGTTAATTCCTGCTGGCTACTTCTGGATTAGTGGTGTTTGTGGAAAGGACTTTCTCAGCTGAATGAATTAAGGAAAATATGAGTGAAACCAAGATCTGAGACTGTCATGAGGTGTCTTGTGAATTTCTGAAAAATGTATTACATTGCAGTCCTTACATTCATACCTATACCTCAGAATAAACACACCTATAGGTGTGTTAAAATGCACTCTGATTAACTGAGAATATAACTAAAAATGGCATGTCAGAGGAAGGATTAGTGTTTCCAGGAAGCAACCCTTTTTGGCAGCACTCATAATGGTTGCCAGAAAACAATACAAAACCAACCAACCACAACAACAACAACAAAACAAAACAAACAAACAAAAAGAAAACACAGACACACACACACACAAACAACAACAACAAAAAAAACACCACATTTATTTCCACATTAAAGTAATAGTAATAAAATTATTTTTAGTAATTGATACTTAATCCTGTCTAGGAAAGCAGAAAGCTAAAGCATTATTTTATCTTAACAGTGATGTTTAGGATAAAAACTAAAGAGGAATAAAAATGAAAGAATTAACAGTCCTACCTCACTTTTGTAAATCACTTTTAAAAATGGGCATAATTTGCATGACAAACATGCGATATTAATTATTTGCCAAGTTCCATTTTTTTTTTAAGATACTTTATTGCATGAATTGTGAATGTCAACAATGACTTATTACCTTGAACAAGTTTAAAGGGAAGGTTAATATAATTTCTTATAGTAAAACCCCTATGACAGCTGCTCTATAGAGTCAATTACACTGCTGTGTGCTCTTGAGTAGACTTATTTTTCACAGTCAGAGTGAATGAGGAACAAGGTGAACAAACATCTCCATAGCAATTGAAGACTGACTTTCTTTAGTTTGCAGTGCTTGGAATAAAGGGAACCTGCCTAATGAACTGAAACTATCTATCACTGAGCAATACAGGGCAAGCATTATTGCTCTGTCTCCCCAGAAGAGTTAACACAGAAAACGTGACCTGTGCAGTCCACCAGTAGTTTTCAGCCTCCATCAAGAGAACAAAACAACAAAAAAATTGTTCTTCATGAAAAAAAAAAAAAAAAAAAAGAAAAAGAAGAAAAATAAAAGAAAATAAATTTGTCTTTGAAAATGTAGAGAGTTCTGTCTTTGAAAATATAGACAGTTCTACTTTTTGCTGGATCCTGAGCAAAATCCTGAGCTGGATCCAGTACCCTTCTGTCACACCCTTGCTTGAACTTAACTAAGTTCTTAAGTTCTTAAGTTCTAAGTTCTTAAGTTCTGAAACTTACTTAAGTTTCAGAAACTTACTTAAAGTTTCAGAACTTAAAATGTCTTAACCTGCCATCCAAGACAAATGAGACAAATGAACTCTGAGCCTAGTAAATGCAAAAACAAAAACTAGGAGGTCCCTCCTTAAAAAATGAAAGACAAGAAAAAAAAAATAAATTACAGGGTTTTGGAGAAGTAACCATTGATGTACTAAAAGGGTACCTGCTGGTGAACAGCAGTTGAAGGTTAAACACTGAAGTACATATCTGTTTGCATATTGGTGACTGTGAAACAATCATGGTATTGTAGAACAGGTAAAAATGTTTGCAAAAATAGTTTCAGATGTTCTGTGGAGGCAGCAAGACCATATAGAAAAAGGTGACAGGTATATAATAAATAGCAGTGATCTTCTTGATATTTATTTTTGTTCACTGCAAATTTTTTTTTAGATGTGATGGCTTGTGTTAGTAATACTAACTGCTTAGGCCTACAGGATTGTCATTAGCAGGGCTTTTCAGCCTGATTCTTGGTGCACTGGTCAATATACTGTTATATGACTAGAGTCCTGGTGATTCACTTAATTTATTAAAACCACTAATATTTTTAAGATCAAGTCCCTGTTAGTAAGAGTTATCAGTGCTCTTAGAATTCTGCAATACATTATTCAGGCCATATTTTGACTTATGTATTCTATATGTGATCAATGTCTCTGGATCTACTCTTAAAGAACATTTCAGTCATTTCATGCAGGCAGAAGAAGAAGGAAGAAAATAAATTAAACAGATTTCCTTTTTGTATATGTGGAAAATGATTCTAAAATGAAAATTTAGGTGCCTACAAGTTAAAATACATATTTAACTTATTCTGTTTAAAGAGGACAGTGATAATAGCATGGTGTAAAGTTTTATAGACTTGGGAGAGTTACACTGCAAGAGAAGCCAGCCATATCTTGTACAAATCATTGCAAATAAAATACCTATTATATCTTCTATCATTCCATGCCATTGCACGTGCTTAATGTAATTACAGAAGCAGAGTTTGGGAAATATATCACAACATTAATAAAATTGTCTCTGGTATCATTTTTCAATTCTTGGGTTTGGTGCCAGAACCCTGTAATCTCAGGATGTCTCCCTGTGAAATAAATACAGAATGGCAAGGACTGTAAGCAATATTTTATTTATCTTACCAATAGTTTTGAACAGTATGTTAATAAAATTGTCCATAACTTTGCAATAACTAGAAAGACCTTAATCATTAATGGCAGAATCACTTGCTTTTATTTTTGACTGATCATGACTAATTCTTCATTGGTCCTGGAATGAATCTTATACCATCTGTGTATACCAGATACATGTAGATTCTTTGAGAAATTCTGTATTTGCATCCAGTGAAGGAGAGATGTGCTTTTCCTTGAAAGGCAGTTATTTCTCTGTGATAGACAGTGTAACCAACCAGGGCTTTGGGGCTGATATTGAGCCCCTCTCTAAGGAAGCTCATACTCAGAGGACATGTAGAGAGTGTTGGTGCATCCTCCACTGCTGAGCAAAAGTAAATCTGGCTTTCTTGCCCTAGGCTGACTTAACTCAACATTTACTGGTGTTACATAGCTACAGCAGCTTGTTGACATGTATCAGCAAGGTCCTAACTCACTGTTTCCTGTACTTGGCACTATATCCACAACTTAATTCTAACTTGGGTTAAAAGTTGTTTCCTTTCAGATGGTTACCACATAAGGATTACAGAGTAAGCAGCTTGGAATTGACTTTGAGTGCATTGCTCATTTAATTGCTAATGGTTGTTAACTCAGAATGTATTTGGAAAAAAAAAAAAAAAAAAAAAAAAAAAAAACCACCAACAACAAAACAGGCTGTAGGTGCATCATGCACCCTTTGCAATTTTTTTCTACATTCCATAGGCCAAGTTACTCCAAAAAGACATGATTGCTCTGTAAATTCTCACTGTTCTCCAAATGTGTCATGATCTGTTTGGAATACACAAAAATCATCTCACAAATCTGTAAAATTAATTTAGTAAAAATAACTTCTAATGTTAAAAAATTGAGTGCTGAAAACTAACTGAGTTTGTCAGATGAAAGGAGCTGAATGATAGGTATTTACAAACACCTATCTCTCTGATAGAAAGAAAATATTCTTACTGTAAGAATGCTTATATACTATGCTTCAAATGTGGGTTAGGTTAACATACCTTGCAGAAATACATTTCAAGAACAAAATAATAAAAATCTTCAGTAATATTTTCTGATGTTTTTACACCACTTGTCTACAAAACATGACATTGCAGAGATCACAAACATCACTGTAAATAAATAGATCCCTTTAAGTGTCCAATCATTAAATAACTTTACTAAAAAGAAAAAAAATCCTCTGATTAAACATTGAAGCAATATTTATATGAAGCAATATTTATATCTTTGCTACCAAGAAAGAAAAGATTAATTACTCTTCACATGCCCTGGTTTACAAACAGTTTAGTGGCCTCTCCTTGATGAAACAAATTAATAACTACTCTGGATTTTGTGAACATCTAAAAGCAACTAAAAATGAAATACCAGCAGGAGTGTGTACATGTGCATATGCACACATATGCAGTTTGACAGACTTTGCAATAGACAGAAATGGCTCAGGAACTAAATGTACTAAATGGATAATATTACTGAAAGAGTTTGGCAAGAGCAGAACTAAGGGAGAAGTAATCTGGCATACTGCATGAGAAAATTGCATTATTATCCAAAAGTAGATTGGTTTACTTGCCCAGTACTCACAAACCCTCTCCCTTGATAATTATCTTTACACTCAGTTGCACTTCATAGCTTGTTTACCACGTTGCAGTGATGTTTACTCCCTAAGTTTATTTGATGTTGGCCATTTGAAAACATTATCATTTAAATTAGTTCCTGTAACTAATAAGCATATGTTTCATGTGCATTCCACAGCAACATGAAGTTTAAAAAGTTTGAGATTACCAACCTTTCATTTGATCAAGTTCAAGGTTGGAAAAATAGAGAACAGATTACAAAGATTTATTCTGACATAAGATAACATAGTGAGAAGCTAAGAGAATTAACACATTACATTATAAGTATTTTAAAGCCAATTTGGACATCATAAGCTCATGACTTTTCCAGCGGAGCTAAAGTTAGATAGTATGGCTATAAGAAAAATCAATTGTTTAATAGGTAGTTAAGTAGAAAAAAAATCTGAATGGCAACTCACCAGCTCATAGTCTAGAATATCATGTCTGGACTATAAATGTTGAAGCACTGAAACACCAAAGAAAAAAAGCTATATAATAAAACAAGGAGGAGAGGTACAGAACATTGAATAACACTACATTTTAAGGGTGGTTAGCAGTGGCTCTCCAAAATGTTACATTCTACCTCTGGAAGCCAAAGGAAGGGGTTTGGGGTTTTGCAAAGGTATTCCAGTGTATTTTTAATTTTCCTGAGAAATTTGGACTATAATAGAAGGGTACAGAAGAATATTTTATATGAGAAATGCTGATTTTTTTATTTATTTTTTAAATACAGCACCAAGTGATAAAAAGGGTGTCATACTGGGAAGAGAAGAACTATAAACGAGGGAGAAAATGACAGACACTTAAGTAAATTATTTCACACTCTCTAGCTTCCTATCTAGTTCTGCATGTTTATAACATTGCAGTCATTTCAAAATACCGGCACTGCCTCCAAAGTTTTGGCTTTCATACATTTGTTTATTCAAGCAGATGATATTCAAAGAGAAATTGCCATTTGCCAAGTAGTAATGCCTTAATGATTTAAACACTAGAATTTGTCTCAAGAAATCTGTTGTTTTGGGCAGTTTGGGTATACACATGGTGGACAGGGGAAATGCTCTATGTAGATCCTGACTGGGACAAACAGAGGGGTAGCCCTCAGGCTCCACAGCTGCTCTGTGTACTCACCTTGTCTAAAAATGAAAAGTAGCCTACAGTTTGGTGTGTACCACTAATACTACACATACATTTTTACCACTAATACTACACATACATTTTGAGAAATCTAACTAGAAATATTAGTGTTTTCCAGCCTTCTAAATGTTACAAAGGTTAGTGAATGCATTTTCCATTTGGAGACTGTTATCACAGTTCTATTATGAAAGGTTTCCGTCCATATTCATATTGATTTATTGAGACTTCTACAGTCAGAAGACTCATGGATGGACTATTTAGTGTCTCTAAATCCATTGATGTGGATTTAAAAAATCTCTGCCAACCCTTGATTAGTCATCATCACATGTTTTTTACCTTTTCTTTGCTGATAAATCTCATGGCTATTCTCTGTAGCTTTATATATAGACAATAGCTTTAAAGCTTTGTTTTTAATCAAGCAAATACTCAAAATGTAAAATTATCTCGATTCTTTGCTTGACTGAGAAACCTACAACAGCTCTTAGTCACACAAAAGTTCTTGATTACTATTTCACATTTTTTCTGTTCTTTATTTTTCCCTTTAATTTTAGTTGGATTATATTTTATCATTATTTTATTTTATTTTATTCTATTCTATTTCATTTTATTCTGTTTTATTTTATTTTATGTTAATTATATCCTAGTTATATCTTATATTATATCTTATTATATCTTTCAGTTCTGGCTTTGTATTTCTTTATATTTTTATTTATAACACATTTATGACACATGAGCATTCCACAGCATAACACAAAACTGTTTCTATCTGATTGGTTAAAAACTTAAAAAAAAATCTTAATAAACACTTTCTGGTCAGAATTAAAACCTCAGGCATGATCAGTCAAGTGGAAAGCTGTAAATAAGATGGTAAACTTTAATTTTTGTGATTGAACCTGTGAGACCAATACTCAAACCAGTGTGGAATAATTTTTTCTCTGGTCTGAAAATGGTTACAGCCATTTGTCTGCAGAAAGCTAACATAGTTAGGCACCCATAGTTTGGGTCCTGGGATAACAATTTTGTCTTAGGACAGAAAAATTGAATAGTACAGAACAGAAGTAAAATTAATAAAATAAACAGATTTTTTGTAAAATTATAAAATTAATAAAATAAACAGAAGTAAAATTTTCTGTGACAAAAATACTAACCTCATTGAGAGTTCCTGGTGAAAAAAAAGAAAAAAAAAAAAAAAAGCAATGTAGAACTTGACAGTTACAGTGTTAACTCTTCCACAGATTTCTGAAAACATTCATTCTGCTTTCCTCTTTCCATAGGGTAATTTTTACAATGCCCCTAATAAATTCAGAACTGGAAGAAAAAATCTGTTAAATTATTTATTTTGTGGTTTGTGTGTGTGTGTGGTGTGTGTGTGTGTGTGCATGGTGGGGGATTCAGTCAGAAATAATCTTTTGCCTCTTTGCTGAGACAGGACCTGTGGCTTCCTATAAAATTGTGAAAGCATAAAACTAGGGAAAGTCCCAGCAGAAAGAGAAGTTTACAAGGAAAACAAGAGAATCAGGAAATGAAGCAAGCAAAACTGCCTCAAATGGTCCTAGGAACTATTTGCACCTGATTGATACTCCATTTTTTTAATGAAGCATCTCAGTACCTTTTCACACTGGTTCAGCACAGGTGTATCAGCAATTGTGACTCCCCTGGTCACAATAAATTCCATGCTCCACACAGCGTTAGACAACCAAAGAGGGACAGAACATTCTCATGCAGGTCTTGCCAACAGCTCCCTGCGGGCACACCAACTGCCCACGTATGCTGGGGACAACCCCATTTCCACTGTTGATGTTCTGCCATGCTGATAGATATCAAGTGGTTGCCAGGTGGAAAGGTTAGTACAGTGCAATGAATCCCAGCAAGTAAAAGGGGTTCCAGCACCTGCTGCCCTCTCACATGCACCAGCATATGTGAAAAGTGGCACACATAAAAAAAAAGTCAGTACAGCTCTCCACAAACTACATGTTACACAAAACATTTAATTTGGCTGAGTGCATCTAAATCTGTTTCTAATGCCACAAACAACATTCTCATAGATGATTACAGGGACAAACAGTTCTTTAATCAACTTAATAAACATAATCTTATTAAACCAATTCTTGAGTCAACCATAGTCTATGTCCTCAATTAACCTGAGTTATAAAATACTCTTCTAAATGAACAGAAATCAAAGAGGCTCCTGAATTCTAAGAAAAACTCCCATGTTCAGATGGGAATTAGAAGGAGAGGAAAAACACATTCTGGCAGATTCAATTTATTTTTTTTATCTTATTTTTTTGAATAAGCAACAACACTAACCACAGTTACCTGCGGAAATAAAAGGCATCCTGGAAAAACAAAAACAACAAAAACAGAACACATGAATTTGAGTTATTGTAGAGTTTAATGTGTCTCAGTATTCTCCCTCTCTCTCCACTACAGCAAGAACTTCAGTTTATTGTACTCACAGATAGGTCAAGACATAGATATTGTCCAGGACTCTGTCTGATCCTTGCGAAGGAAGCTTTAGATTTCTAAATCGTAGACCTCCTGGTCTTATTTATTTGTAATTAAAGCCCTGACCAGGATGACATATTTATAAATGGAAGGAAAGAAGATAGATAAGGATGGCTTGATCTGTCAAATAAAGCCTCTAAAGAAATAACATTTTAATTCCATTGCTCTGCAATTTCAGAGGTTTCTGTTGGGTTGTGGACAGTAGCAATGCAAAACTTGTGCACTTCTCTCCCCTGCAGCCCACCTGGCTAACAGCAGAGCATGTGAAAAACCTTCCCTGGGATTCATATGGAGTTTCCTACAGCATTGCAAATCCTTTTCTGCCTCAAATTGCTCAAAATTAAAGGAGATAAGCTGTTCAGTGGGGAAAAAAAAAAAAAAAAAAAAAAAAAAGGATTGCCATTGATTGCAGTACTAGAGCTGTGTCTAGGTATCTGAGAACAATTCCAGTGGACAGTGGCTGAGAACAGAGCTGAGGAAGCACAAATACTCAGAGAAATGATTAATGATCAAGAACTGCAAAATACTCTATCAAAAAAAGCACATAACAATATCCTCACAAACCATTTCTCACTTCTTTAAAATTCTAAACTGAACTTTAAGTCTGTGTATTTTTAGAATAGCTTTTATTAGTGTTTATATACCTTTTGTATTATAAACACATTTATTTGCAATTGGAGAAAATTTCAGATCACAATCACAAAAATGTGGCTTAAAGGTCTGTTCACATACTATTCATTTGCTGTTCCTTGCCAAACCAGTGTAGGGCTGGAGTGCAGAGGGTAATGCAGACAGGCAGCATCCAGTTCAGTCCATGTCATATTGGACCCTTATAGATCCTTATACATTTTGTCACATAATAACAGCTTTCAGACAGAGCTGCTTGTTTGTACCTCTCAAAAAGCAACACAAAACAAATCTTCAGCATTATATCTATTTCAATATAGAGAAAAAGATCTGAATAAGAGTTTTTTTATGGTTTTGTTTTAGGCTAGTGATTAATGTTGGATGATAACCCAGATCCCTGAAATATTAGGCCATTTTCTACTAAAGAGGAAAACATTGACTTAGGAACTGAGAGGTAAACACACAGTGATTTCACAGCTGGGACATGAGCATAATTAATATCATATTAATTTCATATGATTTCTCTCTAATCATTTTTTTCTATTCCTTATTAATTTTTAATTGCTTTTACCAAGAATTCAGTTCTAATTTTACCTAAACTTACTTTGAAAGAAAAAAGACTAGTTAGTTTCTATTTAAGGTGAGCTGTTTGTTGTTGTTGTTTTAATTAATCATGGAGAAACAGTTTACTAGATGATTTGAGAAAGAGAGACTATTGTAATTACACTATCATGAAGGGAAACAATAAACAAATTAAACTCTGAAGGAATGATCATTATCAAAGCTTAAAGAGGAGATCAGGGTCGAAGTCACACATTTCTAACAAGAACATCAGTAAGGTTCATTAACTATCCTTACAGCTTTCTGAATATAGTAATTTACATAAAAATGGATCTAGTTGCTCATAACTGTCAGTTTGCGTTTAGGTTCATAAAATATCACTATAAATAAGTACACTCCAAATAGGCTGTCAAAGAAATGTTCAAAGGGATGAGAAGGATTAAAACTGTTGTTCAGTAACACATGGTTATATCTATGATTCTATCATATAATTCTATGCTATGATTCTATTCATACACACAAATGAAAGTGTCCTTCCTCCCTCCCTCCCTCCCTCCTTTCCTTCCTTCTTTCTGTCCTTTCCTTCATTCTTTTTGTGCCAGAATTTTTAATCTTTTTTTTTTTTTTTTTTTTTTTTTTTTTTCTCCTGCTTACTTATTAAATTACCTGATTTAGCTTTTGCTTATTGTTTCTTTCTAGGAATTGCAGTCTGCAGAGTGTGTATTGGTTTAACTTGAAAACATTTTAACTCAATTTAACATTTTAATTTAATACCACTTTAACTTAATAATATTAATAACATCAGCATCATGTAAATCATGAAAGCTATTCAGGCATTCTAATCCAATGTTAGAAGTAAGCATAGGCCAGTTACTCATGTTCAAACTGCTTTAACAAGTCAATGTAATAGCAAAATAGAAATATTACCACACAATACATAGACTGGCTTAGACTGACAGAATAAGCCTATTGGTCTACTTTTTTTTTTTTTTTTTTTTTTTTGAATTTGGAAAATTAAAGTAGCCAAAAGGAACATTGAACTAATGGGGTTCTTTGATTTTTAATCCCAAGTTAGATCAAGCAGGAAAAATGTGTAGCAAACAAAATTATATTTTGATCAATTGATGATGTAGCTGAAGGGGAAAAAAAAATCTGTAATGGAAACAGTCTATTCTTCAGTGTAAGAAGAGATAGGAAACAAAGATTAATATTATTAACATAAATGCAGAAGAATTAGTATGATTGAGAAGAATTCCCATAATGCTGAGAGGGATACCAACAATGGAAAGCTCATTACTAACAATGGAAAAAGCCTTTGGGACTAAGAGAGATATTTTGTCATTGCCTTTAGAAAGATGAAAAGTTAAACTTGGGTTGCTCGATGGTAAACCAATGTGTAATTAAACAAATACTTCTACTGAGACCGTGATTAAATCTTTAAAATAGAACTTAGAAGTAAAATTAAACCTTTTTATTTGTTATTTTCAAAATTTTGTGTGAGATATTGGTCTAAACCAAAGGGAAAAAAATAGTTTAATAAAGTAATTGTTATCTGGTTTCAATCCTGCAGTTTTTCTAAGGGTATTTTGTTCTGCTGGATAAAGAACAGACACATAGTGGACATGTGTAGGAAGCATTTTTTTTTCTGATTCTTCCATAGGTGTTATATGTTTGTTGTTTGATTCTGTATTTTTTATTTTATTATAATACCAACATGCCTGCAACAGACATCACATTAACACAAAATATGTTCCTACTAAATACTGTTGCTCTTTTCTCCCTCTGAAGACAAAATATTTAAACAATCCATTTAATGTTCTTATTACCTTGTTGCATTCATTGTGCTGTTTTCTTTTTGCAGATGTCTTCTCCTCCTCAAATTTTATTTTTATACATAGTTTCATGAAGACTTCAGACTCAACCATCTTTAATTCAAATATTTATCTCTCTTTCCTTTCAGCTTTCAGTTTCTGACTAAGATCCTGATTCGTTAGTCCTTTAACTGTGGTCCCAAATCAAAGTTGTAAATAACAATACCAACAGGTACTTTCCTAAGAATAATTATAACACTCCAGGCAAATTAAAAAAATAATGTTCCCTGAACGTAAGAGAATGTTTGGATTACCAAAAGCAAACAGGTTATCTCAGACTTTTGTCACTACAGAACATGAAGATGGACATCTCCCAGAAAAAGTCATAAGCAAAATCATTCCAGAGGCAAACACCTCTACTCATTGTATGTTTAGAATATTTTACTCAGAAGGTAGCACTACTATAGCCTCTAAATGAACGCATAATATCCAAGAACTTACAGAAAGGAAAGGCTCTTAGGAAAGTAAATACACTATTTTTGTTATTTATACAAAAGCTACTTAATTTTAGCTATGTATATAGCTAAAATTGTGGTTTTCACAATTGTGGTTTCAGCCTTGTGGTAACAAGGCTGAAATACTTTTGTTTGTTCATTTGTTATTGTTGTTCTTTTTGAAAAACTCACTCTATTAACAGTACACCGTTCTGAGTACACTCAGAAAACATCCAAACCCAGAGAAAACAGGAGATTCTGTCACTGACTGAAAGCTCTTAAAAAAGCAGAAGTAATACTAGTAGTAATAAAATTATATATTCAAATTTATGAATTGCCTGTTTACACAATCTGTTTTAACCACAGTAGTGTGATAGTGACATTTATTACAATAGGGTTGCATGTACTGGGTTTGCCATCACTAACTGGGTTAGTGATAGGCAAACAGAAAAAACACTAGCTTTGAAGAGCTGACATTTAACCTCATTTAAACACTTCTGTAAAGGACAGATACCACATCCTTTGATCTTGAAAACATAAAGAAGCTAAGAAAGTAAAAAATTGGTAGAGACAAATGCCATTGTGATACAAAAAATGTTTCTTATCTGAGGAGTTCCATCAATTCAAGTGTTATGCCTAAATCCAGAATACAAAACCCCAAAACATCATCAACTTCAAACTCAAAACCTACCAATCAGCTAAACTAACAAACAACCAAACAAAACCTCACCACCACCAAAAAAAAAAAAAAAAAAAGTAACTACAAACTTGTTCCAAATGAGTTGTTTAACAGGCAGTCTTGTGCTCATTATTTTAATAAATATACTTAGGGTTTGGGGGTGGGGAAGACTCTCCAAGTATGAGAAAGTTAAAAAAGAAAAGCTGAATAATGTATAAATTGAAGAGACTTGGGAATATAAAGATGGCACTTTAGTGCATCTTCATCCAGTTGACCTTTCAAAAAGTACATTGCAGAAGTAGTTCCATACAAAAAAAAAAAAAAAAAAAACCAAAAAAAAAAACTTGCTTGTCTGTTGTTGGTTTTTTTTTTGTTTTTTTTTTTTTTTTTTTTTTCTGTTTTTGTTTTGTTTTGTTTTTCCACTTATAAAAATATATCTATTATGCAAGGTCTACCACAATGTATAGTATTACCAGCTTTGTACCAAATGTTATTATTACCAACTTTTTACCAAATAATAATATTGTCAACTTTATTCCCATTTTTTTCCTATTTACTTGAGAAATTTTGAGAGACTTAACACATGACAGTATGTCATCTATCTTACACTAGACTAAGGTCAATTCTGATGACTAAGTCAAAAGGTGAGGTTAATTAATATACTAAAGACTCAAATATTTCTAATAAAGTTGGAGTTTCCACACCCCATATTTACAGTGCTATTCTTGGTAACTGCAATGATCAGAATTTGACCATTATTGCCAGGAAACCTGAGTAGTTTTGAATATTTCTTATATAGTTTCTTTAAAATTTATATGAGAAAAATGTATTTAATACATTTATTTATGCAAATATAATGTATCCAACACATAATTTGACACTTTGTGAAATCTATCATTCTACAGATGGTATAAAAAAAAATACATGAAGTCAACACACTTTCTGCTGGGTTATGCAAGTCTTGTTGAAATCCAGTTTTGGAAAATGTAGCTGTCAATATCTTTTCCACAATCAAGCAGAAATTTTCCAATGAGCTGGAACAAAAATATGCATTTCATATTTCAGGAAATTACCATCTTCAGAAAACTCTGACAAAGTCTAGCTACTTAAAACTTTGTATATGAAACCACACATTAGTTTAGTCATTTGTAACAAATGTGAAAATTACATTAAGATACTACTATTTTAAGGACACACTATTGCAATAGATAGATAGATAAATAGATAGATAGACAGACAGATAGATACATAGCACGTGCCGTTTAACAGCCAGAACACAAATAACTGCATTACCATTTTCCCCATTCCACATGGGTAAGCAGTACTAGTATAAAGTATTTCATTTACAAATATTACTGTAAACACACGTAGTCAATTTCATATTCCTTCCAAATTGTTTACCTAAATGGCAGTGCGAAACAAATTCTGTAGTAGTACTTTATGGTTATATAATGATACAGTATTTATTATATTGTTTGCTTATGAGAGCATTGCACGATTTCATGCCAAAGCTTTCAGAATCACAAGCACCTAATCCAATAGCGAGTGTTCTAAAGAGATGCTTAAATCCAGAATAAACTCTCACTATATTCAGAATTCCAATATTTCTGCCACCCTTTTCAAGAATCTGCTGGTATATTTTTAGACAAATGTGCTGAGAAAGTAGAATTTGTAAAGGTTTTCATTTCTCTTTGGACTTAGGCTACTGTGCTCAGCTTGCAACATCCAATTTGTATAGCAGAATCCCTTTGTAGATCAGAACCTAAATTTACCATAAAGATTCTCCTAACAAGAAGTCTTTTGACTATATGCCTACAATAGCATGCCAAAAATGGGGCACAAATCTACATATTCTTTTTTTTTTTTTTTTTTTTCCCTTTCAGTACAACTAGAATTCAGTCATTGACTTCCCCATTTCAAACACAGGCTTACAAACATAAAAGTTACTCAGTCATGAGATGCTCTGCCTTTCAAACAAGGCATAAATGGAAGTACAAGTTGAACAAACGAGGTCATGCATGAACTGGAAGAGGAAATTCAATGTTAAAAATGAGCCCCCAGATTAGGGCTCTTTATGTCTAATCTCTGAAAGGTGAATTCTGAAGAATAAGAATTTAGGAGCTTATATGAAATTTTCGTGTTATGTCTGACAAGTTATTGGTAGATATTTATAAAAACAACATGTTTAATTGTTAATACCTATTAGTGGTGCATTTGAAGTTTTATTAGAAAAAAAAAAAATGTACATTCAGAGTCGTTCTCTGAATGCACAGCATAAACACATGAAGGGAACATTTACCATTTTTTTTTTAGCACAATAAACTTTCAAAGTCTGCCCCAAGACACTTCTTTCCGCACTTGTATTTTGTTCAACTACTAAACACGGTCATTTTCAATAAACACACATATTTGTCTACTTCTATTTCCCTGGTATGAATTACCATAAGACAATAGTGGAGAGTGGGGAGAAGTCTCCACCCATTGCTCTGAGCAGCTAAGAAAGAGGGGTAGAACAACCTGCATCAATACTCTGAACGGTCAGTTTGCATTCATTGTGATAGTGGACCTAAGCACTTTCATAGCAAATAAACTTCTAAGACTAGTTTTGACACATGTGAACTATTGCCTAGATGCTCAGCTACTTTAAGGACAGAAAGATTTTTCTTTGCTTGAAAGTACAATAAGAAACAATCTTGTTATAAATGATTGGACATAACTATATTTAAGAGCAAGCCCTGTGCCTCCCACAGCTCTGTCTGAGTTCCACTTACCAGCTTATAATACTTTGTGAAAGCTCACTGGCTTGGAAAGAATCTGTATTGTAGATTCAAAACACAGAGATCTCCTTCAATGACTGATAAGCAGTTGCAACTAAAGAGTTAATTGTGTTTGGATGTCAATCATCATCAGTCAGTCAATCAAGCAATTAATTCCTTCAGGGGTCACAGTTCCAACAAGGACAGCAGTTGACAGGAGAGATGACAGACAGAGTCCTACCACCTAGGCAACAGTTTATGCATACCAAGTCACTCCTTACACAGTCATAAGGATATATATATATATATAATATACAAATATACATTATATATTATACATTTATTACATAAACATATATAATTATATTTTATATTCATGTACCTGTATTAAATATAAATGAAATACATAATATAAATATTATATATATTGCATATAATATTACATATAATTGCATATAGTAATATATATATAAATATATATATATATATATATATATAAATGCATATATATGTATATACACATACTTATTTATTTATTTATTGACATTTTAGTCAAAACAATCATTTGAAGAAGAGGAAGAAAAAAAAGTTTCTCAATTTTTGTACTGCCATTGCATACAGTTTACTACAGCAAACCAAATTTGTCTTCCTCTCTTTGTTCCCTCCCCTCATCACAAGTGTCAACATTAAAATAAAATGAGAAGAAAATGAATGTAATTAATTTGTCCAAAGTTTATTTTTTGGTAATTGATATACAAATTTATGCAGGCATATATACAAATGTCCTGCATCATTAGAAGAAATAATTATTTTTGCCTTGACAAAAATGCATTTGTCCTGAAGACAATTCTTACATAGACAGACTCCCACCTGCTTCAAATAAGAATGAACATTTTTTATATAATAATTTGTCTTAATAGAAGACAAGCGTAAAAGCTGCAAGCATGATTCTTTAATAGAGCTGGAATGGTCCATCACAAGAGAAAAGGAAAAAAAATGAAAAGAGGGGAGGGGAGGGGAGGGGAGGGGAGAGGAGGGGAGGGGAGGGGAGGGGTGAGGGTATAAACATTTAGTGTATACATACTCAAATTGTTTTCCAATTGTTATTCTCTTCAACGGTTGGCATAATGCTCACACTCACAAACAAAAGTATTACAGTAAAGGAAAAGGAGAGCTTAAAGGGCATCAGCACTCTCCTAAGTCCCTGTAGTAGTCTGACCTCTTCTATGAATGGGAGCACACGTCTCATGCACCACTAACCAGTAAGAGTTGAGTAACCAGTAAGAAAATTGTCACCAGGTTTGTATTTAGCCTTTTATATTGGACAAATAAATAAATAAATAAATATAGAAGATACATTTTTTTTCCAGTCAAATGGAAGTTTCTGCTGAACACTAACAGTAGACTGTCTCAGATTCTCCAGAAAAAAAAAGTATGAAAATCTTCAGTAGTTAACTGCAGTTTTTAGGGATGGAGAAGCTCTACTCTGCCTCTGCAGCCAAACATCAGAAGCTCAAAATTAAGGGATTAACATAAAAATGGTGCCAAAAAAATGCAGTTACCAAGCAATGGTTAAGTTTCCTTTTTTTTTTTTTTTTTTTTGTCTTTTAAACCATTAGCTTGATTTCAAGACTATTTCAAACAGTTTTTGTTGGCTGCAGAGACAATGATCTCAGAAATAGCTTAAATCTATCATTAGCTTCATATTGTGACACTATTGAAGAAAAATGCTTTAAATTGGCTTGGATTGCTTCTCGTATTTTCAGCACAACCATCAGATTAATTATAGCTATGATATTATTACTTTTTTTCCTTTGTTTCATTTTTTTTTCTTTTTTTTTCTTTTTCTTTTTTTTTTTTTCTTTTTTTTTCTTCTTTTTTTTTTTTTCTTTTTCTCTTCTAGTTGTCAGCTAGAGACAAAAGATCATATTGTATTGATGAACAATCTGCTTTTAGAGAACTGCGGACAAGTTTTACACCAGTTCCAGCCAACAGTACTGCAATATAAAGTGATCTGAAATCAATACTATGATACAGCTATTGGCTTAGTTTTCTGATATTGTAATCCTGCCACTTTAAAATACATTTTTTTTTAATGATCTGCAAATCAGTCCCTGACCTTCAAAATGTTACACTGTCAGTTAAGACTATGTATATGAGTCAGATAACTTAACAAATGCCAAGTGAAGTGTACAAGCAGGTAGTAGATATAAATACATGTATGAGCCAAGTATAAGATGCAGTTAAGTGTGATCTGTTGCATAAATGGGCTAATAGTCTGCATGGGATGAGCATAGGTTGATGGAATGGGATTCATCATACATGAAATAGCAATATTGAAGGTTAACGTTCAGAAAGATTTATGACTTTTCCTCTTATTCTTTGAACTTAAAGAAGCTAAACAGTGAAAATAAACTCTAAAGAAGACAGCAACAAAAAAACCTCTGAAATTCTAAAGTGAAATGACTCATCACAGACTAGGTGCAAATTATGGGCCATAATGCTACATTAAGTCAAAACATTAAACTCTAATATCAATTTTCATCAGACAGCTCTTATATACAGTAAATAATAAACAAAATGTGAATTTCCTCCTGGATTCCACTGGGGGAACAACAAAAAAAATTGATTGATGGGGTTTTGTTTTTCCATTGTATAATTCTGGTCTGATTTGGATCCAAACCAGACATTTTTAAAATTTCCCATGGACTGGAAACTCTACGAACCCTGCAGCTGTTAAGTCAAATTGATGATCTCATCGGTTTCACTGCTTGTACCCACAACAAATTGACAAAAAGGTCGAATTTACAGAGCAGCTGCAAGATGTTCCCATGAACAGTTTAGCCAGCAGATTGCCTCAGACCAGGAACACAATATTTCTCAGTTTTGTTGCCACAGAGTAGACCCTCCTGGGCAGTATGAAAATTAACAGATGAACAGCAGAGTCCTGTCAGACACATTAAAAATAAAACAATAATAATAAAAGAAAATATCCAAGATTTCAGCATTCAATGTAATGTAGATAAATAGAATTGATATCAACTTCAAAAGAAAGTTCAAATCTCCAGATAAAGATGTTCTTCATCATTACTTTCAGTCTTGCCCCCATGGAGGATAACTGGTCAATCTCTCATCAAAAAATAAAACAAAACAGAACAAACAAATAAACAAACAAAAACAGCACAAAAGACTGCTGATAGATGTATATGAAATATTGTTCTGCCTTTCCAAAAATATTTCAGGGATAATCCCGTCTCCAAAGAAATTATGTTCTGAGAAATTATTTAATCATGTCCCTAGCTTGAGCCATATCCTTAATGATTTTCCAAGAATAATCTGTTTTTCTTGTTCTGTTCACACCTTCAATAGCATTACAACCAGGTCATCCAGGTGGTGTTCACCATATTTATATCCTCCAGGAGGTTATAAATATATATATATTTTTTCCCCAGAGAAACACATTCTAATGATATAGCATACCTTACACAAACTATATATTCATACATAAAGAATAAGCAAAACAAAACCAATACTCTTTTTTTTTTTCTTTTTCTTTTTTTTTTTTTTAAGATATTCCTTAATATGCTTGTTGTATATATTCTGCCCCAGTATCATAAAAGAGGATGCACCAGCATCTCAGTACAGAATAAAAATTAGTAAAAAAAAAAAAAAAATCTGTGTAAAGCTGTGTAATCACGGTTTTTCCTTTTGATTTGTTTCAAAATAAATAAATAAATAATGAACAGTGCCTCAGTCTCTAATTCAAGCTTATGGATTGAGCTTTAATGGGCCTTGGCAGAAGTCCAGTGCAGTACTCAAGAGATATACTGGTTTCCACAGAGGATGAAAACATTTCATATCCATCTGCTTGTTAGCTAGTTGTTAACCTACTGTCTATGTTTCCAACTGAAAAAGAAGTCACAGTTCAAAAGGTGCAATAATTGTATCTGGCTGCATTTACCAAATACAGAATAGTCTTAAGAGTTAGAAATATTGAAATCTTCTGACAAAAGAATTGAGATAAGACTTTTTCCCCTACTTAGCTTATAGTCTTTGGAAGTCTTCTTATTCAAAACAGCAGGCCAAATTAAAATGAATTTTAAGACGCTACCCTTGGGGGGTAGTTTTTGCTCAGAATTATATATATATATATAAATTGTCAACCTTGTAAATTAACTTAATTTAATTCAAATATAAATAAAAATAAAGTTTATTTTAATCTTTCAATTTATAAACTTTATTCATGTTGAATTTTTACCAAATAACAGCTTGCTTTCAAGTCTTTGAAGTTTGAAATTGACTTCAGATTTACCAAGATTTACATATGGGGTAAAGGAAGTAAAGAAAGAACTTGTACAGTGATATCTTTAGTATGTTCACAATATTCAAAAAAACAAACAAACAAAACCAAACAAAACCAAACAAACAACCAAACAAAAAAACACCAACCAACCACCCAAAAAAATAATATATATATATAAATATAAATATAAATATAAATATAAATATATATATATATATATATATATATATATATGAAACTTAAGGGAGGGAAGTTAATTTACTACAAAGGTAAGTCCAGCTGAAATCTGAAAGGAGTTTTTATCACTACAAAAACTATGTTTGTTTTCCAGATTGAGATGAGAAATCAAGCAAAAAGAATAAAAAGAAAAAAATAATGTAAGAGAAAAAAAACACAATTTTTGGATTTATTTTGATATACTAACCTTGCCAATAAAAATGCTTAAACCTCAGTTACAACTCCCTGGGGAATGGCAGCTATTATTCCCTATCGAGTTGGTGCTTACCATACAGAGCCTGAACAATTCATACAGAAAAATAAACCATAACATTCCTGTTTATTATTACTTTAGCTGAGAGGTGCTGACATTAAACAGTTCTGCACTGCTGCTATAAATCAGCATGCTGTGGATGTTCTCAGCATGGGACCAGGGCTCCCTGGTAACAGCTCTCATCAAGGCAACCAGCTGTCAGAATTCTTCAAATTAAACTGTTATTACTGTAGTATTCATTAGTCAGTTACTGACTATTAAGATATTTTTATATCTGAGCCATTGACATTGGATATTGCTTTTTAATATGCAAGTTATATATAAACATGATTAAGTAGTTCATATGGGGTTGACAGCTTCTATTATAGCTTGATCTCCCCTTTGTAAAGACTACAGTGTTAGAGATAACATCCTGGTCTTTACTAAAATTAATTTTCCTTTTAAAAGTCTTGTATTTTTGTTGTGATTGATAGGCTGTTACTTTAAGCACCAGCATTCTTGTTGCAGAGATCTAACAGAGTACAGAAGGCATGTGTAATACATTGCTTTGACTGTGATATAGAGTGATAAGTGTTGACAATTTTAATTGCATTTTTTGTTCATGCTAGATGTTTGGTCATTTTGTTTGGATAAGAATCATATAACTACTGCTGCAAGAAAGATGAGGTTTAGAAACTTTCAATCCATATTTTAGTACTTTAATTATCAGGTATAGCAATATAACTCATTGAAGCAGGAACGTTTGTAACATTTGAAGTTTTTTTTTGTTTGTTTTTGTTTTTTTTTTTGTTTCCTAAAATACTGATTAAAAATTACAAAGTTTCTAAGCACACAAAATCTTTTTATCAAGGACTGATCCCTGGCTTCTAAATAAAGATATCAATTTTTTTTTCTGTCTTTTTCTGCATTCAAATATTTGGTGAGTGATTTTTACAGTGATAATCCCACTTACACTTCAGATACCCATTTGTTTTCTGCATTCATTGCTAAAATCTTGTTTTGATCCTGTTTCAAGCTGTGTTCTCTAGTTCTTGCTACATGGACATCCGTACGTTCTGAAATAGGGTTCTGTTGCTTTGATAGAATTTTATGTTCTTTAGTCGGTTTTCCTAATATTATCCTGCATTTGCAAGAGTAGAAAAGCTATGTACAGGACTACTCCTAAAAGTGTATATATATATATATATACATGTGCGTATATATATATATATATATATACATACACACACACTGTAATATATAAACAGTATATATATATATATACACTATATACATATACATATGTATATACGTGTATATACATACATGTATACATGTATATACATATTACATATGCATATATACAATATATACACACATATATATGTTCATATATAAATATGAACAGTAATATTTTACTAAAATTCCCATTAATTCATCTCCAGAAACAGTAGCAAAGAGGTATAAAAGCTGCTTTAACCAAGGCAGCATGACATATGCATCTCCTTGTATCAAGTGAGGGAAGCCATTCTTAACTAAAAGCATATCATAAAGTCACATATCAGCAATCTGACAAAAACTTTTAGAATTTCCTGTTGATGCAGTTGGAGAATGTAGAAAAAGTGTCCCACTATATATTACGCGATAATTAAAATAACAACAGAGTCTCAGCCAGCATCTTATCTTCTGAATGTACACAAACCTTAGCTCCACAAAGTGTTTCATACGTTCTTGGAAATAAATACACTCGGTGATTAGTATAGGGATCCAGAAAAAACACCTTCCCGTCTCCCTTATTAATTTCAAACATACACCAAACCTTCAGAAGAAGCAAAAACCTAGGAGATATTCTGGTAACTTTTTCTTTAATGGAAGATTAGAGCAGTTTTATTGAAATTCAGAGAATTATTGAGATCAGAAAACAAACGCTAGTCTTTGAAACTTACTAATATCAGAGAAAATATCTTGTCAGAATGCCATAAACAGGAGGCTGTACATCATTTTGCGATTTACTTGATAAAACTCAGAATACATCTGTGTAATGAAATCCCTTCAACTCAAACCAAGACAATAAAAATTTTTGTGCATTAATCATGCTTTTATAGGAGGTCAACCATAGAACTAAGACATGAATAGAATGACTTCAATTCATGAAAATAAACACCATATAGATTCTTAAAGCCACCCTCTTCCCATTTCCCACCTCCCCCTTTCAACTAAACTTTGGAAGTATAGAAAAGTGAACACTGGGAAAAGCATCACAAAGAAAGAGAAAGTCAAAATGCTTTCTATATAACAAAAACAACAACAAAACCATTAAAAAAAAATCTATACAAGAGTTCCCTGTTCCATAAGGAGTGTAGATTTTTGAACATCTCTGAAAATGGCCTAAGAGATGTGGCAATTAATCACTCTCAGGGCAAAGCAGTGAAAGTTTTCTCATGCAGCTAGGCCAGTGTATGTCATTTTAGGTTGGTATGCTGCCATCCCTTCTTACCTCACTGAAGCACTTACATATCCAGATACTCAGTTACACAGTTTAGACTTTCATTTCTAGCAGCTTCAATAACAGCAGGTCTACATAATTATATCCAACTCTGTTGCACACAAGCATTAGTAGTCTTAAAAATCTATCACTCTAGTAAATTTAATGCTGACATCAAAATTTAGCCATTTTCATTTGTTTCTAAACACTGTTAAAATGACCTTGAATTTCTTTCTAAGGCTATGGATAGTGAAAGCTTCCATTACCATACTCTTGCTTTAGCAGCACATCAAATATGTTATAAAAATGTTTTTAGATAACTTACAAGAGATGGAAATCTGAAGACTCAGATTGGGAAATAAATAAATAAATACAAATAGACACAGCAAAAACCTAACATACAGGGTAAAAGGATGCATCAGGTTAGTTTGAACTCAGAATAGAAGTTTACCCCACTGGGACCAACAGTACTGCCAGCAAGCTACACATGCATGATGAATGACACGGTAAAAATGTGCTTATGGAAGTGTGATGACAGTTCTGTGTCCATAAGACATCCATCCCTAAGGTACACTTGTGCATCTGTTATATATTTTGGTATTGTTTCTTCTTCAGCTTTAAGTTATTTAAGAAGGTGAGAATCTATGCCCAAAAGGCCATAAAGAGAGAAAAGTTAGCAGAGGCCATAAGGTGACAACATGAGTGACTAGAAAGATTTATTGTCAGGAAGAGCAGAGAATATTGTAAATACTGTAGAAAACTCTGCTGCAGATGAAGGCAGTTCTGCCTTCCAGTATCCCATTATATTAAGGGTGAATTATGTTTTACTCTTTATTGTGCTCCCCCTCTAACTCAGAGCCCAGTCTGAATTTCTCACAAAATAGAGTTGTTTTTATCCCGCTGACTTTCTGAAGCATAGCCATTTCCTTTCTAACACCAAATTTTCTTTCCAACTATTTCCCAGACTGGCAAAAGTAAGCAGATAACTATTTTACAAAAACTGTGAAGTCTGTTATTTCCTTACTTAGAATGGTCAAGTGCAAAGAAGTATATAAAGAAGTAACATGAAGAAAATCAAATAAGAACAAAAACAAACAAAAAGACAAATGAAAGCATATCAATACCCTGCACATTGTTATCCGGGATTCTGGTTATAAATTCCTAAATTTTAAGAAGGATGAGAAAATTTCTCAAGGCTGAGAAAGCTTGAGCCTTAAGAGTTACAGCATTTCAATGCTCTGCCAGTCTTAGGACAGGCAACCTATTCCATACATACAAGCAAATTAGTCTGTATCCCAGTGCCTGGGTTAGCTGTTGCCTGTTTTCTGTTTTGAAGACAGTGAACACACAATGTGTGACATCCAGAACCATGCTGTAAACTTTATTGAAGCAACTGGAAAGAAGCTCTAGTCTCTAGGGCTTAAACAACAAATTCTACAAGAAATGAAAATTTAGATCAAATGACATAGATGAAAGGAATTCAAAATGCCACAGCACATGACAGGACCACAAACACCTCAACAAAATGACACTCCGGATAAATGAAATGTTTTACAATGTTAAAAATGGGATATTCAGTATACATTGTTAACCAGAAGACATGCTTTGAAGCTATATAATAATATATACAGTGGTTAGTAAACAATAGTAAACAATGTTAAAGAGTCATACCCTGCCATGTGAATGTAGGGCAGTTCAGGGGCACACATTTACAGCAACTTAAAAGTCTATGTGTACCACTATCTCAGGACTCTTGTCAGTTGTAGATTAAATTGAATCTATCATTTACATGATAGGTAACTGCCCAATGACCATCTTGATTTGACCCCAAGGGAATAAATAAATAAATAAATAAGTATACATGTATATAACCACAGCTGACCCAGATATGACAATTTTCTTTCACATTATATTTTTTTCCCCTTGCCTCAGAAATAACGATAGCAAAATTTGTGTGGCTCCACATAATTTTGCTTATACTGAGAAAGTCACATCAGCTTGATCAGTGCTAAGCTAAATACTATCAGTGTTATTCAAAATAATTGTGCTAAAGAGTCAAGCACATTAAGTCAGTGTATAAATGAGTCAACTGTTATTCAGAGTTCATTATTCCAAATAAATGCAGCAGCAGGAACATAACTATCCTCTATGTAGCCTGGAAGGAGAAAATATTTAGGACCAATATTTGAACATTTAATTTTATGGGAGACAAAAACAGAAAAAAAAAGCAGTGTATACATTATGGCAGCTTCTGAGCTGAATGTGAGCTCCATGATGTTTGCAAAAAGCTGATAATGGTTTAGGACAGCTTACATACTCCAGGTGCCAAAAGAAAACCCATAACCATTAGCAATTAAAAATTAAATATAGGTTAAAAAGATCCACCTTTCTCACCACAGCTGCTTCACTAACATAATAGATACCACATTGACAGTTAATAAGAAAAGAAATTGGCAGCTCTTTTATAAAGTATTATTTCTCTCTTTACGTTTCGTAGGGCTTCATCTTTACTCTAAGGCAAGCCATAATACTCAATTTTTGTGCAGAAACTGAAAATATTAACAAACAAAACAAAACAGCTTTTTCCTTCATCAGCTCAGACAAGACAGCAGAAAACAGTATTTCTAACCAGGAGAAGTAGGGCAAATAATGAACTAACCATCAAAATGATTGGACTGATATTTCTAGCAGCAACTAGAGGAAGAGAACAATGTTGTTATTATTATTATATATTATATATTATTACTGTTATTATTGTTATTATTATTATTATTATTATCATAATCACCACTATATTAATTAATTAAATCACAGAATCACAGAATTTCTAGGTTGGAAGAGACCTCAAGATCATCGAGTCCAACCTCTGACCTAACGCTAACAGTCCCCACTAAACCATATCACTAAGCTATACATCTAAAAGTCATTTAAAGACTTCCAGGGATGGTGACTCCACCACTTCCCTGGGCAGCCCGTTCCAATGTCTAACAACCCTTTCGGTAAAGAAGTTCTTCCTAACATCCAACCTAAAACTCCCCTGGAGCAACTTAAGCCCATTCCCCCTCGTCCTGTCACCAGGCACGTGGGAGAACAGACCAACCCCCACCTCGTTACAGCTTCCTTTAAGGTATCTGTAAAGAGCTATAAGGTCACCCCTGAGCCTCCTTTTCTCCAGGCTGAACAAGCCCAGCTCTCTCAGCCGCTCCTTGTAGGACTTGTTCTCCAGGCCCCTCACCAGCTTCGTCGCCCTTCTCTGGACTCGCTCAAGCACCTCGATGTCCTTCTTGTAGCGAGGGGCCCAAAACTAAACACAGCACTCGAGGTGCAGCCTCACCAGAGCCGAGTACAGAGGGTCAATCACCTCCCTAGCCCTGCTGGTCACACTGTTTCTTATGCAAACCAGGATGCTGTTGGCCTTCTTGGCCACCTGAGCACACTACTGGCTCATATTCAGCCAACTATCAACCAATACTCCCAGGTCCTTCTCCGCCAGGCAGCTTTCCAACCATTCATCTCCCAGGCTCTAGCTCTGCTTGGGGTTATTGCACCCCAGGTGCAGGACCCGGCACTTGGCCTTGTTGAACTTCATGCAGTTGACCTCAGGCCATCGGTGCAGCCTATCCAGATCCTCCTGCAGAGCCTTCCTTCCCTTGAGCAGATCGACACGTGCGCATAGCTTGGTGTCATCTGCGAACTTACTGAGAGTGCACTCAGTGTCCTCGTCCAGATCATCGATGAAGATATTAAAGAGGACCAGCCCCAGCACCGAGCCCTGGGGAACGCCACTAGTGACTGGCCTCCAACTGGATTTGGCTCCATTCATGATGCCTCTGGGCTCAGCTATCCAGCCAGTTTCTAACCCAACGAAGCGTGCTCCAGTCCAAGCCAAGAGCAGCCAGTTTCTTGAGGAGAATGCTGTGGGAGATGGTATTAAAAGCCTTGCTGAAGTCAAGGTAAACCACATCCACAGCCCTTCCCTCATCCACCCAGCGTGTCGCTTTGTCATAGAAGGAGATCAGGTTCGTCAAGCAGGATCTGCCTTCCATAAACCCATGCTGACTGGACCTGATCGCCTGCTTGCCCTGCAAGTGTTGCGTGATGATTCTCAAGAGAATCTGCTCCATGAGCTTCCCTGGTACTGAGGTCAAACTGACAGGCCTATAGTTCCCCAGGTCTGCCCTCAGGTCCTTCTTGTAGATGGGCGTCACATTTGCTAGCCACCAGTCAACTGGGACCTCCCCCGACAGCCAGGACTGCTGATAAATGATGGATAGTGGCTTGGCCAGCTCCTCTGCCAGTTCTCTCAGTACCCTTGGGTGGATCCCATTTGGCCCCATCAACTTGTGCACATCCAAGTGCCGTACCAGGTCACCAAACAGTTCTTCGTGGATGGTGAGGGCCACATCCTGCTCCCCATCCCCTTCCACCAGCTCAGGGTACTGGGTATCCATAGAACAACCGGTATTGCCTCTAAAGGCTGAGGTGAAGAAGGCATTAAACACCTCCACCTTTTCCTCATCTCTTGTCACTAAGTTTCCCCCCGCATCCAGTAAAGGATGGAGATTCTCCTTAGTCCTCCTTTTTGTGTTGATGTATTTATAAAAACATTTTTTGTTATCTTTAACAGCAGTAGCCAGATTGAGCTCCAGATGAGCTTTGGCCTTTCTAATTTTGTCCCTGCACAGCCTCGCAACATCCTTATAGTCCTCCCTAGTGGCCTGCCCACTTTTCCAAAGATTATAAACCCTCTTTTTTCTCCTAAGCTCAAGCCACAATTCTCTGTTCAGCCAGGCTGGTCTTCTTCTCCGCCAGCTTGTCTTTGGGCAAGTGGGGACAGACCACTCCTGCGCCATTAAGATTTCCCTCTTGAAGAGCACCCAGCCTTCCTGGGCCCCTCTGCCCTTCAGAACCGCCTCCCAAGGGACTCTACCAACCAGTGTCCTTAGCAGCACAAAGTCAGCATTCCGGAAGTCCAATACAGTGTTTTTACCGGTCCCCTTCCTGGCCTCGCCAAGAATAGTGAACTCCACCATTTCGTGGTCACTCTGCACAAGACAGCTCCCGACAATCACATCCTCCACCAGTCCTTCTCTGTCTGCTAAGAGAAGGTCTAGCGGGGTGCCACCCCTGGTAGGTTCACTAACCAGCTGCGTCAGGAAGCTATCTTCCACGCTCTCCAGAAACCTCCTAGACCTCCTAGTGATGGCAACCAAGTCGTAGCCTGCCCGCTGCACGATGGCTTCCAGCTCCTCCTGTTTGTTACCCATGCTGCATGCATTGGTGTAGATGCACTTCAGCTGGGCCATTACCTTATCCCCTGGTAAATGTTCCCTAGAGAATGTTGGAGAACAGCTCCAACAATCCTTGCTTCAGCCCCATCCCCCTTCTTACGTGGGTTAAAGCCCTCTCAATGAGCCCTGCCAGCTCCTGGCCCAGGATACCTTTTCCCCTAAAAGATAGGGACCCGTCTGCAGCCATCAGGCCGGGTGCCGAGTAAAGTGTCCCATGGTTGAAAATCACAAGATTTCTGCATTGGCACCAGCCCCTGAGCCATGTGTTTAACAGGTGGGCTTTCTGTGTCCTCTCTGTACCCCTCCCTGCCACCATAGGGATGGATGAAAACACCACCTGCACTCCCGCTCCATCCACTAACCGTCCCAGCCCCCTAAAGTCTCTTTTGATAGCCTTTAGGCTTCTCTCTTCAATGGCGTCACTACCTGCCTGGACTATCAAAAGAGGATAATAGTCAGAGGGGCGAACCAGATTAGGAAGCTTCCTGGCAACGTCCCTGACCCTGGCCCCAGGGAGGCAGCAGACTTCCCTGTGGGTAGGGTCAGGCCGACAAATAGGTCCCTCTGTTCCCCTAAGAAGAGAGTCTCCCACAACAATCACCCTTCTGTCTTTCTTGATGGAGGCAGTCCTGAGGCGTGGAGTCAACCTCCTTGCCCTAGACATCCTCCTGGGAACACTTGCTACCTCTTCCTCACCCACCGGTCTGTCGAGCTCCAGGGCCTCAAACCTGTTTTGTAAGGGCACCTGGGAAGGTGGGGCCGGAAGGGGAGGGCATCGCCTGCGATGTCAAGCAGGGACCTGTCTCCATTCCTCCTCAACTCCCAGATCCCCTCCCTCTGCCCGACGGCAACAGGGCAGGGGATCCACCTCCATTTGGGGTGTCTCACCCCGGTACCTGTCCTTCAGGCCCTTCAGGGAGTTACTCCACAAGTCTATCTCCCGCTCACACTCCCTGATATCCCTCAACCTCTCCACCTCCTCCTTGAGCTCCGCCACCATGCGGACCAGGTCATCCACCTGCTCGCACCTCACACACGCAGTTTCTCTGCCTCCTGTCGATGGCAGCAACAGGCTCAGAGACTCCTTTCATCCAGTGACCTGAACTGCTGCATTTTTTAACGGGCAGTCGGTCTGGGTGTGTACCGACTTCCTGGAGAGCGCACCATGCCTGGTGGAGACCATTATCGCCTAGCTAACGGCTGTCGTTAAGGAGGTGTTCGTGTGGGTGGGGTGAGCGCTCTGCCCTGCCTGCGCCATGCCCTGTTTGCCCGTCCTGGTCGCCGCGCTCCTGGTCACTCACGCTCCCTAGGGGCAGCTTTTGAACGGCTGGGGAGGGGGCGCTGCTGGCTCCGCCTACGCCTCGTTCCCCTCACTCACGAGGGCTGCCAGGTCCTGGCGGCTCCCTCAATTAGGCTCGATGCCAGAAAAATTAGCCCTGCCTGGCCCGATCCCCTGCTCCGCTGCAGAACACGTCTGCCCCAGAGCCGATCGCCTCAGCAAAAATAATAACAATAACAATGATAAATGATAAAGGTCCTCTTAGCATGTGTTTTCTAACAATTTTTTCACTGATCTAAAATAGTCTTGGATAAAATAGAACTGGACAGACTGTTGCCCACTGTGGAAGTCACTTATTTACAAGGAAACTATGTATTCAGTCAATGCAAGTGTGAAACTATTACACATATTTAAACAAATTACAACATTATTCATGACATAATATCTGATATTCACCACTGCAACAGGAAGACCTGGTTTTAAGACAGATGACTTTTACAAGCAGATGTTACCTGTTTACTTCACAAAAAGTAATGATTATCAGTATCAAAAATACTAGCAGAAAGTACAATGGCTGAATTCAGCACACACTTTGAAGTTGAATACAAAATGTTACAAGTCCAGATAATAATTTTGCAAAATCATGGCCTAGCTGTGATACCAAGGTCATCAAAGAAGACTGTCCTTCCATTGTTATAAACACAGGGATTGTAATAACCTTCAAAACCTAAATCATAATTTTTTGATATTAAAGTGTTAGAGTAGGTTTTCTTGAGAAAAAAACATGGCTTAAATAACTCAGTACCAGCTCTGATCACTGCTGGACAACCTGGCAACAGTATGTCTGAAATTACAGAACTTCAAAGGGTGCACCTGGCTTGAGAAGAGAGAATGGAATTGCAAGAGGTTGTGAGCATTCTGTCAAAACATAAGCCTTTTTGTCTTTACACACAAACACACACACAATAATAATAAAAAAGTAAACAAAGCCCATCCAAACAATAAATAAGTCATACTACATCAAAGGCTTTGTCTGATATATAAATACAGAAGAAGTGTAATTATTGACTTTTAAAACTTATAAATTGGGCATTGGAGATACAAGAACAACATAGGATGGCTCTGTGTTTCTTTGAATGGATGAAAGAGTATAGTTTGAAGTTTAGTTCATCCTTTTCTTTTAATCAGGATCTTTTGGAGAAGGCAGTCAGAATTGTAAGTGCAACTGCATTGCTAAGCCAGCTATTAACATGATCTTAATGACTGGATACAGTACTCAGCATGGACTTTCCTCCATTTACCCTCCAGTATGCTCAGTAAAATGGCACATTTTCTTTCAGTCTTCTCTTCATGGTCAATATTATTGGTGTATTGGATTTCTGAAGACTAGGAACTTTTTTTTTTTTTTGAAAAAGGTAAAGGATTTGACAAAAGCAAAGCAAAATCAGTGTTTTGTTTTCAAGTAACTGGGTTGTTTGTTACCTTACTGATAAGATTAATTTAGTTTTATCTTCTTTATGGCACTGCTAAATAAAACACAGAAAACAAGGCTGTGACATATTTTTTAACATGAGATCATTTATTCATAAGAAAAGTCCTACTTCAAATTGAAAAGGTCACTTGGAAAGAAATTGAGGACAATGGTTGCTTTAGATAATAACTAAAAGAAAAAAATACATATTCAAAGAGAGTTACCTTTTCAGAATTATTTAAATATCACATCATTGACAACAAGCTGATCTCATAGACATCAAACCATGTTCCCTAGAGAATGTCCTGAAGTTAAGATTTCATCTAGACTTCTAATATTTTGCAAGGTTAAGGACCTGTTCTTTTAAACCTTTCTGCTGTTAGTCAGTTGGGATGTGTGACTACTCATTTTCAAAGAAATAGAATTGTCTGCTTAAGGACATTTATATAAGTTTGCCATGTGTTTGCTTGTTGAAATGTGGACACTCAGATAACCATTTAGGACTATCTACTGAGCTCATAGTAAGTGAAATGCTGTTGAAATTAAATGATTCCCGATTGAATCAGTTTAACCCAAAGCCATTTGTTCAGTTCTATCTGACACAGGGCAACAGTCTTTCTTCCTCACGTAATGATATAACAAAGGAAATGTGGGTGAGAGGAGAAGAAGCAAGTCACAACCTTGTGAGCATTCTCAAAGTGTGAATGTACAATACTATTTTCATCAAACAGCTTATATTTAAAATATAAGGCTGTAACCACAGGGAAAGAAATGTGAGGGAAAACAAACAATCATCAACAACAACAAAACCCTAACAAAACCAAACCCAAAAAATAAAAATAAATAAATGTATAATGTCTATGCTGTTTCTACGAAGATTGAGTATGACTTAAAATAGCTTGAGGTTATTAACACTGTAAATCTTTCTGAGAGAGATTTCAGCTGCATGCAGAAAATCAGCATATTACGGATCCAACATAAATCACACAATTTCAGGCTAGTAATTACATTGTCTATTATATCCAAAGTTAAAAAACCTTACAAGCCTTTCCCTCTATGTCCTCCACCTGAAAATCTCTAGCCAGTTGATCAAGTCCATCTAGATCTCTGGTCTGGCAAACTAATTTTTAGTTAGTTTGCAAGAGTGAACTATTTGTATGTGTAGCATTTTATGGTTGAATCAAAATTCATCTATTCTTTGTAGAAAATGGGAAAAAAAAAACAACACATTGTGACCTCACTGCAAACCACTTCCAATTTTAACTAAGGCCCTTGGCATGGCAGTACTTAATTATGAAATTGCTTTCACACGTGCTTTAATTGTCAACATTGTTACTCATATATGAGATATTAAGTTCAGATATAAGCTACTCAGAAGAGTCATGACTAGAAGGTTTAATTAGAACCAAGGGTATTTAATGCCACACTTTGCCATGTTAAATATATGAACAATGTATAAATAAAGGAAGATTGTAATATCTGCATATTTTTTTCTCCATTATATCCACACTAAACACATTCACTTCATTGAAAAAAATAGCCAGAAAGTGTGCCGGAGCCTGTGAGATCTGAAGAGTATAAATATTCCTTTGGACATGAGGTCGTAAGAATCACAGAATCATAAATTGAATTGGAAACATTAGAGACCATCCAGTCCCCCCCCCCGCCCCCATCCCCCGCCATTGGCATGGACATCTTCCAAACCAGGTTTCCCAAAGCTCCATCCAGCCTGACCTTCCTCAGCTTTCCTGTAGCCCCCCTTAGGTACTGAAAGGCTGCTATAAGGTCTCCCTGGAGCCTTCTCTTCTCCAGGTTGAACAACCCCAACTCCCTCAGCATGTCTTCATAGAAAACGTGCTCCAGCACTTTGATCATCCTCATGGACATCCTAAGGGGGACCATGCAATCTAATAAATCATGTCCTACTTGTGCTGGAGGCCCCAGACCTAAAAGCAGTAATCCTACAATTAGATTTTATACTTCCTCTGTATAATGTTTGAGATATTCACACATGGCATTTGTGCAGTCCTCTGTCTTCTACCTACAGAGAAAGAAATAATTTATAATTTATTATTGGAAAAGGAAAGAAGATAATATGAGAGATGGTTAGAAAAATATGGGTTTAATTCACTGTTTTATTTCTTTTTTCTCCACAATAACTTCATAGTAAATAAAGCTAGTTCAGATATATAGTATCTAACTGTGATTTAAGAGCCAAACCAAACCAAAACTAAACAAACTAACTTACAAACACCCTATTGTATTATAAAAGTTATGTAATACATATGAAAAATGATATGAGTTTTCTAACTCAAAATTTTACAATCATTGTAACAGTACTGAAACATCAGTTGGATTAATAAAATGGATATTACTACACACATTTTATTTATTTTCAATAAGTGGAACATCTGTCTGGGGATGCCCTTATAGAATTTTCTAAAGGACAAGAAACATTCATTATAAAGCTTGGTAAAAACTTGAAATGTAGTTTAATAATTGATTGAAGTGGTAAACAGAGTATGGTACATAGACTGTCATGAGCATTTGATTTTAATGATAAGTTACAGCACACTTAAAAACTATTCATGGAAATCATGATTGAAAGGGATATTTTATTATATTGTTCAGACCTTACATGAAAAATAAACCTAATTTGCAGATAAAATAAACTCTCCGCATACCTGTTTCTTATTTTAAATTTTTCACAGAAAAGACAAGCTTAGAATATAGTCTGTGCATGTAAGAAAAGCTTATACTGAGTGAACTTGCACACAAACACACACACTCAAAAAGCATTAACAGGAAGACACATTTGTGAAATTCAAACTAGAAAGAACAAGTATTAAATATCACTACTTAATCCTATGTAAGTCTTCCCACATCACTGGGGAAGTGAAGGGAACACAACAAAGTCACAGATAGTATGCACAATTATTATTATTATGCACAATTCCACGCTTTATAATTGTGGTACTTTGAAAGGTATGACCTGAATTTACATGCTGACTATTAGGGAATCTTCATCTGCGTAAACACTAACCTTAACCTTTTGCTTTGATCCCTACAGCTGTTGTTTCTTGTCTTTTAATTACTTGTTTAGTTCTGTTCACAGATTCTCTAAATACATTTATTTCTAAACATAAGGTCTTAACTGCAGGTCTTGTATTATATAATTAATATCAGTATTTCTGGCCTGTGAGAACCTTCTCTGTTCTTCTAATTGCTTTTGAATTTATTTTGTTATTTTATGCCATTTTATAGTTAACTGTGAAACCTATCAGATAGCAAAAGTTTGGAAAAAGTTTGGAAAAACAATAAGAGACTTAAAGAAGTAATCACTGTGAATTATTGGAGTCAGTAATGCTTCAAAAATCAATGAGAGAAAAATATTACTCTTTTTAAGCATCATATTACAACAACGTTTTGTTGAAAACTGTTTTCTACATCCAATTTAGGAAGGCATCTGCTCATGTTTACTTAAAACAAAAGGGTGGTTGACTTAATGAATTATTTACAGATGTGCAATATGGTAACAGTATCATTATGAACTCTCTTCTAAGATCTCCTCTGGCTATTCCTGGCAGGGTGTCAATTTGCTTGTTTTTATGGTAGGTACATGAAATTATAGAGTTATTTTCTGAAATGAGATTCTGCTATTCTACTTGCAAGATGTTAATCAAGTCAATGAACAGAACTGCATCAGTATTCTGTCACTGGGAAAAGTTTTATTTCTTAATAAAAGAACACTGTTTTTTAATACAGTTTGAGCCAGAATTTTTGAAGTTGATGTGTGATAATCTAGCACAAAAAAATAGTTTCTGAAAACTAGAAAATTTCAGTACATATTCTTAATAGTAGGAGCTTGTAGTAGCTTTTAAAATAAGTTTTAAACATTATTTTTTTGTTTGTTTATTTTGAACTTTCCTCTTTCTATAACAGCATGCTAAGTGCCGAACTGATAATCAAACCATCACCAGTGACATTCTAAAGTCAGAGGGACAAAACCCTATGCCAGGAAGGATCCAGAAATATAAGAACCCCTTTGTAGCAGTGGATACAACTTTCAAGCCATTTGGGTTACTGAAGCATTAAGGCCTCAGGTTTGCAAAGCTTAAAGAGGATTTTTGATGGTATCCCACCAATTCATTTCAACATATAAAGTAGAAGAAAAGGACTTAATGGAAACATCTCACATTTGCATAACCCCATTGAGCTGTTATCAATACCTCACCATCAGAATAGAAAAGAAAATCAGGTGGGGATTCCCTAACGCTCTGCTCCCAATCACATACTATTTAAATCACTAATGACGTAGATAATGGACTAGGTCATAATTAGTACATTTGAAGACCACACCAGGCTAAAAGTAGTTGCATATACCAGAGGGCAACTTTAGAATATAAAATGGTCTTGACAAACTGAATAAATAACCAGACAGAGGAAAAAGAAGGAAAAGAGAGAAAGAAAATGAAAAGAAGGAAAGAAGAGATGGAGTACAGAAAATTATTCTTGTAGGTAGGAATAATAATCTAGGTAGGAATAATCAGTCATTCAGATGTGGAGTGTGGAAACACTGCTCGGTGACAGTTCTGCACAAAAGGATCTGCATGTTGTGTTTAATTGTACATAGAACACGAATCTTCAGCATTCTCTTGCTGCAAGGAAGACACTTCTGGATGCATAAATTATACATGATTATACACATGATTATACACAAAAGAAGCAATATCTCTCAGTTCTGCTGTTGTCTTAACTCTCTTTACTCTTCTCCAGGAAAGGTGTTCTTCTCCCATTGGTCTGTAAGAGAGGCCTGAAACATATGACTCATGGAGACTGTACTGACTTTACTGCTTTATCCTGAAGGAGCAAAACACAGAAGAGGGTTTTGTTTGTTTGTTTGTTTGTTTGTTAAGAATAACAGCTACGTGCCTATCCAACATCCTAATGCTATGTGTTTAACACACGCTTTCTTATGCTTATAATTATGCTTGCTTTACTTACATGTGAATTGAACAAATTGAACCCAGGAGATACTACCTTATCCTTACTTAACAGTTGCTTTGCAGCAGGACACCACACCTCACAGGGAGAGGAAAGGGGAGAAAAAAAAAAAAAAAGAAAAAAGTAAAGAAGTCTCATTTTAGAGACTCAACTGTTAAGAACCTGTGAGCCATATTATTTTCAAATACACCTCTTTGCAGTGGTATAATAAACAATGTGGTTTTACAAATTATTTTTGTGTATTCAGCTGGGGTGATAAATTGATGAATTGATGTTCCATCTTAACACAGATCTCATTTGTGCTGGGTCACTTTTTTTTTTTCCCTGACCTAAGCAGTACACTTATTTTCCTTTGGTTAAAATTTTCTGGCAACTTTAGTATTTACAAAACAGGTCTAGACTAAAGTGGAAAAGATTACAGGGGTGCATCAAGTCATTGTGTAATTGGTTAATATGGACAGGTTCTGGATGACATTGTGTTCTCTGTGGTGTTTTGTCTGCAGAAAGAAAAGAACAAGAAAGCTAGTAGCTGCGTGTGTCTGGCATCCAGAAAAAACTACTTTCTCTGCATTTATTACATCCAAGTTGTGTACTCTGAGAGAAATTATAACTGTGCTTTCTTTTGAGGGGATAAAAAACAGTCACTTTGACAATTTTATGGTCAGTTTGAATAACATATGAGTAAATGGGCATTTTTTTTAGAGTTGTGAGGGGGATTTAACATTTTCAAGGGAGGCAGATCTGGAAAACTTCAGTGGAATGTCCCAGGACACAGGAAGAGGCAGCTTCTTAACTCTTGTTATAGACACCAAGGAATGGGCGTTAGTGTTTATGTGTAGAAATAATGTTAGGAAGCTCCTTACTCTGTTGCTTTGAAAAAAATAATTTTATCTGAAATCCTCTTAGAAGAATCTTCCTTTATCTGATTCAACTGAGAGATATTCCAGCCCTATTCTTTGCAACTTAAAAATTAACCAGGTATTGTTTTGAGCTGTGCAATATATTGTGTTGACTAGTGCAGTATATTAATGAGTGTTCCAAGAAACTTTTCAAACATATGTGGGCCAGAGTCTTATTAACTTCACAGAACAGACCTGTTTTTTAGGTATCTTTCAGCACAAAGGAGAAAGGAACTCAAAACTCGTAAAAACACAGTGTGTAATTTTAGTTAATTTCTCTGGTTCATAAAAATGCATTTCCAGTTAGTATGGCTGATGGAGCCAGTTTGTGTCAAGGGTAGATAGAGTGTAGACTGGACTCAATTAATTAAATGAGGGTCTAGGTCATGAAGCCTTCAGCAGTTCTAGACTTTCAACGTAAAAACAGACTGTGTAATCAGCCTTTCCCTTACAAATTTGTGTTTGAAAAATACATTGTATTTATTGAAGACAGGGGAAGAAGGGATAAAGTGAACAATTTAGGAATAACAAATTCAATTATATTTATAGCTAGTGCATAATCCAACACTTCTGTGACATTCCTTGATCCATCTTCAGCAAGAAACTAGATTCTCCTAACTGTGTGCTTCCCTGTATTGCTGAGCTGCCAGGATGACCACCAAGCAGTAGCAATATGAACATCTTGGTGTATCTGACAGTGGTAGAGGATGATGTATGGGACAGGACATTAACTACTTAGTAGGTTGATCTCATTTTTTTTTTCCTGGGGTTCAGTGAGGCTTTGCAGTCTCAGAGATGTCACTCCTATCTATAATGACAATTTTACTCAGAAAGGCTTATAACCAATACCTCTGTTCCCCATTATTCATCTGTTCACATACATGGCAGTATATCAGATGAGAAGCCTAGAACACTCTCAGGCTGTCTGGCCAAGGTTATGCTGTTTGCTACTGAATAAGTTTTTATAACTGCTTCTTCTTAAACAAAGTGATATTAATATTCAACTTGTATGAAGCTGTATAAAATGTCTTGTGGCCCCAAACTATCTCCTGTGTGTTTCCACTTCACAATGCAATTGCTGTTTTAATGTTTTATTTATTTATTTATTTTATATATATATTTTTTATTTATTTATATTTTTACATTTCCCTTCGGGGTGAGGGGTAGAATGGAGGGTGGAGGGTGTTTGATGTTTCTATCTTGGCTAGTCCTGTGATGTACAAACTGTGGAAGCAGAGAAGTGGCTCCAGAGGATGAGAGTTTCAGGAAATGAGGTAGAGCTCTTCCTATGTCTTTGCACAAGCTCTACCCAAAAAGCATGGTTCATGCTGCTGCCTGATTGCTGCCTGAACCTTGCAGAACTGACTCTCACCACTGCCACTGAACTCAGCTTTGGGACATCTTGAGTCTGAGAATTTCACTTTATATATTGCCAGACCAACTTCTGGCTGCCAGTTCAGGTGTTGAGTTAAAAATAGGCAAGAACATTTACAGACATACTGAGGTGAATGCCTATCTTCTCCCATCCCCACTCTCAGGTCCCTTTGTTCACACATGTTACAGGATACCCCATGGTCTCAGTGTCCCCCAGGGTCACCCTTTGTCTTATTGTATTTTTTCCAGAAAACATTTTCAGCCCCAACAGCTGCTGGCACATTTCTTACATGTGCTTGAGCAGGGGCCACCTGTGCCTGTCTGACATAGTTTGGTCTTGGGATGGGTTTTCTTTTCAGGGCTGTTTCTATCACTGAAGAAAAAAAAACATGAAGAGAGATGTGAGGCATAACTGAGAATGAAGGACTGTAAGGGAGGAGTGGAAAAAGAAAAGGATGGTTGGAAGTAAGGAAGAATACGTATCAAAGAGAAGATTGCAAAAAGTAAGGATCACCAGTAGGAAAAGTTATAACTAATGTGTAAGAATGTCTGTCACCACTAAGGGAAGTTCTGTGAAGTGCTACTTTCCAAATATATTGTCAGGTAAATGTCACAGAAATTTTGAATAGTCACCTGCCTCTCAAGTTAATCACAATTCACTTATTTTGAGAGTTTGATCTCAGTTTCTAAATGTGTGAAAATAATCAGAGTAAGATTTATCACAGAAATAGTATGGGATTAGTTCTATTATTTGTCTGGATACTTGTGTGAAAAATATCTTCTGAAACACAAGTACAAATTAGTCTCACAATTTTTTCCAGATTGAAATGTTTTCTAGAAATTTACACTCTATTTTACCAGAAATTCTTATTAAACAAGCATGTGCATTGTGTATTTGCAAATATTTGTCCACCTTTTTGAAATGTGGGTACAACAATAGATAATTTCTTGTAATTTTGAAAGTCCGAAATAGCCACAGACATAATAAATCACTTCAGCGTAAAAGACACACAGATGTTAGCAGGATGTCTTTGTCACTGTTTTAACATGAACTATTATTTCCTGCATTTTCTGTGAATGCAGACAATGATAAAAGCAAAAAGGAAATGAAAGATGAGGCTGATAGAGGAGGCCACAGATCCACAAATTTTGCCTTTTATTGAAAAAGAAGCTCAACTTATGGACTATATGATAACCAAAATGTTTTGGCTATTTATTTATTTTGTAATCACTGTTGTACTTTTAAAATTTCTTGTAGTCCTTTTTGGAGACTTAGGTCATTATATGACATAACATAGAATTATGAATTAAATATGAATTTAATGCAAATTGTCATATTTTTATGTCAAAAGGGAAATGCAAGGAGAAGGAGAAAAAATTCAAGGAATGGATATCTGGTAATGACAAATCTTCCATATTATTATTCCCAGTGATCATTAAAAATACATGTATCTGCAATCTAAAATGCAGTGCTGGGCATTTTAAATAGTAAGTGCTGTCCAAGCATCAGCATTGTCTTAATATACATTATTATGATTTTACTATTTTCCTAATTAATATTTTAGCAATAATCATATTGTCAGGTTCCAATGTACTGTTTCACATATTTAGTTTCCAAACATGCCTTTTAATGAGGTTGCTCAGAGAATAAATAGTTTTCATATAGTATATCAGATTCAGCTTCCTGTGTTAAACTAAATATGCCACATGAATACTAATTACTTGTACAGACCAAATTATAAAAGTCTAGTGAAGAACAATGCACATCATGCATTCTGCTCCTACTGTGATAAAAGCCATATCAAGAGAGAGAAATAACTGTTCAGATGTTCTCAGAAGTTGACAAATTAAAATAAAAAGTCCTCAAAATTGTTAAATTAAATTTAATGTGTGACAATATTCAAAACCCAGGAGCTTTTGCACTGAGCAAATATACTGTACATACTAAATGGCTGTAAGCAACAGATCTATGCTGCTTGCAGTACTGTTAAGAACGTTACATTAATCAACCTCATAACCAAAATACTGTACAGTGTTCTTGGATGTTAGTCTTCAGATACATAGAAATTCAGTCTGTGTAAATGACACTGCTTACATAAATGTTCTTGGCATATTGAAGACATTGCTTTTCAGGGAAATAGTGTGGTCAGATGTGACAGTGGGGTTATAAGACCCTCTCAGGAAGAACCAAGTGAGAAAATTTCTTTACAAGAATATGGTACAAACACTATTCCAAAGATTTGCTGTCAGGCTGCTCATGTAAAATATATTTTGAATATAGAAAAACATATTAAAGCCTCTTTATAAAAATGTTTCAATGCAAATAATCATGGAATGTTTCATTTAAAAGCCAAAAAAAAAAAAAAATCACATTGAAATTGTCATTTCAACAATTGTCAATTCAATAATTTCAAGGTAAGTTACTTTACCTATCAAGGTAAAGTAATAACAATTGACTTAGATACCCATTTTCTATCCTGTTACCAAAAGCTGATACTCTCAAAGGAATCATTATCAAAAAAATAGTGTAAGAAAAATCAATATGTCAAAATTGCATACAAGACTGGTATTCAGAGACTAATGAAATATCTTTGTATCAATAACTTCCAACAATAACTTCCAATAAATACAGAATTAATCAGCTGAATTCATCAGGTAGCAACTAGGTGTTATTTAGGTTTCAATGGACAAGAACAGGAGAGCCAAGAGTATATCACCATAAGAATAATATTCTACAATGTGTTCAGCAAAGGTTTGCACCACCCCACGAGTATTAGTATAACTAAATAAAAGAACACAACCTTAAAGACAAGATATGAGGACAGGGAGAGAGTGATGGAAAAATTGTCTGTCTTACCAAAAAGTAAGAATAAGGTTTTGTTCTCAAGAAGTAAAGATATAAAATTTGGACATTCTGCTCCATCCTTCCTGATGATATGGAACAACAAAACATGTTTCCATTTCTTCCAGGGAGAACAGTGAGTGTCATTTCCAAATTTCAGGTCAACGGTACATAAAAATTTACAGTGGACCTGACATCATGACACAGAACTCGTCATGCCAGTCTTTGGTCAGGTTTCATTAGAACACATTGAATTACTTCTCTCAGTTTTGGAGGACCAAAGGGCAGGAATAGTCAGGTTTGAGGACTCTGCTCAAACTACATTCCACTACATTCTACTTCATAAGGGCCTATTCATACAACTTATGGTCATTTACAACCATCTACAACCATTTACTCAGGTCATTTACATCACTGACATTTTTTTTTTTTTTTCATGTTTTGAAGATGAAAAAGATCAGTTGGGATAACATGGTCTGAGTCTGCCACTAAAAGCTACTAAGGATTTTTTTGATTGTTCCACAAGCTGGATTTTTATTCTGATAATATTCATTAGAGAGGCTTCTAGTTAGTACTGTCAGACAGTTTTTCCCTTTGAGATTGACAGGAAAGTTTTGCATGCGTGAGATATTAAAATACTTCTAGCAAAATATAACTACATTTATTTCAATTTCAACAAACCTCACCTGCCTCCAGCTTGAAATTTCAAGAAACCTCACCTGCCTCCTATTTTGAAATAGTAGTTGTGCTACTATTTCAAAATAGTAGCACAAATTTCAAAATTTCAATTTCAAAAAAGTTGTGCTACTGAAATAGTAGTTGTGCTACTATTTCAAAAGAATTAAATGAAGGTTATCATATTTTTGTTTCATTTGCCAATGGATCTTCCTTTTAGCAAAGCAGTTATGTTTTCGTATTTTCTAACACCTTCACTCCCTTTCCTTGCCCTCTTCCTCCTCCTCCTCCCACCCCCAACAAAAAAGAACAAAACAAAACAAAGCACAAACACCAACAAACCTGCAGAAAGAAAGAGGAGCAAATCAACAGCTTGATTAGGTATTTCTCCTTCTGACAATTTCTTTGGAGATATTAAAAAGGCATCTGAACATGGTCTTGGAAAAACTGCTTTCTGCTTGAGGAAGGGGGTCGAAATTTACGACCTCAAAAAGTCCCTTCAACCTCAACTGTTTTTGTGAGTCTGTATATCACTTCAGCATATGGGTCACTCAATGGCTCACCTATGTGAGAATTAAAGAAAAGGCCATGTAGCTCTAACATAGAAAAGAGCCTATCTGGAGAAAACATAAAGAGAACGCTGTCAGTTCCATCAGGACAGACAGATCACAGTTGTGACCAGCAGAGTGATAATGCAACAAAGGAAGTGTGGATGGAACAGGACTACCCTAGACAAGATGTGTAAAGTTTATCACTCAGGATTGTTTTTAAGATGTTTCATCTATTTTCTTTCTTCTGTTCTGTGCTATAAAGTCTGCTGAATTGTAACAAAGTGAAGTTGAGGATTATAGGAGAAATACCTTGGCTATCAGAGGGGAGTGGGGGTGATACAATTACTGATGAAGTCCACAAAGCTGCAGTTATCTTCCCTATTCAGGTTCATAATTTCTCCTAATAAGGTTTCATATATTAGATTTCTCTTTATGATTTTGTTTTCTCATCCATTTATGTGGAATTTGACAAAACACTGGGATAACTATTAAATAAGTCAGTGTTCAGTACAGTTTGTTAAAAAACAAACAAAAAAATTAAGCCTCTTTTCAGTTCACAGTATGCATATGATACCTTTATACAGCAGTGTGTAATAACAAAGAAAAATCTTGACTTCTTTGTATTTCTTATTTTGCCGCAGTTTCTCGTGTCATTGTCATGCCCCAATTAAGACAGAAATTTGGGATTGAAGATATATGTTTTTCCCCTTTTTCTCTGGCAAGCTAAAACAGGAAATGCTATGGTATTTATACCATAATTCATATTATTCTCTTCACAGAATTGTGATTTTTAAACATTATAAACAAACAAACAAACAAATAAATAAATAAACAAATAAATAAATAAATAAATAGAGTGTTTTTTGCTCAGATTAGGTCTGTGTCTTTGAAAAACACTGTGTTAGAATGTTAATTGAGTTTGACATAAGCATGGATATAAAATGCATCATGCCACTCAACTTACCAGCAGTGAAACTGATTACCAATTATAATCATTCTCTGCATGGTGACAGCATACCAAGATGGAGATGTTGAATATTTCAGTTTGCAATATTATCTGGGTTGTTTAAAGTACTGACTACGTGTCCTGAAACCAATAGAGGTAATTGGTATGCATGTAAGAGCTGGCAGTCTGAGCACATCACTTATTTATAGAGTCTTTTGATGTAACTCTGTGGAAAAAAATGTTAATAAAACATGGTTCAAAGGAAAATTTACACTCACCATTATAATATGACATAAAGTACAAATTATTGTACCTAAATAACTGTTTTCTAGTGAATAGTATTCTTTTTTCCTTTTATTGAACTAGTCCACTGAAACCTAACAGAAAGGGGGAGGGGAACACAAAGAACAAGAAGGCTATTAGCTCTTTTCATTTTCTGATCCAGCTATCTGGAAATTAAGATACATACACAAGACAGGGAGTGGAAAATCACTGGGTATGTCATTGCTTTCATAACCTTCTTATTTGCTCCACAAATTGGTTTATGGTCCTCTTAGGGCATGTTCATCAACAGACTCCATGTCAACAATTGATATGAAGCTTCAAATGGACCAGAAAACAGGATACAGGAGGAAACAAGGTGACCTTAGCTGAAAGGCAGCAAGACACTTATATTAGCCATCATGTAAGTACTTATTTGGCAAGGACACCAGTAATCTTAATTTCTCTACAAACAGGATGACAAATATAAAATTTTGGTATAATATTAATAGATTTTTTTTTCCTGTTTCTTTCTCTCTCTCTCTCTTTTTTTTTTTCTTTTTTTTTTCCTCTGAACAGATCAGAAACCTTATGCAGAATCAAACTGTGTATCAGAGGCAAGAAAAACATAGAGCTTCTGGTTAACAAATAAGGAGGAAAGAAATACAACATTAACAAGAACTGGTAAAAAGCAACTTCATTAGTTGCAAAATTCTTCGAGAGAGGGAAAACTTTAAAACTGAAGACAAATGAAAAGAACAAAGTTAGAGAGACTAGACTATTTCAGGTGAACAAAATATTATTATACCATAAACCTAAATATTATTATACCATATACTAAGAAATTTCTCATTTTCATTAATGACTGAATTCCTATGTTAGTAACCCTGTGGTGGCAAATTAAAGTTGACCAAATGCTGACTATTGTAATTTCATTGAACATTGTCATTTCTTGCTTTTAAGTGTTTCACTGTGTCACCTCAATGAGCTGGACATGGGCTTTTAAAGAACTATTTGTATTTCATGTAATTTCAACTGCAAATTAATGATACCTTTTGGTCTTTAATCCTTACCCCATGACACCTGCCCATCATGGAAATGAAAACTCCCCACAAATCCAGAGACTGTTCAATAACATATAAAAAGATCCTAGCACCTTATAGATCTTTCCTTACAGAGAAACAGGTGCCAGAAAAAAAAATATTAAAAAAAAAAAAATAATTAAAATCCACGCAATGAGTGAATTCATATAAGTAACTTCCACACCCAGATAGTTTAATTAAAGTAATTTTAAACCTTCACTTTTGCCATGGAAGGTTACACCTATTCATCAAATATATTTTTTGATCTTGTGACTCATCTGTGGAGCTGCAATCATGCATCTTGATTCCATTTTAGCACAATGGAATACCTGATATTACTTTTCTACTCTACTTTAATATTTAAAGAGGTTGAAATGAAATGTGTATTTACAAGCACATCCTCTTGAGACTATAATTTTGCTGAAGCAATATTTAATTACTTATAGCATATTTGTATGATTACAGCATGAAGAGGAATATTGGCAGTGAAACATGGGTAAGGTCAAGTTCCCTGCAGGTTGACTGATATTGAGATTGTAAATCCAGAAGAAAATACCATTGATACAAGGTGAGTAGAATAAATAAATAAATAAATTTGCTGAATTTTATGTGTTGCTGGGCTAACCAAAATCATATTTTATTCATGAAGAACATAGTATAATGTTTGAATGTAAAGCATTTTTTCCCTGGTGTCAAAGTACTCGATGTCAAGATAGAGTAGAAAGGAAGAATATAGGAGTGCACATACACAGACACACAATAGCTTTTTGGAACTCTATTACAGGATCAAGCACACTACTAATAAAGAAATTCACACAACATGAGGAAGTAGGGCCTGATGAACAGTGTAAGACAAGTGAGTAAGCAGCCTGTTTGCAACCAAACTACATGTGTAGAGCCTGACTTTGGCAAGAAAAGCTCCAGGCTTATACATGGAAGTCATCTTTTCCAAAGACTATTTTGAAAGGTTGCTCTGCAGGAGGTGGGCATAGATCAGTCAATAGGATTTAGACCTGTGTAACAGCAGCTGCTGTAGGAGCTAGCTGTAGAGGGACTACTTGTTACATTGATGGAGCACTGAAGTTAGGCCATTATCCACTTATGCGTTTGTAATCAGAGTAGTCAAAATTTATGAGTAATAGCATTTTTTTTTAAGAGCTGAAGTGAAATAAAGTTTAAATTCAGTGTAAAATTCTGATTGATCTGTGCAAGAAATGACATTAGATACACTGCTAGTACCTGTAATGAAACTCAAGACATACAGTATGGTAACTCATTAATAACATGTATTATTAACACCTGTAAAGAAAACCCATGTGATACAAAAATTGCTGTTGATATTTTGGTTTCTAATCCTCTTCAGTCAACATGAAGACTGCCTTTTATGGCTCATAGGGGCTGAGATCTGGCCTTACTTGCTCTCTTTAAATTCACTCCACCAACTCTTTTCTCCAGCCTGGTAGCCTGTTTGTCACCGAGACTCTAACTAGAGCCCATGGCAGTGGTTTCACTGCTGCCTCCCTGAAGTATGCACACTTGCTGCAAGCCAGCTAAGGGTGGGTGCTGGGCTGTAATTACACTGATGTTACTTAGATCCAACATAGCACTTGTGGGTGAGGAAGGGCAGGCTTAGTATAACCCCCAGCTGCAGCCCAGCATGGCTAGTTTTGGGTGCAGCAGCAGAGCAGTCAATCTCTTCTAAAAACCTTGGAATCCATTGAGTCCACTGCATGGTTTTCATGGGTGCCAAATTTTAAGGCTGAAACCATTCCTTGCGTATCATCAAGGATGCAGCTGTCAGGAGGGGAAAATTAGTTTGACTTATCCTCAGAGAATGTTACACTAATTCAGGAAGTGCACACAAAGGACATAAGAAACAAACATCAATTAGCAGAAGAAACATGAAAAATATCTTTCAGCATCTGCCCTGCCCTTTATTATTATTCCAAGTACATTCATCCTCTCAGACTGCTTCATTATTAGCAAATTGTAAAATAAAAACTGAGTATTTTTATCTTCCCAATAAAAACACTGAATCTCATTTCCTTTGCAGGAAGATTTCCATGACTGGCACAAAGAGAAGTATCCTGCAGTATATATTGCAGTCACCCTATTCACAAAAAAAAAAAAAAAAAAAAAAAAAAAAAAAAAAAAAAAAGTCTTTAAAAGAACAGAAATGACCTTTCTGATTTGTAGAAAAAAGACATGTTAATAATGAAATGACTGTGGCGTCTTTATGAAGGCATCATGTTTTCAGTTAAATACTGAAAAAACAAACTATTGATTGAACTGCTATAAGAGCAAAGATCATAAGAAGAAAATACATGTTGAAAGAGATTCTTTTGTTTCAGATTTAAAAAGTGTGTTTACTACACTTATTAGCATATTAGTGTTAATTGAACAACATTAGAGTTTCAGAGGCTGCACATTATATGAGAAGGAAGAAAAGATGATATTTCTGGAAAACCTTCATCTCAGAATCTATTTCACTTTCATTGCTTCATCTACAGATACACACATGGTATCAAGAAAGCAGAGGTCATGTCTACAATGCTCCCCAAATCAGAAGTGGTTGTGAGTCTTTGCTTGTGGTCTTACAGATGCTTTGCAGCTTGCATGAGGAGGTCAGCAAGCAGGGAATCACTTATAGAATCACAGAATCATAGCATAGTTTGGGTTGCAAGGGATCTTCTAGTTCAAACTCCTGTGCCTTGGGCAAGGACACCTTCCACTAGGCCAGGTTTCCCAAAGCCCCATCCAGCCTGGTCATGAACACTTTCAAGGATGGGGCATCCACAGCTTCTCTATGCAACCTGTTCTAATGCCTCGCCTCCCTTAGAGTGAAGAATTTCTTCCATATATCTAATCTAAATCTACCTACTTTTAGTTTAAAGCTATTCCTCCTTGTTCTATAACTACATTTCCTGACACAGAATCCCTTCTCAGCTTTCCTGTAGGCCTCTTAGATACTGGAAGGCCACTGTAAGGTCTTCCCAGAGCCTTCTCTTTTCCAGGCTGAACAACTCCAACTACCTCAGCCTGTCTTCATAGGAGAGGTGCTCTAGCCCTCTGATCATCTTTGTGGCCCTCCTCTGGACTTCCTCTGGACTTTTTCTAACACTTTCATGTCCTTCTTCTGCTGGAGGTCCCAGAGATAAATGCACAGGTGCAAGGTGGGTCTCACAAGAGCAAAGGGGGATCACCTCCCTTGCCCTGATGGACATGCTTTTTTTTGATGCAGCTCAGTATACAGTTGGCTTTCTGGGCTGAAAGAACATATTACACGCTTATGTAGAGCTTCTCAACAACCAACATACCTAGGTTATTTCCATCAGGGTTGATCTCAATCCATTCTCTGCCCAGCCTGGATTTGTGTTTAGAATTGCCTCAGTCCAGATGAAGGACCTTGAACTTGGCCTTGTTGTGCCTCATGAAGTTCACATGGGTCCACCTCTCAAGCTTGTCCAGGTCCCTCTGGATTACATCCTTTCCCTCCAGCATGTTGACCACACCACACAGCTTGTTGTCATCAGCAAACTTGCTGAGGGTGCGCTCAGTCCCACTGTCCATGTCACCTACAGAGATATTAAACAGCTCCAGTCCCAGTATTGACTCCTGAGGACCCCCATTTATTACTGATCTCTGCTTGGATATTGAGCCATTGACCACAACTCTTTGAGTTCAGCCATACAGCTAATTCCTTACCCACCAAGTGGTCCATCTGTCAACTCCAACTCTCCAATATGAGACAAGGAAATCATGGGGGACATTGTAAAAGTATCGGTCACTTGCAGGCTTGCTGCCTCTGTGGACAGAGAATTTATTTTTTATTTTTCCCTCCTACATAGACTTCTAATGTCCTTCAAAACATGTTGGAGAAAGAGATGAAAATTTGGTCACTCCTCACACCATATCTAACTACATCCTTCATCTACTTCCAATGTCTTTTCTTTATGGGGATTGGGAAAACTTTCACATTTTAGAGAAACGGGGAAGAAAGCACAAAATGGAATTAATGTACAATTTTCAGAACTTTATTAACCTTTTGAGTGACCATGCTGAGACTAGCAACTAGTCTCTTTTGGATGACAGCTCCGTGTTTGGACTCCTTACTCCTGATGTCCTAATTGACAAAAAAACAAAACAAAAAACAAAACAAAACAAAACAAAAAACAAACAAACAAAACAAACAAACAAACAAACAAACAAAAAAAAACGTTTCAAGAAAGCTGTCTTGTAACCATTCTCTTCTGACAGATCTGGTCATTTTCTATTGTACTATACATTGTGTTTACATTCAGAATCATTGTAGGTAATCTGGGTATAGGTTTAGGTGTATCTGTCATGAAGTACCTCTTTTCTCTATTGATTGTACAAATCTTTGTTTTCTTACACAAGGATCATTTTAACACTGAGCTGTTATAGAGCAAGACATAACAGACAATATGCACCCCTGAGTAAACAATTTAACTTTAGGTAAGGAAATGAATTTTAGCCTATCTCCTTCCATAAGCTGAAAATAAAAATGATAATGAATTGGTAAAATATATAATATATATTATTACATATTATATATATATTATATATATATAAAATATAATATATATATTATTGTTATTTTACCAATATAATATATATATATATATAATATATATAATTATATATATATATATATAATATATATATATATTATATATATATAACAATATTGGTTGTAAAGGATTTTAATTTTAGAGATGAGCTTTCAATTACATCATTATAAATCCTGAAAATGAATTGAGACATTTTCAGAAGCACAGCCTTCTGAAAAATCAGCTCTCATTCTTTCAAATGTTTTGAATAAAAACTAAGGTAACACAAATGTTTAAATAGATAGCTCAGTGATATGTCTTTTTTTCTTTAATAATCACAGTTATTAAAGAAACCACTCTATTTTTTATTGTGTTTTAAATGGGCACAGAGAATTAGAGTCTGATAATGACCTTTGTACATCATGCTGCAAATTGATTTTGATGACCTTTCACTCTAAGATAATTAGGCTTCATGCACATTCATCTTGCTCCCACAGCACTGAGACTACACTGGGTCCTCCAAATTCCCACCTCTCATGCATTTTGCCTCTTGCTCTCTGTTGCTGATTTGTCACTGTTGGAGAACATTTTATTTATTTTCAAGAATTGCAGTTTATCTTCTGCTTAGATGTCAGTTCTTATACAGTTCTTTATGTCAAATTTGGTGTGAAAATAACACACTTAGCACTAGTTTTTTCTCTTTTCATAATGGAAGGTTAAAAAGATCAAATCATAATGACAAATAGTTTCTTAGTCACTTCTGTGCCTACCTTATATTTATTTTTGCCTCTAAGATAAACCTAAATAGATGGTTTGTTGACTCTCAGCCTAAATCTTTATTTATTTCTCCACAAGCTCTATGTGCTTAATACCATAATTTCTGCAAAAAAATACCATGATATCCTAGGGAAGTTTTGGGTTTTTGTTTGTTTTTTTTTTTCTAGCAGGAAACAAAACAAAACAAAAATACACCAAAACAAACAAACCACAAATGTAAATAAAACACTAATAAATTAAGAATCTATTTTTATTGAAATGTAATGACTAAAAGACAAAAAAGTAATGCACCCTACCAACAGAACATATTGAAATAGTCTAATCTATCTAATAATCTAATCTATCTTTAATAGAACATTTTTCCTTTGGCATCAGATGTTCTAAATATAAATATCATATAGCGAAGCATACTTTTTACTTCAGAATATATAATGTATCCATACAATATCCCCAGTGTATTCTGTGAACTATCAGAAACTTTCTGAATATGAACTGGTAAAAATCACATTTTTAAATGTAGGTATCCTAAAATGTAAAATATATTAAGTCTTACAGTAGAAAATGATGATAGATTTAAGTGGTCATCTGTCTGTACACAATGACTTATTCCTAAATACATTATTATAAGCAAGATTTTTTTTCCATCTTTTGACAACAGAAATAAATCCTATGTTTCATATCTAACAAGTTAATATGTTTAACTGATGCAACAGAGTTATTTCTAACAGAGTTGTTTCTAGACTAAGAAATATCAGAAAGATACACCTGCATTGGTAATTGTAATAATTGGATTGTACAGACAAATCACCCAAAGTAAATATATTTTTTCTTTGTATGCCTGTGTTATGGGCCTGAGTGGAAGATGAGGCTCTGCAGTGCCGGAGCTCTGCAACCAAAGATAAAGGCAAAGTCCTTTAATCCAGGCTGTCACAAGCAAGTTGATATGCACGTGCAAATGAAGAGAAGACACAGACAGAGACAAATAAGCAAAAAATTAAGGAATAGTACTGTTTTGTAAAAGGGTAGAAAGTTTCAGCTCCCTGTTCAAAAAAATAATTATTATTTACTTGCCCTGATGTCAATTCCGGGCAAGTCCTATTTAACTTAAATCCAACAAGAAAAAAATTGTGTATTTCTGTGTTGAAAGAGCAGGATGTGAAGGTCTCAGCGGGTTAAAAAAATCTTAAAAACATACAAGCTTAACGGGACATTCATGTTGAGATATTTTTTATTATTAATGTTATTATTGTATTTTCCAGAAAAGGGAAAGTCCAAGAGAGGTAAAAGTCTGGAACATAGCCAGAATGTGTTTACTGTCTTATAAGCAGGACGGAAAAGAACTTTCTATGTTTCTTTCTGCTTAAGATTTACTAGGGCAAGGACTTTGTGTTCTCCTTTATTCTGTACATCTTTAAACACAATGTCAGTTCTTAATAAACAATAAATAAAATAATGGCTTGGAGAACATATAAAAAGATGAGTAGGGAGGACATACTAAATTATTCATAAATGTTCCCAACAATGTCACTTTCCAATTAAAGTGTCATCCTATCGTCTGTGTGGGTGAGACAACAACCTTCATCTCACAGAAATGTGACAGCACTAAGAGCAAAAGAATTTTGTCATATTTTAGTACCTAGTATGTGATAAAACATTTAGAACAGATTTTCAGTAGTGGATTTTTTTTCTAAAATGTTTTGCCTGCACCACTGAAACTCCAGTCATATATGTATTATGTCTAGGCTAAAATTTGATAAAGATTTTATTTGAATTTGAGTAAAAACTCATGAACTACTTAATAATTGTCTGTTTGAACAAGTCACTATAATCAGAAATGATGTAATAATTCATAAAAGCTACCTGCCACCCAGTTCCCCTCTATCACAGACCTACTGACTTAGGTTAAAAGGCATTATTTTTGATCTTTCCCAGAAAATCAGGAGCAGTGTGGATCCTCATATCAAGCTGTGCAGACTTGTTTATGTCCATGTCTTTGAAGACTTACTATATTCCTGCATTTATACTCCATTACATGAAAGTAAAGCCTGAGTTATTTCACTAATCTTCATACAGTTGTTGTCATTTGTCTTCTGCTTCAGACAGAGCTGTGAATATTCTACATAATATGTGCATATTCTACATAATATGGGGCTGTATTTTCCATATCTTTCCCTGCTTAGTGTTTTCCTAGGTTCCTACAAAGACAGTGAGCAATAGAGTGAGAAGGAAAGAAAAACAGGTGAAAAATGTGTCTATTCTTCCATACCTGAGGAAATTATTCAGAGGTATAGGTTATTGCTCTTCTCCAGTGCTTCTCTTCTGAGCCTTGTAGCATTAACTATGGTTCTCAGAATTACAGCACTGGGAGCCAGGAAGCAGTATTACAATAAACAGTGAGATTCATTGCAATAAATAGTAGGTTTCTAGCTATCAGAGCCACAAAATTTGAAACACTAAACTCTGGAAGACTGAAATACAGAAAACAAAACAGAGCAGCTTGAAATGTATATTGTTAAATTTCATGATTCCTAAACATATCTCCTGACCTGCATGGAGATGACATATAGTTTGTGCTGTTAAGGAAGATTTCTAAGGTTCATCAGACTTAGAATCATAGAATCATAGAATATCCTGAGTTGGAAGGGACCCTTAAGGATCATCAAGTCCAACTCTTGACACCGCACAGGTCTACCCAAGTTCAGACCATGTGACTAAGTGCACAGTCCAATCTCTTCTTAAATTCAGTCAGGCTCGGTGCAGACTTCAGGCAAAACTCCATGTGACCTAGCTTACAGGTCCTGGCGAAGCAAGAATGTACTGAGAGAAAACTCAGTTTTTCTTACTCCATAAGAAAAGCTATTATTCTGAATTCTATTCTGAATTCTATTCAGAAAACTTGGAAATAAACACCGGTGATTTTGTCCTGCAACAGCTTTTTTTTTTTTTTTTTTTTTTTTTTTGCTTTTCTTTGTTTCAGAGATCTGAACTATGGTATAAAATTTCATAGCAGTAATGCTGTGCTGATCTTAATTTCCCACACATTACAGAGATATCTCATCTTCATGTAATTGATTTGTTCATTATATAAACAAATAAATCAAGGTCTAAGTATCCAGGTGAGGAAATATCACTAATTTCAGTTTGATTTAATGGGTAATAGGCATGAAACAATCTGTTGGCAAACTTCAAGGACCTGATTTTTTATTTATTTTTACAGCTGAAGCTAATAGTGGGTTTTCAGCATATGGCAGATGAATATAATATTCTGTGAAGAACACCAATACACATAATATTACCTTGATCCTACTTTTTATTTACAGCTGAGCTGGTGCGCAAACCTTTGAGCTGGCTTCTTAGGGCATACTGCACAATCACTTTCATGTCAGCAAGCTTTGGCTTGATAAATTAAAACACAAAAATGCTGGGTAAAGCACTGCAGACCTGCACTATTCATTTTGCAGCAATTTTCACAAGGCGGCCTCAAGAATGACCTGCTATCTTCCTCTTCTCCTTATCATTTTCCCATCTGGAAAAGTCTGAGCCATGTGGTACACCAGGGACTAAGTGGTCTGAGACTGCTGCATTCAAAGACCATTAACAATCATAATTCTTAAAACCACCACCCTCCTGCAGACAAGGTTAATAGTAGTCTATAGAACAGGTAGGCAGGTCAGGTGTTAACTTTTACTAAAATAAATACGAAGTGAATTGTTTGATTTTCTTTGTTACATCAAACATAAACCATAAATAGCAGTTTTTAGAGGCTGCTACTGAAAGTTACTGTTGAAAACATGGAATTTTAAATCTTTAGGACCTTAATGGAAGGGGAAGACACCCTTTGCATACATATCTTTTGGATTAGGTTATTCATTTCTTCTTCTGAAACTGAAAGACATCTCTATTTTCACAGAGGCAGGCAAGTATAGTTAATATAGCAATTATCTTGGAAGAATAACACAAGGTGTTAAAATCCCCCCAAACTGGAAAATGTTTCATTTTCAATAGAGAGGGACAAATCTGAAATAGACACTTATTAATAACATCAACTAGCTGTCAGTCAGTTCAAAGCCATAAAGAGAAAAATATCCATGCAGAAATTAAAAATAATGTCAATTTTTTAAGATCTATTTTCCCAATTAGAATTTGATTCCTAAATGAAATTCAAAAAAGTTATATGACAGAAAATAAAATGTTGGGGTTACATAGTGTGGGGTAGGCACAAAGGTGATATCACTAATGACAATTTTCTACAATGTTATATGATCTAAAAGAATAAGAAAAAAAGACTGGAACTGATGTCTGTAAAAGAGAGACATTAATTAGCATCTAAGGAACTGATAATAATTCACTAGAGTGAATCTATGAAAACAGGAAAAAATAGTTTGTCTTAATGGTAAAAACATACACTGCCTATTACCAAGTAATTATAACTGCTATTATTTGCTAGGTTAATAAAAACACTTATGATATTTCCACTAGTACATTAGATAGATCTATAGTTATGCTTGCAGACATGCATACGCACAGAAACATACACATATTCTACTTCAGAAGAATGGCAAATATCAATGCTAAAACAAAATATTCCACCTGACAGCCCACATATTGTGGTGAACTGAAGATGTTGGTAAATTTGAAAAGTTTGTTCACAAGAAAATATTAGGATTTGAGTGTTTAAAGTATTTTAAACAGGAACACTTTTTTCAAATTTTTTTTTACCTTATGAAATGGAGGAAAATTAAATATATATATATATATTGCTTCAATCCATATTTATTTGTAACACTAGTATTTTTCATTGCATTCTACACTCTTCAGTACATAGAGATCATACCAGAGATTCCGGATTAGTGAACCCTGTCAATATATTCTTGGTAAATTTTTTGCAAATTTTAGGCCCTTTTTTGAAACTTCTTGCCTCCTCCTTTTTCCTGAAGTCCTGAATTGTTCAGTGAATTGTTAAGGTGTTATGGAGCCTTTCACTCTGTGTCACTAGTTTGATTCAAGTCTAAGTCAGCAGTGAACCAAGAGTCATTACCATCTGAGGATGGCTTTATGTTCTTTTATAATTAGTTGGTGGCTTCAGACAGCTTCCTTTGAGGCACAGGTGATAAGCACCTTCACAACTGATAATTGTATGATTCAATATTAGATGAGAAAGATGAATTTCTGACCCATAGAGCAATCTCTCCAAGTCAGAGAACAGGGATGCTCAGGCTGTATTAAAATATCTACAAATTATGGATTATTTTTTTTCTTTGTGTAGAAAGTAATTTGTTTTCCAGAGCTATTAATCTCTGTTCTATTTTAAAAGTACCAGAATGAAATAAAAGTGAAGAATTTATTGGAGTCTATAGTCAACTTGTCAGTAAGAAAACTCTTTTAATCTGATAATGAAACTCTACCCAATTATGAAAAGACACCTAATGACTGAGAGGTTTGCCTTTCTATCAGTGGTCATTCTTAAGCTAGACTTTTCTATATTTTTATATTATCCTCATATACATAGTATTAGATGTTCTGGATAATTTCCTGTCCTTATCCCATGTTTTACAATTAATACTCTTTGATCTATACTCTTCATAGTAACATATAGAATCATAGAATAATAGAATCATTAAGGATGGAAAAGACATCCAACGTCATCTGGTCAACCATCCCTCAGCCACCAATATTAACCACTAAACCATGTCCCTAATCTAAAAAAATAACTGACTTCATCTTAATCTCATTTCATCAAGGGTTATCTGTCAAAATACTCAAATTTACTTAATAAAGAAATCACAGTTTTACCAAACAAGAAAACTGCTTTCTTATGTAGTAACACAATTCGCCTGAGCTTGGTGAAACTTACAATATTATTTCTCTAAAATAACATAATGGATGACTTTCCTAATTGTTTTCTTCAGCTTTCCATTCTACTCCTCCCTCTTTTATATATTTATATTTTTAAAAAATCAGTATCTATTTAACATGCTCCATTGAAAACATGTAATATGTATATATTTTGCACATAAGATTCTGCATATTGCAAAATTAACTCATTGCTGATTTTGACATGAGTAGCTATAGATTCAACTGATCAACCAGTGATCCAGTGCTCTTATTGATTGAAAAAACAAAACTATTAACTGAAGTAATTCAGAATAAATGTGAAGGTTCTTATTCTGCAGAACACCTATGTATATAAGTAGTTTTACATGTGTGAGTTATTTCATTGCTTTTAATATATAATCCTAACATCAAACATCAAGCCTTAATTTAATGATTAAACTTTATTATTATTATTATTATTATTATTATTATTATTATTATTATTATTATTATTATTATTATTATTATTATTATTATTATTATTATTATTATTATTATTTTAACTCTGAATTTGTTTGCTCTGATAGCTTAACCGAGAATTTAACTAACTCTTTGGATATGATGGGAAAAGCACACAGTCCATGACACTGTTGATATCTTTGTACAAAGTTCTGCTTATAAAACTGGAGCATATAAAACAAAGTACATTGAAAATCCTTACAGTTCATGTTAAAATTTGAGTTTACTGAAAAAATGAACAAATCCTTTTTGGTATAAGATGTTCTAATTGAATGTGTGTTCTAACTGAATGACAGGAGGTGATGCAATAATATATTTTAAAAAATAATAATATATATTTGTACATATATATATATTTAAGTGATCCAGTGAATCAATTTGAAAATGTAGTTAAAAAACAGGCAATGGAAAGGAGAGGATGTCTCATGTGCAGACTGAATTTTGCCCTCTGGAGAAATCCCAATGACCACACAGTTCAAAACCCATTACGGTTGTTCCACAACCAAACTGATCAGTGTCAAGAGTGGAGGTAGGGAATAGACACGAAATGAGACTGAGAAGTCTTGATGGTGCCGGCTGCTCTCTAACCTTGGCTCAAAGATGTGATTATTAAAAAAATAAAATAAAACAAGACAATAACAAACCACCAGAAAAAAAAAAAAAAAAAAGATAATAACAAAACAAACAAACAAACAAACTAAAGAGCAAGAGAAAAACAAGTAAGAAAAAAAAAGTTAGAAAATAGGACAGACGTTAAAATATTTCTCCTTCCATATAAGAACTTTCCTCTTTCAGCTGCTCAATTCTCATTATTCTCATTTATTCCTTATTAATAAATCAAATTATCAGAGCAGTCTTGTAGACATCAGCTATGGGCTTCCCAAGGGAAAGTTAAAGTCTTTTTACCTCCTTGAAGAAATAAAAAATATTGTCTTTAATTATTATTATTTCTGTTTTGTTGTTGTTGTTGTTGTTGTTGTTGTTGTTGTTGTTGTTTTTGTCTCCTTATTAGCTTTTTGGGGTGATACTGCTGTTCATTCTTTCTGCTCAGAAGCAGAAAGAATAATAAATTGAAGGCTTTCTATAGAAGAGTAGAATGAATGTATATTGTTAATGAATCAGAGAGATTTATTGTTCTTAACATAAACATCTGGGAAGCAGGCACAGAAGCCTGGAAAATATTATGAAATGACTAATATTAACACGAAAAAGAAACTTCCCACTAAAACTTGTTGTGGCTAATGATTTAAAACACTACTTACTATTTAAGTGCTGCTGTCCCTAGAACCCATATATTTTAAAACCTAGGACATTTAGTGGAACATAGTTCTCCTTTTGGAAGCTCTTATTAAATACTTCATGTTAAACACTGATGTCAAAGGTTAAGAAAACACCCCACAAACTGAGTAAACTATGTATTTAAGTAGTCTTCTTTAAATTATTAATTTATGTTCACACTGATAATAGATCTTTGCTTCACATTTGGTAAAACTACTCTAAACTATCAAAGTTAGGCTGCATCAAATGAGCTTTAATGGATAATTTAAAAAATTGAGCACTTGTAAAATGAGAGGAGTAAATAGTGCAAAGTGTGATTAGATTCAAGAGATAAAACAAACTCACAGCTGCATCTCACCAGTCTAAGATTTACAGTTGTGCCTGCTCATTGTTTTCACTTCTTATGTAGTGTGGTGTCTGTATCTAAGAAAGCTAGAGACAAGGAGTATTATACATTCACTGATATCAGGAAGAAGGTATGTTATAAAATGAAAACTAACTAAAATCTTTGTTGCAATCTATAACTAAAATAGAGTATTTCTATATGGCTTACATTACTTAAATTCACATTCTTTCTTATTTATTTATTTATTTTTTTATATATATATATGCCTGTGGTACTGTGGGATTTGGCTGGAATGTAAATACCATACAGTTTAGCTGTTCTCACCTTCTTTAATGTCAATTAAAATTTTATTCTGTCATTGAAATCTAAGTGAGCTTTAAACTTTTTGAAAATTTGGGAATTTATTTCAAAACAAACCTCCATTCAATTTAACTGCCTCTGGTAATGATGAAAAAGTAATTTATTAGCTGATCTAATGTCTCTTAGTTGAGGTTACACAAGCCAGATGAAACTCTGAAGGAGCAAGCAATCAAATTTATAGTGAAATTTACCCTATAGGACGAGATGGACCACTGGAGCTTTCCTTTAACCACTGTCAAGCTCAACACTGACTAGAGACACTTCCAAAGCTCTATACACACTTGGAAATGTGACCTGTCCTCAACTGGCAGAGTGACATTACCTGCACAATGCTTTTGTAGGATCTCTGGTACAAGAGCTGGGAGGAACTTAGGGGCCAGAATATAATGGCCTCCAACTACCCTCGAGTACTGTGTGCAGTTCTGGGCACCACAGTATAAAAAGGACATGAAACTGTTGGAGAGTGTCCAGAGGAGGGCTACGAAGATGGTGAAAGGCCTGGAGGGGAAGACGTACGAGGAACGGCTGAGGGCACTGGGCCTGTTCAGCCTGGAGAAGAGGAGGCTGAGGGGAGACCTCATCGCAGTCTACAACTTCCTTGTAAGGGGGTGTCGAGAGGCAGGAGACCTTTTCTCCATTAACACCAGCGACAGGACCCGCGGGAACGGAGTTAAGCTGAGGCAGGGGAAGTTTAGGCTGGACATCAGGAAGGGGTTCTTCACAGAGAGAGTGGTTGCACACTGGAACAGGCTCCCCAGGGAAGTGGTCACTGCACCGAGCCTGACTGAATTTAAGAAGAGATTGGACCGTGCGCTTACTCACATGGTCTGAACTTGGGTAGACCTGTGCGCTGTCAAGAGTTGGACTTGATGATCCTTAAGGGTCCCTTCCAACTCAGGATATTCTATGATTCTATGATTCTACCCTGCTTGGCAAAATTTTGCCAGGCAACTGCTACAGCAGAAATTCTACATTTAAAACAGTCCTCATAATGTATGAGAGGACCTGTTCACAAATTTGTTATACAAATTTATAGGGTATTCGTAGCACTTAAGTCCATCGTTTACCAGACCAAGAGATTCAGTGCAGCTGGGTTCAATCCTGTGGTTCACATTCAGTGGAGGTTCTTTTAACGAAGTGGTAGCCTCTCATCTTGAAATGACATTACATATCACTCATCACTATCTGTCAGAAGTTATATCAGTATAAGTAACAGCTGTTGCATCTTCTGGATGAAAAGTCTCAATGTTTACCTTTAAAATGTCAACCCTTCTGCACAACCAGCATTCACAGACCTGTTTATCAGTTTGTTCCTGGCAGCCCTAGAGGTGTGTTCAGAATAAATAAGAACAGGACAATTTAAATACAAGGAAGAAGCTGTTGTCAAAATCATATGCAGGTTTTACTTCACAGGCCAGTTCTCAAAGGAATCCTTCCTGCAACAATAACACATGACTATGATCTACCATTTACTTGGAAAGGACTGACATAATTTTGATAACAGACCTCTACTGAGATTAAAAATGTCAGAGTTTCTCTTCTTACATGACTGCAAAGAAACAGGAGATCAAAAGAGTGGGATGGACATTGCAGTTGACACTCTGCCCAGCATTTAATGGACTGTTATTCAAAGAGTACTACGTGCAACCCATGGTGAAAATCCGGATTCCATGCTAATCCTCAGTGACAGTCATCAAGATGTCTGACATCTCCAGATAGCAATGATGCAGGGGAGGAAAGGTAAGGCTTTGGTTCTCCATGGCCACCATAAAACTCAAACTCTGTATTGAAACAAGTTTTAAATAAACCAATACACATTTATATTTTTTTCCCCACGTGGAGTGTATTGCATGTTTCTGAATTTAAGAGCTTAGAAATTTACTTGTGCAACTGTATAAATGATAGGTTGACTTTGCCTACTTAGGGCTATTGCAATAATGTTTGTAACTAGATCATGAAAAGATACAAAAGATAATCACCACAATCCTTAGCTGTAGTGGATTAACTACTTAAGAATTACTTGGAAGTCATCATCATTCTCCAGTACCAGTTCTTGTATCTATGTTTTTCCTAGATAAAATACTTTCTTACTTTGTTAACTTGTCTAGAATTGTAAGTATTGTAATTTATTTATTCAAAATAGCTTTCTAGGACTACATATTTGTTGAAGTAGGAAGCATGACATGAGAATACAGAAGTACCATTAACAGTGACTTTCACAGCATATCCACACCAGGATCCATTTCAACAGAGCTTTTAAAATCATAGGGGTGTTTGAAGGAAACAATGGGTGCAGAACCATCTTTCTCTGCTTCAGATCCTCTCTACAGCAGGTTTCAAAGCTGGATTCCCAGAGGGACTGAAACATGTATGTAATGGATAAAATGAATAAAAAAATTTAGCTACAAATCACTTCTAAGTGGTAAGGGCATGTAGTCCATGCCTGGTGTCATGGCTTTGTCTGCAGGTAGGAGAGTAACACACATCTATTTACATATTTATTACATATACAGAGGAAAGAGAAAGATCTTAGAAGGTGTAGCAATTAGTGCCTTACTTCATAGCTGAGAAAAGCAAATAAATATTATGTGTGTCCTGGAGGTTACCTGACATGACAACTGTAAATACAGACCTTCCAATTTGGGACACAAACCTCTGGCACAGGCAGCTTCTCTTTCTACAGTGTCTCTTTTGACTCTTCTCTTGCTGAATAGGAATATAGCTTGAGACTGCCAATCCAGCACCTACTGAAAGCATAACATTCACTAAAAAAAATAAGAAAGAAAAAACATTTTTCTTTTGATTTACAGACCATGATCTGCCCCTAACTGTGCATTGTCCCTGGTAATGATCCTCCACATTAAATAAATAAATAATTAAACACACAATTAATTAATTAAAATAAATAAATAAAAATAGGTAAAAAAACAAAGCACATCTAAAACAAGTTCCTTTTTTTGTTATCATATGTGTGATATGTGTGAGCACAGACTTGATCATACAAAAGAATGAGCAGGTGGGACATGGCCAGGAAAAAAACTAACATTAAATCACATTCAATCATTGAAATTACACAATTTTACTGGCTCCTTTGGCCCTTTGTTTGGAACATTTGTGGAGGCAAATATTATTTGTAATTATCTGCAGAATAATTACAAGGGAAAAGCAGACTGTTTTCTGTCTCTCTCTGTCACAGACATCAGGAAATGGTGATGAACTTCCAGTCTTCCAGGTGTTCTTCCTAAAGATTCATTGACAAATGGACTCATTGACAAACGGTTGCACATTCCAAATGTTTTCCATCAGTAGACACCTATGATTATAATTATTCATTCTAAACTGTGGATTTATGATAAGGTATTATAATGCAAAACACAACTGAAATTTGATTTTGTTGTTGCAAAAAGAGAGGGAAAAATAGATTTTCTGAGGCAGACTGATAATTAAACTCAGGAGCACTGACAGAACAGCTGAATGCAATGGATAAGTAGTTGCTATCCTGCAATTATATGTTACAGTATTAGCAATCTCAGAAATTGTTTGCTACTCCATCAATGAATCTATCTGGATCATTGAGTTAAAGAAAAAAATCATCTAATTTCATTATGAGTCTTGGGGGTATGATGTCTGCTTTTATCTCTGCGTTAACAACGTACTTCATTTACCTCACTATCCATAGTGGGTTGTGGTTTCAAAGGAACAGCTTTTCTACATTTACACGTAACATACTTCAAAGCATATGATGTATGTTCACTCCACACAAGAGCTTGGTAGTGCCCAGTATACAGCATGTCACCATGCAAGTGATTTGAGAAATAATCTACTTGAAGAAAAAAACAGTTGTGCTGCTTCAGAGACACTGTTTAAACATGTTTATGGGTGGTTCACTGACAAAAATTATTTTTGCCCTACTAGAAGAGGAAGTTTATTAACAGTGGAATCCTTCTGGGAAAGAAATTTTTGACATTTCACAGTATAAAACTTTTGTAGAGATAGGAGCTACACAAATGGTACAGGTATCTAGGTGGTGAATATATAAATATGTTTGTTACCTGTTATATATAACAATGTCTTTTTGATGCACAGACCATATCTAAAACAAACAAACAAACAAACAAAAAACAATACAAGAAACAATTGTAAGAGGTGTTTTATATTTTAAACAATGGAGAGAGTGAAGGGAGGGGAAGGATGCAGGAAGACAAACAAAAAAAACCACAAGCCTTATTTTTGTAAACCCTGACATTTTAGCAGGCTAGGACTGAGACCCTTTTGTAGTTGCTTCCTAATTTGTTCATTTTACACTGTCTGAGTAACTAGATCAAAAAGCAGTGTCAAATGCTCAAAGCAGTGTTTGTCAGCAGTTCTTTTTTTATTTCAAAGCATCTGAATAGAGGAAGGCTAGTACTGTATTTCCAAACAGACATAGGAAGAAGGTTCTTGTTGGCAGCCCCTTGCTGCAGAATGAATACACACCATGAGTATAGACCATTTGTCTGCTGATTACAGCAGACCCCAGGGGAGTTGATGTTAGCTCTCATTTTCGCCTCTTTCTCTCACAGTGTCTCTTTGCTCTGGCAGTCTTGCCTCCCCTCCTGCTCCTTGCCTCCATTCCTCACAGCTTTAAGTTGATCTGACTTGGCAGTGGTATATTTAAGACTGTTTTCCAAATTTAAAATCAGACTAGGATGTTTGAAATGTGTTACTTTGCCTTGAAGGTTTACACAAGAAGGGAAAAAAAAAAAAAAAAAAAAAAAAAAAAAGCAGCTATTCTCATCTGGAATTCAGCACTGATCGTAATGAATGTATTTGGTATTCATGTGACTCTCACATGTATTTCCATAAGAGTGCTACTGTAATTTAACACTGGTACTAAAAACACTGAGGGGAGAGGGGCACTTAAAATAAAATGTCATGGAATAAATAATAAAGTATATACATCGTGTCTTTGCAGCAACTCTACAGTTGTTTTAGTACTTGATTTATAAGCTTTTTGTCCCATCCCCCTCTCATTTCCATAGAATTTTCTCAGAGAAAAGATGAGAAATATTCTTTTACTGTGCTAAATATGTGGCTTTATGATTCAGTACTCCCAGGGGCAGTGGTGATGTATGTGCTATCAAATTACATGGATTTTACACACCTATTTTCTCTAATATCCAATAAGAAATGTGTACTTACTGCAGTAACCTTGCATTACTCATGCTATAGTTCAGAGAGACAGAGCACACTGCACTAAATACATTCAGTAGTTTCCTGTCTCATTTTTTTTCCTTTCACGATATTTTAAAAGAGAAAATAAGTGTGCTGCTCTAGCAAATCATTTCCAAAGTTCCATAATTTATTTTTAAAGTAGGGTAAAAGGCCAAATTTCTGTGACAATGAACTTCAAAGCAACACTAAACCACAGCAGTGGAAAATCAGTTCTTCTGATGTAAATTTGCCCATTCTTCCACTTTTCTCTTTTTCCACACCCTGATTGTACTTGGCAGTCTTCTCTTTTTTTTCATGAAATAGTTGTTGCTGGAGCAACACAATAAACAAAAGCTTGTAATATTTAATTGTGGAAAAATCTATGCATATCTCTGTGTTGCTCCTATAAGCAGCCCTTCTAGAGTCAAAGGCTATCTCCACTCTTCAGTGATTCACAGACTTACAAGTTTTCTCCTCCAAAAAATTTGTCAGAGAACTCAGCTTGTCCACCCTAAAATTAGTGGAAAATGGGTGGTTCCTGCTTCTGAGTAGGAAAAAAAAAAAAAAAAAAAAAAGAATAATGGAGAGAGCAAAGTTGGGGTGGGAACATAGACTTGAGAAAATAAGGAGGCTGGAAAATACAAAATTCCTCTGTTAAGGCAAATATCATCTTCCAGCATGAAGTTCCTGTTTCAAATGAAGAGTTTAGGAATGAAACACTGTCTCCTGAAATTACCCTAGAAAAACATACAGAGAGCTTGGGACATAAATTTACTTGTTCATTTAAGAATGGGACCTATTCACTTGCAAAAGGAAACAATTTCCTTAAAAAAAGTCCCTAATAAATTCTCTACTCAAAGAATTTGGATATCTTGGAAAGTCCCTGATGATCTCTCTTCAAATAAGGAGATTAGGAGGAGGTCATGCTGGTTGCACCAGACCTTTTTCTGGAACCTTCCAGAAACATGACTTGCCACTGATTTACATGGAAGTGTCTTAAGGAGTCTCACTGGAGACAGTACTTGAATGTATGAGAAAAGAGAACTGAATCCTACACTAGTGACCAATGTCAAAGAAATACTTTAAATTGCTGTCCATTTCATTACTCATCATTATAAACATGAAAGGAGATTACATCATGTTATGATATACATTCTACTCTCCATAACACAACATAGCTTGGGCCAAATAAGACGTTTACATTGCATGAAGTAATATCCCAGTCTTTACCCTCCATTTCGTGAAGCCTCACAATCATGAGCGCTGGTCCTCATGGGGGACTTCAATTACCCAGACATCTGCTGGGTAAGCAACTCAGCCAGGCACGAGCAGTCCAAACGGTTCCTACAATGCATTGAGGACAATTTTCTGATGCAGGTGGTGGAGGAGCCAACGAGGCAGGGGTTGCTCCTGGACCTCAACAAGGCAGGGGTTGCTCCTGGACCTCATTCTTACCAACAGGGATGGCCTTGTTAATCATGTGAAGGTTGGGGGCAGCTTGGGATGCAGCGACCATGAGATGGTGGAGTTCCAGATGGAACTAGGCAAAGGAAGTAAGGCTAAAAGCAGGATTGCTACCCTGGACTTCTGAAGAGCCAACTTCAACCTCTTCCGGGACGTGCTTGGGAGTATCTCATGGGATAGGCTGATAGAAGGCAAGGGTGCTTGTGAGAGCTGGGCTACGTTTAAGCAGCACTTCTTCCATGCTCAGGATCGGTGCATCCCAAGGAATAGGAAATAGTGGAAGGGGGGCAGGAAACCCGCATGGAGGAGCAAGGAGCTCATCAATAAGATCAAAAGGAAGAGGATGGTCTATGAAATGTGCTAAAAGGGCATGTCCTCTTGGGAGGAGTATAGCTGTGTTGTCAGGGCCTGCAGGGATGCAACGAGGAAGGCTAAAGCCCACCTAGAGATGAGGCTTGTGAAAGAGATAAAGGATAATAAGAAGGTTTTTTTCAAGTATGTAAACAGCAAGAGGAAGACTAGGGATAATGTGGGTCCCTTGCTGAATGAGGAGGGTGTCCTGGTAATGGGAGACGCTGAGAAGGCAGAGATACTGAATGCTTTCTTTGCTTCAGTCTTTGCTTCAAGGACACTCCCCCAGGACTCCTCACCCCTGGCAATAGGACAAAGGGTCTGAGAAATAGAGGGCTCCCCCCTGGTGGACATGGGAGTGGTTCAGGAGCATCTGAGTGGGCTCAACACACAAAAATCCATGGGTCCCGATGGGATGCATCTGGGTGTGCTAAGGGAGCTGGCAGATGTGATTGCCAAACTGCTCTCTATCATCTTTGAAAGGTCCTGGAGAACAGGAGAGGTGCCTGAAGACTGGAGGAGAGCCAACATCACTCTGGTCTTCAAGAAGGTCAAGAAGGAGGATCCAGGAAACTACAGGCCAGTCAGTCTCACCTCTGTCCCTGGAAAAGTGTTGGAGCAGCTTGTTCTTGATGTCGTCTCCAAGCAATTGGAAGAGAAGAAGGTTATGAGGAGTAGTCAGCATGGATTCAGCAAGGGGAAGTCGTGCTTGACCAACCTCATTGCCTTCTATGATGGCATCACCAGCTGGGTAGATGGGGGGAGAGCAGTGGATGTCATCTACCTTGACTTTAGCAAGGTTTTCGATACTGTGTCCCATGACATCCTACTAGCAAAGCTGAGAAAGTGTGGGATAGATGAGTGGACAGCAAGGTGGGTTGAGAACTGCCTGACTGGCCGAGGTCAGAGGGTGGTGATTGGAGGAGCAGAGTCTATCTGGAGACCTGTAACTAGCAGTGTTCCCCAGGGGTCGGTGCTGGGTCTGGTCTTGTTCAACATCTTCATTGACGACCTTGATGAGGAAATAGTGTGCCCTCAGCAAGTATGCTGATGACACAAAGCTAGGAGGAGTGGCTGACACACCAGAAGGCTGTGCTGCCATTCAGTGAGACCTGGACCAGCTGGAGAGATGGGCAAGAAGAATGAAATTTAATAAGAGCAAGCGTAGAGTCCTGCACCTGGGAAGGAACAACCCGAAGTATCAGTACAGGCTGTGGGATAACCTGCTGGAGAGGAACTCTGAGGAGAAGCACCTGGGGGTCCTGGTGGATGACAGGTTGACCATGAGCCAGCACTGTGCCCTCGTGGCCAAGTGGGCTAATGGGATCCTGGCGTGCATTAAAAGGAACATGGCCAGCAGGTCAAGGGAGGTGATCCTCCCCCTCTACTCTGCCCTGGTCAGGCCTCAGCTGGAGTACTGTGTCCAATTCTGGGCTCCATGGTACAAGAAAGACAGGGATCCCCTGGAAAGAGTCCAGCGGAGGGCCACAAAGATGATACAGGTCCTGCAGCACCTTTGTTATGAGGAAAGGCTGAGAGACCTGGGTCTGTTCATTCTGGAGAAAAGACGACTGAGAGGGGATCTCATCAGTGTATATAAATATCTGAGGGGTGGGGGACAGAAAGATGTAGCCAACCTCTTCTCAGTGGTTTGTGGGGATAGGACAAGGGGCAATGGCTGCAAGTCAGAGCACAGGAAGTTCCTCACTGACATGCGAAAAAACTTCTTCACGGTGAGGGTGACAGAGAATTGGAACAGGCTGCCTAGGGAGGTTGTGGAGTCTCCTTCTCTGGAGATATTCAAGGCCTGTCTGGACGCCTACCTGGGCAGCCTGCTCTGAGGAACCTGCTTTGGCAGGAGGGTTGGACCTGATGATCTTTCAAGGTCCCTTCCAACCCCTTCAATTCTGTGATTCTGTGATTTACACTGTACATGCCTGCATTTTACATAAATAGAGAAATATTTTAGATATTTTTTCCCTTTTGCATTGAGATATGTTATGAAATACAACATAATTACAGCCAGACTGTTTTTGATGACTTTATCTTGATTTAAAGCAAGTTATTTTTCAGCGTGATTTTACAAGTCCCAACTGTATTTTAGTGGCCACAAGATTTAAAGACAGAATGATTTATTTTTTCTAGTAGCTCCTTTATAAGGGTGTGGGGAAAGCTGTCATGGTTGAAAATGAAATAAATCCCCACATCATGAAAGAATGGTACAGCAATATGTTACTCTCTCACTATCTCTCTTCTTTGAGATCAAACTGAAGTGACGGGACTAAGATAGCAAAAGCATTGCATAAAGCATGGCTTTACTTATTTCTTGATCCGACTGCAAGATTTGGTTACCTCTGTTCTTATAACACAAGAACTTTTGTGAGCAGAGATCATTATACATGACAACTACACAGCTCCTGACAAATGTCTACACTGAAGCCTTGCAAATATCTATGATCCAAATACATATTTTTAACATGGCTGCCATTATTCTCTGAAGACTTTTGAAATAAATTACTTTTCTATTTAGACTATATCATGGAATAGAATATTCCTTTGCAAACTATGTTAGAAATGTTACTCTTTAACATATATAATCAGAAATTCAAAATATAAACAGAAGATTTACAATACAATAGACATAATAAAAATTAATTGGCTGTCCTACAGGCTTTTTTATTTTTAACGTGATTATTATTTTTCATTTTTACCTACACTGAGGCTATAGTCTTATTTACATTTCCCCTAAACTGTTGCCACTGAAAAAAGTACTCCCCTTTTTGTCCTTTATATCTTCCGTCAGTCCATTTTCAACAGAGTACTTTCTTAGTTGTTCAAATAAATAGCCTCCTACTCCACTGAAAATACATCACATTCAAAGTGATATAAGCAAACTTTGCCTTTTTTTTTTCTCTGATGTGGAAAACGTACCTGTGCTTTGCTTATCTACTTACTGTATTTCATTGATAATTGTTTTCACCTGAGGACTGATAATATACTAAAATATATTAGCTTTTTCACCTAACATATAGTCATATGATCAAAACCACCACTTCATCCCACATTACTACTGCATTTCAGTCTGAAAATGCCTTTTCAGATGCAGGAAGATATAGAAGTATCCATGAAGTTACAGAGAATTAAATAACTGCTAAAAGAAAAGATGAAAAGACTAAGCTACAGAAAAAGACACTAAAAATTGTATGCTGAGCTGGAAATTTTTTATCTTCTTAGGATAATTTTTTGATATCATAAAATTGGGTAGAGAAAATAGAAATTGTAAAAGTAAAACAATAAGAGAATCATTTTCTAATTAAAATGATTGAAGAGTGGTTACTTGATGTAACCACTATACTATAGATGTCTACTAACCACTGTGCTATAGATGTCTGTTATATTCATAGCTTTCTATTTATAATCGCAGACTTATAGAATCATAGAATCATAGAATATCCTGAGTTGGAAGGGACCCTTAAGGATCATCAAGTCCAACTCTTGACAGCGCACAGGTCTACCCAAAAGTTCAGACCATGTGAGTAAGCGCACGGTCCAATCTCTTCTTAAATTCAGTCAGGCTCGGTGCAGTGACCACTTCCCTGGGGAGCCTGTTCCAGTGTGCAACCACTCTCTCTGTGAAGAACCCCTTCCTGATGTCCAGCCTAAACTTCCCCTGCCTCAGCTTAACTCCGTTCCCGCGGGTCCTGTCGCTGGTGTTAATGGAGAAAAGGTCTCCTGCCTCTCGACACCCCCTTACGAGGAAGTTGCAGACTGCGATGAGGTCTCCCCTTAGCCTCCTCTTCTCCAGGCTGAACAGGCCCAGTGCCCTCAGCCGTTCCTCGTACGTCTTCCCCTCCAGGCCTTTCACCATCTTCGTAGCCCTCCTCTGGACACTCTCCAACAGTTTCATGTCCTTTTTATACTGTGGTGCCCAGAACTGCACACAGTACTCGAGGTGAGGCCGCACCAGCGCAGAGTAGAGCGGGACAATCACCTCCCTCGACCTACTAGCAATGCCGTGCTTGATGCACCCCAGGACACGGTTGGCCCTCCTGGCTGCCAGGGCACACTGCCAGCTCATATTCAACTTGTTGTCTACCACGACCCCCAGATCCCTCTCTTCTAGGCTGCTCTCCAGCGTCTCATCGCCCAGTCTGTACGTGCAGCCAGGGTTTCCCCGTCCCAGGTGCAGGACCCGGCACTTGCTCTTATTGAACTTCATGCGGTTGGCAATCGCCCAGCTCTCCAACCTATCCAGATCCCTCTGCAAGGCCTTTCCACCCTCATTCGAGTCCACAACTCCTCCAAGTTTGGTGTCATCAGCAAACTTGCTCAAAATGCCTTCTATTCCTACATCCAGATCGTTTATAAAAATATTGAAAAGTACCGGCCCTAAAATGGAGCCTTGAGGGACCCCACTGGTGACCGCCCGCCAGCCTGACGCAGCGCCATTCACCATAACCCTTTGGGCCCTGCCCGTTAGCCAATTGCTCACCCATCGTATGATGTTTTTATTTAGCTGTATGGTGGACATTTTGTCCAGTAGGATCCTATGGGAAACCGTGTCAAAAGCCTTGCTGAAGTCCAAAAAAATCACATCAGCTGGTTTCCCTTGGTCCACCATACGGGTGATCTTATCATAAACGGAAATCAGGTTAGTTAGGCAGGACCTACCCTTCACAAACCCATGCTGGATGGGACCAATGACTGCTTTGTACCCCAGGTGCGCCTCAATATGTTCGAGAACCATCTTCTCCATGATTTTACCAGGCACTGACGTGAGACTGACAGGCCTGTAATTGCTAGGGTCTTCTTTCTGACCCTTCTTGAAAATTGGCACAACATTTGCCAGCTTCCAGTCTACTGGGACCTCTCCAGACTCCCAGGATCGTTGAAAAATAATTGAGAGAGGTTCCGCGATGACGTCCGCCAGCTCCTTCAGCACCCGGGGATGAATCCCATCCGAACCCATGGACTTGTAGGGATCCAGGTGGAGTAGCAAATCCCGCACACGTTCAGGGTCGGTTGGGAGTTTGTCATCCCCACCGTCCCGGACCTCCAGCTCAGGGCACCCTGGGTCCCGAAGGCCATCATCGGCATTGAAGACAGAGGCAAAGAAGGCGTTAAGCGTCTCTGCTTTGCCTATGTCATCGTCTGTGAGAAGACCTTCCCTATCAAGGAGCGGCCCTATGTATTCTTTAGTTCTCCTTTTTCCATTCACATATCTAAAAAAACCCTTTTTATTTTCTCTCACAGACACAGCCAGCTTCAACTCTAGGTGTGCTTTAGCCACACGAATTTTCTTCCTACAGACACGAACAGCATCCCTGTATTCTTTCCATGTCACCTGGCCCTCCTTCCAGTAGCGAAACACTCTCTGTTTCCGCCTAATCTCCATAAGAATGTTCCTGGTCAGCCACGCCGGCCTCCTGCCACGCCTGCCTGACTTGCGATATTTAGGAACTGCCTGTTCTTGTGCTTCTAGGAGGCATCGCTTAAAGAATGACCAGCACTGGTGGACATCGAGGCCTTCAAGAGCAGCTTCCCAGGGGACCTTGCTGACTAGTTCCCCGAGCAGCCTGAAGTCCGCCTTCCCCATATCTAGGGATGAGGTTTTGGTGGCACTTTTCCTTCTGTCACCGTAAATTTTGAACTCAACCACTTCATGGTCGCTATGACCGAGGCGGCCACCAATCACCACATCTCCCACCAGACCCTCTCTGTTTTCTAACAACAGGTCTAGGAGGGCACCTTTCCTAGTTGGCTCCGTTAGCACCTGCACCAAGAAGTTATCATCTAGATATCATCATCATCTAGACTTGAATAATAGGTTTAGATTTGGACTGAGATATGAATTATGTATAAGTGCAACAAGGTTACAGAAAAAGATACTCCTCATGGTACTACTGAATAGACTTTTCTAAGTTCTTTTATCCTACTTCCTCTATATTTCCATAAAAATCTGTTTTTTTGGTAATATAGCTAGACCTTGAATCTGTTTTTAAAAAAAAAAAAAAAAAGTAAAATCTAAATATTTGCTCAGCTTTAGATTTTCAAACTGTCATTTGGAATAATTGTACCTCTTTTCTCAAAATGTGTATGTGTTTAATGCATTGCTGTGTAAGAGGCTTAGAAGGAGCATTTTTTTTACTGAAATAGCTTTGTTAAATTTTAAAGATGAAATTAATAGAGGTGATGTCTCTGCTTTCCAGAATGGAGTTGATGTATTCCAACATGACTCTTTTCAGGATTTTGTCATTCAGTTGTCACTTTACAAAGCAGTGGCATCACAAGGCAAGCAGCACTGTAGTAAAACATATTTTTGTAGGAGTGAACATTGCCAGGCCAGTGTCAGCATCCTTAGTTTACGAAGTTTAAAAACTTTTCACCAATATAGAAAAAATAATGTACATTGCTTTATTGGTTTATAGAGAATACATGTAATTCTAAATTTCAGCTTAGGCAACCTTTTTCTGAGCTGGAAACTCTCATCATGTCTTGGTAAAGTATATGGTATTGCTTAGGCCAAAGGAAAACTTCACCCCAGGAGAAGTTCTTTTCAACATGTATTTTATCTTCAGAGAGAAATAATTAGAGATACAGATTGCATAAATTCTGTTATTTTAACCTGACAGATACTAGAGATTTACAGAATGCTTCCCACAAACTAAATTTACATCTTCTAATTTCAGAAGTTCTTACAGCATACAACTCACGGTTTAAATTGGATGAGTAACTAAGAAAAGATGGCAGATGCAATAAGAAATAAGTCATGAAACTAGATTAAATAGGGGAACTATTAGGAATGTGAACACTTTCCAGCATTTTTTCCCAGAAAATTACTAACCAGATGTATTTAATAACAAATTACAAATCCACTAGCACTCAGAATTATTAACAATTCAAAGGATCTTTGGAATTAGCTGTTTCAGTCAATGTTTAAGCTATTATCAGAATAGACACAAACGACTATAAATGTGAATGATACTTCTAGGTTAATTCATAATATTTTACTATACTATTTTAAATTATTTAAGTCTATACACAGGATTAAAGACTATTATTCTTAATGAATAAATAAACAAGTAAACAAACAGGTTTTGAGACAGAAAAATATCTCAGGTGAATTGAGTTTCTAGTTTTGAATATTTGTACCTACAGAAGAGATTTAGCCTTGACATGGACCTTGAATTTCCAGGAAAGAGGTCTGCAAGAGAAGGTCCTGAAAACCTGTAATATTTGCTGTCTATTATAATGATCCAAAAGTCTGTGCTGAATCAGAAGTGGAAATGTTAAAGTAATTACCCTGGAAAGTCAATTTAATGAATGCCCAAGATGTGAAAGCATTATTTCTGTAATCTTTTCTATTGCTCAATTTATCATTTTTATTGTTCATTTACCTATGTTATATAGTTCTGGTATGAATTATTTTCTCTAATACTCGTTTTTCGTTAATAAGACTTGTTAGATAGCTAGTGAAAAGATCTTTAAAGAGAGACCTTTGTACTTGAGAAAACTTTGAGATATAGTCTGTCTAAACTTAAGTCAATTCCCCTTTAATGTTTTTTGAATAAATAAATAAATAAATATATAAATACATGTATATCAGGAATATTTATTTGAACAAGGACTTTCATCTCAGCTGTTTCTTTTTACTTTTCATTTGGTTTGAAAACATGGCCATATGACATATGAATGTGTGGCTTTCAGCATCCAGTGTACGGTCTTCATCATGCAAAAACTTACCTGTAATTTATTCATAACAGTGCTTTCCTAACTTCATAACTGAAGCATGAGAGACTCATCCTAATACAATGTTTGTATGATATAAACAAAAAATTCTTTCCTAAATTCAGGGGTAAGACAAATTAGCTGGTGGAGAAAATGACCTTCATTAGGAAAAAATGGACTATCAAAAGCGGCTCGTAGGTCAGCATGTCATTACTCAAATGTTCCATTTTGAAGAAGTTTTCTGAACAAGCCTGCAGTAATCTTGCATGTTTGGGAGTGAGCATATAATTCTTGCCTTTATATTTTTATGTGATAATGTCACTAGCATTTAAAAATAAAATACAAAATAAAATAAAATAATAAAATAAAATAAAATAATAAAATAAAATAAAATAAAATAAAATAAAATAAAATAAAATAAAATAAAATAAAAAATTAAAATTAAAATAAATGCCTTAGAATCTTCAAGCTGTAATAATAAACATTGTGGTAGGCACCATAGTATAGAAGAGCATATTTTTGCACATTTGCAGTTTAAGTGTTTACCTGAAATAGACTGATGAGTAAATGGCAAGTTGTAAATAGGTAAGATGCAACTATTAGGAAGATGTTATTAGAAAATAAAATTAAATAAAATGGGTTAATAATGGAACAACAACAAGAAGAAAATGGAAAGAAAAAAATATATATTTTAATAAAATGTTTTGAAAGCCACAGAAGTGCTTTGCTTTCATGGAGTGCTGAAACATAGACAGATACTATAAAGTCCTTATGGTAACTGGCATGACATCTATGTCCCAGCAGGAAATCAGGACACACTTATAGCTATTCTGTATACCAGTGGTACAATCTTTCCCCACATCAACAAGAAAAAAAAGGAAAATTAATCAGTGACCAGTGAGAGAATTAGGGACTGTCTGGCCCATTCTCAAGAGTGAGAGAGATTAGGTCGTACTCCTATAAGATAATACCAACAGTTTTAAAGGCACAGGTTAAGGATGGCAATAGTGAATGCAGAGTGTAAAGCCATGACAGGGGCAACAATGTAATGCAATCAAAAGCATACAAAGTATTTCATGAGATTAAGACAAACAAAGTTGCATGGGCTTGTGCCAATAGCTTTCTTAGGCGTTTCTTGGCAAGATGCATTTTCTTGAACCTGCACCCAAGCCCAACATTAGCAGTTACTAGTGGGCATCCTTGTGAGTGAAATATTGTTGGTGTGCAAAATCACAAAGACCAATTTCTCCCTTTTGTTTAAGCTATGGTATGCTTCAAGCCTTGAGAGACTGGTTATCTATTCACTCTGCATGGCACCCATAGGCAATTAATATGGAAAAGAAAGCCAAGTTAAAAACTTCAAACATGGTCTTGCCAGTAAATATTCCACAGGGGACAAAATTCACAATCCAGAAATGTGAAGAGTTCATTTACACACATAGGACAAATAATGGCTTAGCAAGAATTGGTTTACAATCCTTGTAGACTCCTGTAGAGCTAGTAAGTCTAGAAATACCACTTGAATGGAATCATATGATAATCATATGATTATATTTTTGATGCATTGCATAGCACTTAAGTATAAAAATAAAAATGCATTTAGAGCTTAGGCTGTCCTTTATTGTACCAAATTAAATCGGATTTAATGCCTAGTTGTGTGTCATGCAGATCAGATCCATTTGTACAAGACTGTACAGAGTGGAGCTGGTTCAAGTGAATGAATAGCTTTCTCATTACTTCACCCTATTCTGCTGTCTCTTTTCCTGTCCTTTGTAATGTAATGGAGGACAGCTGTGGCAGTGAAGTGAATATTAACTAACCTCAGTGCCTCAGCAGATTGTGACTTTAATCCCTGAAAATACCACTAAAATCAAAATTTAATTACACTCAGCATAGCTCTGTTAATGCCTGAAAAATATTTAACAATTAGTGGTTGGCTTAATTAAGCAAACTGTCTTTCACAAAGCAACCTGAAATGTTTCTCCCCTTATTTTATCCCTCAAACTAATTAGTCTGATGTAAGCTTACAGCACTTCATTTAGTGTCACTGAGTCTGCTGCATTGCTGATCCACTTTCTGGGCTTTAACAGGCTTTAATGGAGAAGAAAAAAAAAAAAAAAAAAAAAAAGAGTGAGAAAGAAAGAGAGAAAAGAGCAAGGGAGAGTAAGGGAGGAAGGAAGGAAGGAAGGAAGGAAGGAAGGTGGTTCACTGAGCCCTGATACACTTTAAAAATTAAAAATCCTGTCTAGTACACCAAAAAGTATGATTATCTATTGCTCATAAGTGGTTATGTACTTCAGGATTACTTAGCTATGATCATATTATTTATATGGGTTCAGTATGTGTTGAACAACATGTTAATTCGTGTATAGCCATGTCTATGAGAGCACAATGGCTTACAAAACAAGAACCTAAAAAAGATGTTTACATCTAAGTGTAATGAAAAGAGTCAGCTTTGCGTGGCCTGATTCAGGTATTTTGTTCTGAAAATCTCTAATAAAGAGTGAGAAATACAAGGTAAAATGTGGCTCAGAGGTGATTTTGACAGTTGTCTTACTATTTCGATTAACATAACATTTCTTTGATCTTGTTTGTTTGTGCTGTTATGGTACAATATCAATTGCTATTGTATCTTTGGGTTTTAACAAAAGTTGCATTCCTGAATACCAACAATTGCTTTCTCTTTGCTTTCTGAAAATATAAGAGTTGCAACAAACTAATGTAAACTTTGGTTTGAATTACAACGTTTCCAGACAGTATCCTAGAAAAATAGTGTTCAACAGTTTAAAGTTCAAGATACATCATTTCAGTATTTGAAACATTAATTTGATGACACATTTACCATACTGTATTGATTAGCACAGATTCATTTAATTGTGGTGGCAGGTATTTGCCTGAGGATAGTTAATTATACATATTTTCAGCTTTTCAGGATAAAGTCTTGTTGTTCTTTATTTCTACAATTGATGTATGTAAGATTAGTTCATCCATTTATGAAGTATATAGATATATTTTGGAGGAACATGTATATCAGCATAATAAGAAATAATGAATTATCTCAATAGGGACCATTGTCTATGCAGAAAGAAAATTTAAAAATATTTTTTATCTTTAGATGGTTACAGTTCATACCACACCAGTCAAGGTTTGGGAATTCATAAAGTTCAGTTTGAATCTACTGGAAAGCTGCTTGAAAATAAATAAATAAATAAATAAATAAATAAATAAATAAATAAATAAATATATATATATATATATATATAAATATATATATAAACACATTTATATTTTATTTATTTATTTATTATATTTATATTTATATTATTTATTTTATATATATTTTACATTTATAATTATTTTTTATATACAAAATCTTAGCCATGTATAGAAATCTATCACACTCACATTATTTAGAAAGTTAAAGGACTCAGGTTTACTGCTGACCTAGCTACATAACAAGTAAAATGTGTTTGAGAAATGAGATTGCTTTTATCTAAATATACAAAACTGAGGTACAAAACTGAGATATTTTTTAAATCAGATTTTTTTATACTTTTAATATGTTTGACATTCACTGGGTTTTACAGGGACATGGTCTAGCTGTTTGATTTCTAAAATAATGGATATAGTTAATTTTTATTGATTTATTTCGATCTGATACCTATTTAGTCCTGTATATATAGGCTTTTCTCCGTTTTAAAACGCCACTTGATTTAGTAAAAACTCTCTTTTGTGGCAAAGACAAAAGAAATAAGAATTCTTATAATGAGAAATTGAATGTCTGAAATAAAATTATACATAGTTTGGTACAATTCAATATAATTGGCAACCTTAGCTTCCAGGCTCATGGTTGATTGAGGATGGAGATTAAATTACCATTCATAATACTGGAGAGGTGGTCCATTCAAGTCATGGCTGAATGTTCAAATACTGAATGTTGACTGAAAAAGAAAGCGAAACACCTGGCAACTGTATAAAGCTTCTGGGAGCAATTTAATTTACTATGACGGGGAGAAAAACAAATCAACAATAACAAAACAATTATATTCCAAAACTGAAGGAGGTGTAAAATTTATTTAAGCTATCCTAAAAAAAAAAAAAATTTAAAATAATTTCTGTAACATTTATATCAACTTCACATGCTTTTGACTACATCATCAAATAAAGTAACTATTTATCTGTGAATGTACACCTGCATTACCATTAAATTAAAATTCACCATCATATTCAGTTCTTACAGTCTGTTTGCTCACTGAAAAACACATAACTATTCTCCTTAATGATATAAAAAATCCACTTATAATGGTCTATTATACATCCTTTCACTTCTCTGAAGGATTATTATTATTATTATTGTTATTATTATTATTATTATTTTCTGTTAAATGCTGGAGTGTTTCTTATATGGTCCAAAGACCAATTAAATGGTCTTTGGATCTCACTGTATGAGAACAACATAAGAAAGAAAGAAAGAGAGAGAGAGAGAGAGAGAGAGAGAAGGGAGGAAGGGAGGAAGGACTTGATCAAATATGATTTACACAAGATCCATTGCTACATTTTTTCAAATGAGCAATTTTCCACTGTTTTCAGGAAAAGATCATGGTCCCTTTTACTAAGAATCCCACTTGCAAACTCCAGATTAGAGTTTTGAAGGAAGTTCATTAGTTTTTTATTTTTGTTTCCCCTGCTTTTCCTTCTTTTGAACTGTAACTATTATAAATCTGGAAATTTTGAAGCTGAAACAGCAAACAAATTTGTTTGCATCTTTACATAAATGTATATGTATGTACAAGTACACACTTAATTGCATGTTCTTCTAAGTGCTTAAAAATGTATTTCTGTCATCTGTAACACTCAATATTCTTGCTAAATTTAAAGGGGAGAGTATGTGTATGATAGACAAAAATGATCTCTTCCTTATGCTTACTGGTATATATATATATAGCATATATATACATATATATATGTTATGTCTAGAAGTACAGATTGTGTAAATTAGCATATCTCTATTAACTCATTATAAGAAAGAGTCAAGTAGGGAATCTCTGCTACATAAATGTGCTAGACTACTGTCATATAGATGACCACAAAGGGGTCCTTCTTAAACTTCGTAGAAAGGGAAGCATGGACCAAAATCTGGAAAAGGGAAAGTCTTCATTAGGATTGTACAGAGATTTGTGTGCATGGACTTATTACGTAGCTGTTACTATAATTTATCTTAACCCTTGACCCTTCTTGCAATATTATTTCCTGAATGAGGAAAAGAGAGTCATATAATTTAAGATTTTAGTTTAAAAAAAAATAAATAAAAATAAATAGCCAACACTCTGCAACATCTCTCTTGGACTTCTTCCTAGCTGAAAGAATTTGCTAACATTGGTGAACTTGCAGGTTGGATTTTGATAAAACTGTGAATATGACAACAGAAGCTTTACACTTTTCAGTTAATAGCTTAAAATCCTGCGCTCCTTTTCTAAGGGATATGATAGTGTCCACAACAATACAGTAAAGAAAAAACAAAACAAAACAAAAACAAAACAAAACAAAACAAACAAACAAACAAACAAAACTAGATCTTATAGATGTTTTATACATGAATCCTGAGATAACTCAGTTAACTCATATCTGAGTATGAGTGAATTTTGGAATTTTGTTACAGCAAACACATATTTCACTTAATTTACTCCTCTTTTTACATATTATTCTTATTTCTCTGGCATTTGCCAGTTGGCTGAGTCTTTGGCTCATATATACATACAATAAGTGCTTTAAAAAAATCGAGAATATTTTCAAGTTGATAAATGTACCTGAATAATACTAACAAATAATCTGAAATCTTGGTGAAAACTTCTGGAAAGATAAAGGATAGATGATGTTTTTAATGCTTGCTTAACACAGAGAAAGAGACTACAGACAGCCAAAATATGATTCAAAACTAAAAAAAAAAAATAAAAAAATTCAAACAAAATTTTGTCAGCCTTGAACTGTTGTAGAGAAAGGTAGGTTGAGATAAAAATTTATACTTTCACTTTGTATCTTAGAATTAAATCTGTTCAATCATGCAATCCACAGATGTATTTGGAGGTTTTGATGAGTTTTGCAGCAAAACATTAAGTATTAATTAGGAAAGTTTCCAAACCTATTCAGAAAATTAATAGATCTAGGAAACGTATTGAATTTGGTTTATATTTGCTTGCTTGATGATTTTTTTTTTCTTTTTTGGGGTTGGGGAGAAGGAGAAGAGGGAGTGAAGGTTAGACTAGACCAAGCTCTCTCTAACAAATAACAGTGTTACAAATCTACAAATCAGAAGCATTAGTGTGGGTCATATTGACATATTGAAAGGTGACCAGCATCTTTTATATTTGTGAGGTGAATCAAAATTGAGTTGCTTTCTGAGTCAGGCATGTTTTTAAACAAACAACAAAAATAAACTTCGTTTTTCTTGATTCCTAGTCACCATGTTGCAAGTCAAATCTAAACTATTTGTCTTGCGTTGTATAGCTGAACCATTATGCATTATTTACAATTTTTTTTTTTCTAATATTCAGGAGAGCTGTGTATATAAACGGCTTACCAATTAAACACCTATCTAGCTGATATCATAATTCTGGTGTCTACTACAAAAATTCCATTTATCTATTATTAAGATGGTTATTAAGAAAAAATAAAGTATATTTTTTACTATACTGTGATTGTACCAACCTGTGGCATAGACTGACCTTAAAAAATATGGACCATGTATTTAGTTATAGAGCAAATAACACTAAAATCCTTGCAGAGAAAAAAAAAAAAAAAATAATAATAAAAAAAAAAAAAAAAAAAAAAAAAAACTGAAGTTATTTTCCATATGAAAACCCAATGAATTTGGAAGGTGGAAGTTGTGTTATTACAATGGCATTTAAAAAATATCAAGTAATGTATTATCTATGAGATGATTTGGGGATTAAAATGTGAATTTCTTAAACAACACTTTTGTCTCAGCCAAAATTAACTTGAATGTGTTTAGGAGAGTTTAACCTCCTAGTAGATGTTTTTGCAAGGAAGAAGCTAAGGAAGGGAAACCAAAGAAAGGTGTAACAGAATTAACACTTAGTGTGGCTAATTCTGGTTCACTTATTAAATCAGAAAGGGCACAGAAACATGCATCACATAAATAATGCTATGAAAAAGGATAGAAAGAAGAGTCTTGTCTAACAAAGCCTACTTGCAAGTGGTACTTGAATAAAAAAATGGAAATTTATTTAAAAATGATAATTCACATTGTTTCATTGGTTTCTAAGCCTTTTCATATTTTCTCCAAACACAAAAGTTACAGAAAGGTGAATAAGATTATTCCAGTAACATTTCCGGTACTGTGGAATACTTGGAATCTTACTAAGACTGTTTTTACAATCCAGCAAATCTCTCAATGCAATTTCCAATGTAATTTCCAGACGTTTATTGTATAAGTAATACTAAGTTTCTGAGCTTATAAATTTTCTGGTTTTGGTATTTTGACATTTTTGACATTATTGAAAAACAATAATCTTAAGACTCCAAAAAATAACACCCATTATCACTATACTTTTTCTTCATGCCAGTTGACCATATGTACACCCATTATCACTATACTTTTTCTTCATGCCAGTTGACCATATGTAAAAAACAGCTATTGTATTTGGTAAGGCTATTTTTCACAGTTACTAATTATCCCTTGTCAGCTCGTTCAACATCAGATAGAGAGCATAAACTTTACAAGAAAACAAACAAACAAACAAACAAACAAAAACTACCAGTTTTAGACCCAACTTGGAGGCAGTCATGTTGATATATTCCGGTTTTTATGAACAAGGAAGTGAATCCAAAATACAACAAAAACACAACATGCTGGAACATAAACATAGAGCTCACATAACCTCTGTGCACTCAGGATGAAATGTGTAACTACATTAAAGATGTAGTAATTTTTAGTTTTGATTCAGAAACTGCATTTGTATCACCTGTATGAAGCATTATATCAATGAGACATATGTCACTGTGGTTTAGACAATTTTGGACAATTTGCATTTGTGATCAGTCTGTTTCCATAACTCTTACTAAATGGACTCGTGTCATGGAACAGTTATGTGGGAAATGGTTGTGTCAAGGGGGGGACAACCCTCTTTTATTCCCCACACATACGGACATAGCCAGGAATAGAGGGACTGGAGAGATTTAGAAACAAAACTACATCCTTTGCATTTGCACTTCACAAATTCTGGATCTGGAAAGCTAGGCATTAATAACACAAAGGAGCAGAAGCCACTTTAATAAACCAAGGTCCCAGAAGTTTCAGCCTCTGGGCAGTACAGTCCAGTATCTTTTTCCCTCCACAAATTTCCCAGGTCTAAATCTTTCTGGGCTCAGACTTTGGTTACATCACAAGAATTTCATCCTTTTTCTGAATTGTTATAACATGTTGATATCAAACAGGATCAACTGATATGAAACCCAGAGACTGATGTCAGGGGTTGTCAGACTCTACGTAACCTTAATACACAGATATTGACATCAGCCAACAACGTAAAAGAAGAGAAATTAATGTCTTTGTGGCAATTCTGAGAGCATCATTGAGGAAAATGGACATTTGGACACCGTGAATGTCAGGTTGTACACATAATTAGGATGCATGCATGACTAGGGAGTTACTTGAATGTTAATTTTCAAAATGCTTTAGGAATACAAACAAATTCGTTGATCAACTGGAAAATAAGTGGGAAAAGTTCCCCAGAACCATTTAGCTGCCCCCCAGTACCCTGATGGTTTGTAGCCTCTGCTTGGGAAGGGAGAGGTCCTCTTACATTGTTTATGCTAGTCTTTTGCAAGTAGAATGCCTAAAATAGTATCAGGTCTTTATTTTGAATCATCTATTTTTTTTCTGTGAATAACAGACCTGAATTTCTAACTCAAAATCACCATTATTGTGTCATAGGTTAATTTCCATTCAGCTTTCAAAGTCTGTCTTGAAACTACTAATGTTCCACTTTCCTGTGTGAAAATCATTCCAGGATTTTAGCAATCAGACAACTAGAAATGTTGTCATTTTTTTTTTGTTTAAATAGACTTATGACAAGTGCATAACTGCCCACCTTTTACTCATGTTTTCTTTTTGTTTAAACAGTTGGACATCCAAAAGTATATAGAACTGACAATGCCCCTCCTCAACTCCAGCCTCTTCTTTTGTAGGTTCACATGACAAGTTATTTTTAATCCCTCATCCTCAATAGTCTCACAGTTTTCCTAGAATTTTAGGCATTTATATTTCTGTTTTAAGTCCTTTGGAAATAAGAATTTTACTCAACAGTACGAGATTTTACTTTGCAGACTGGTACTGGTGTGTTGACAAATCTGCTCTCTTATTAAAAACAAAAACAAAACAAAACAAAACAAAAACAAAAACACAACCAAACAAAAAATCTTGCTTGCATACAATCTACATTTCATACAACTATTCTGTACCTTGGATTGAATTTGAAAGGTGGACCATTAAGTGGATAAGGAAACGGCTTCATGGCTACATTCTGAGGGTGTAGGTCGGGGTCAATACCACTATGTCCAGGTGGAGGCTGGTGATGAATGGTGTATCTCTGGGACTGTTTAACATCTTTATCAATGACATAGACAGAGGTATCAAGTACACCCTCAGCAAGTTTGCAGATGACACTAAGCTGAGTGGTGCAGTTGATACAACAGAAGGAAGGGGTGAGGTTCAAAAAGTCCAAGTGCAAGGTATTGCATCTGTGTTGGGGCAATCCCAAACATGAACACAGACTGAGAGAAGAACTCATTGAGAGCAGCTCTGCAGAGAAGGACTTGGGGTTCTGGTGGATGAGAAGCTCAATATGAGCCAGCATTTTGTGCTTGCAATCCAGAAGGCAAACTGCATCCTGGGCTACATCAATGGAGTATGGGCCAACAGGTGGAGGGAAGGGATTGTCCCCCTCCGCTCTGCTCTTGTGAGGTTCCACCTGGAGTGCTGTGTCCAGTTTGGAGCCTCCAGCACAACATAAATGTAGATCTGTTAGAGCAGGTCTAGAGGAGGGACAAAAAGTTAATCAGAGGGCTGGAGCACCTCTCCTATGAGGAAAGGCTGAGAGAGCTGACGATGAAGAGAAACAAGAGAAGGCTGCAGGGAGATCCTCCACTGAGGTTTGCACACCTCGACAGAAGCTGTTAACTCTATGGCATTGATTATGCATTTATCAGATACAAAGTTTTTGTCTGGAACAACCTATTTCTGATGTCTGTAACTAGCCATGATTTTGCCTGCAACTTGCTTCAATCATAAAGTGAAACCATAGGTCAGTTTTACTAAAAGGTTATGATACTCAGTGCCCAGTTGCAGCATAACATAGTTACTAGATGTTATGTGTGCCGGACTGATTCCCTGTGGTGAATCAGTGGAGAGTAAGTACTGGATATGGGAACATTGCTTATTTATACTCCTGGCCAGCACCTATGTGCCATATGTAATCAAGTTAAAAAATACTCCACTTTTAATCTAGTAGAGAGAAAAGAAAATACAGATAAAATATGATCCTATAGTTCTTTCAAACAAGAGGTCTTGTATCAATATAAACATTTTAAATGTATACTATGAGGTCTTTACTCTCTACATTATTTCTAATTTCTACCTGTAACAAGAAATTATTGCACTTGTATAATTTAAACCATAATCCATATGTAAGATTCAGGATGTCAACAGTATATGGTCTTTCCAATCAGAGTCACAAAACACATTGTTTTATAAATTTAAATATCTGGAAATCCAAACAAAACTAACTTTTAAGTAGAAATAAATAAATATATATATATATACATACTTTCAACACATGCAGCAAACTTAGACACATACCATGAAAAAACTGTTTTATTCCATCAGTGTGAAAATGAGATCATGGGAAATTAAGAGCTTTGAAAGATTCAGATATATGTTGCAGGTAAATCTTAAAACCAAGAGACACATTCCCAACATTTTATTGTAACAGTGTTGTCTTTACTCACTTACAAACTACAAGAACAGAAACATTAGAAGCAAGAGTTTCTGTCTTTCTTCCTACTTTACATTAATCATTTTTGTCTGGGTGAGGAAGACCAAGGATCACACTCTTGTCACTGAACTGTACTGATGAGAGGTTACACATGTTCACTTCCCTCACAGCTGGAGGGAGAGGGCAGATTCTTAATGTGGCAAGTCTCTAACAAGTCAGAACCACTTAAATCTTGTATTTCGCAGAGTGTGCCAAAGTGAACTTGGCTGGGCTTTCTGTAGCTGTGGACCACAAATTCTTCAAAAACACCTGAAGAACTGTGCATCATATGCCCATAACTGGCTTGCTTATGTAAGAGAGGAAAAATATTACTACTCCATGTTACTATTTAAGTCAGAATTGTTGAGGACACAGAAAGAGATGTGTTAAAAAGACCAAATATCAAAGACTTTTTTTTTTTGTTTCCCCCTCCCCTCCTCCTTGGGATAAACATTAGAAAATCTATAAGGGAAGAAGTAGATCACATCCAGAAAGCACTTGTCTGCAATTACAGACAGGGATCAGAGAAAATAATAATAAAAAAATCATGTTGAAAGATTATGAGCAGAACAGGTTAGTCACATTAAGTATCTGTCATGTAAATTTAATCCAAATAATAATAATAATAATAAAGAACAAAAAAGATTATAGAAGTGGTATACATGTGAAAAACAAACAAACAAGCAAACAAACCAGGAGCCAGAATGATATAGTATGGGGCCATTGTTACTGAATTATCCATTTAACATGCACACATCGTGACAATGACTGAGACCAGGGTAGGTGCCATGTAGGGATAAGTGGTTCCAGTCAGCCCTAGTGATACTGCCATTACCAAAGCAGGCACAAAATCATGCTTGTCCCTGCAGTCTCATTGATACTGAGCACCTGGATGTGCACATTAAGCTGTATCCCAATAAAACAGTGGGCATTTGTTAATTACATAAACAAACAAACAAAAAAAAATAGTTCCTGATGCCTGGAAATGATGCCTGGTATTTAAAGCTGCTTGGAAGTATCAGGAATCCAAAATGTTGATAGCAGTGGTCAAAGCACAGGCAGGTTTCTAATAGTTTCTTGGAGCGTTGTTTATAAGTCTCAGTTTCCAATATCCAATACTCTGGGGCAGACCTATCCATGCCAGTGTAACTAACTTTTATGTCTTTGCAAAATCCTGCACTTCAGAGGAGGAACCAGCAAGTCCTGGACTTACAGGAGCTGAGATTTCAGTTACATGACTCATGTGAGCATGAAAGGCCACAAATAACAAAGCTGCAAGACTTTCTGGCACTGCATGGTCTAATCCTGGTTACACAAGGGAGTCCAGCCAGGAGCTAGACAAGTTGGTCAACAGTTACTGGAGTCTCCTAGAGCTTTGGTCTTTTTGAACATTCACAGCGAAGTGTTTGGGAATTCATCATCTATGTACTCACTAGCTGTTCTTTTAAGTTGTCTTGCAGAACTAAGTGAATGTTTGAAAACAGAATATCACTGAGATGTTCTAATTTAAAAGCCAAAGGGAAAAAAAGACATAAAGGGTGATCTTAGCCTGGATCAGTGGTCTGAGCAGCATAACAAGCAATGAGAAAGGGGTAAGTCAGTGCTTGGTATCAATGCAGGGTTCTGATAAGAGCATCAGGTGGCCTGCAGCCAATAAAACAGCAAACGGTTGCTACAGCCCGGAGCAGTCTTCACCTAATATTAGCTATTATTGCAGACAGATCCTCTGCCTATTACTTATCTTGTACTCCTGGGCAAAAGGTACATTCAGGTGTGGTGCTGTGGGAGTGTTGTGGTACTACTGGAGAATTTTGTGACTCGTGATGTTGTTCAGGACTTTAAGAAAGGAGAGCCATTATCCACGATTATCCACTAACTGTTATGGGCTTGGGCTCAAGTCAATATATTGTAAGAAACATAAAACATAACTCACTATAGGACATCTGAGACTAAGAATCATTTTCTTTAGCTCATTAAAAAAAAAATGTTGATTTATTGCATATTTCTTCATACATTTACAGAGTTGGGATATCTGTTATCATAAAGGGCTCTAATTGCAAATATACCACTTGATTATCCAAAACCATTTCAAATATCTTTCCAAGGGGATAATTATTGTATAATCTGATTAAGGTAGAATAAAAAGTCCACAAGGTCTGACTATGGAAAATCATAATAACACCTGTAAAAAGGCTGTATCATGGCTTTCCCTTCAACATTGTCACGCTTCAGAAAATAACGAAAAAAGAAACAAACCTTACAAGGGCTAAGAAATGTTAATCTCACATAGCATTAAAAGTTCCACAAACAACATGAAGCAAGCAGTGTTTGCTTAGAGCAGTTAATGAACTCAAGGCTGGTGTAATTCAGATGTACATTAGCTTGTAAAGTTTAAAGGACTAGAAATATTGGCTAGAAGTGAAGTTATAGGTCTTGTTTCTGCAGAATAAGAGGAAAAAATCTGAGAAGGCTGAGTTCTCAAAAAGTGTGGACTGATTAATTAGTTGCCAAAAGTACACAGTGTTCAGGATTCATGCCTGCTGTTTATTTAACCATCACTTCATTCATTGACTATGGAGCCTAAGGAAATACAAATGATAAATTCTCTAAATGAATCAGAAACTGTCTAATGCAGATAGTTTACCCTTTAAAGAAATACAGGATGTATGCAATATTACCCAGATGGAAAATAGAAACAATGGTTAATTATTTATTTCATCCCTTTGGTTGCTTTAATATCTTCTCCACTTTCTGTCAAACTATTTCTCTTTAACCACTCTTCCTGCATCAGTAGAGAATTTGAGCATATGCCAAGAGTGTGTTGTGGGTTTGATGATGGAAATTTTGCTCTATTCTTCAATTCAGAGCAGTCAAGCTAACATTACCTGGCAATACAATGAATTTATTTATTTAATTACTTGAGAAATGTATTCCTTGAAGAGTAGAGAGGGTTTTGCTGCTTTGGAAATTTATTTATTGAAGATTTTATGTGTAGTGGTAGTGAAAGCACCCTGAAGTTTTAAGGATGCATTGTCCATTATACAAAAATGCCATTAGTGATAGATTTAGTCACATCTGTTAACCATTAGACTATGTAAGAGGTAAAAAAAAAAAAAAAAAAAAAAAAAAAGGTTCTGATATCAGCTGTCAAAATACTGCTAAAACAACAGAAGTTCTTTAAAAAGCTACTTTAAAGCCTAGTAACATGCAGATTATCCAGTTCTCCCAATGTGAACCCTTCTGTGATGATATTCTGAAATCAATCAATAAAGAAATAAATATAAAAAATTATATATTTTCTCTCCAGATCAGTCCCAAAGCCCTTCACAATTATGTATCATCCACCTGTTTCTGAGGTTAGAATTTAGAGTCCTCTTTCCAAGATTTCTCAAACATATTTCCCTCAGTTTTTCATTTTTGTTTTTATATATTTCCAACCAAAACTGCTCTTAACTAAGTCAAACAAGACCCAAATATGGTATACACGTATATGTGTATGTATACTTATATGTATATATAAGGTGCTAACAGAAAATCTTACTATCCAAAAGTAGCTGAAGTGGGTGGGATGTGAACTAAACAAAATCATCCCATGCCCTCTGCAAAGTGTGCTCATCAGTTTGTCACACTTTCTATTCCTGTCAGGGTATAAAATTTATGTTTGCCAAGATAAGCTCCTTTTTTTGTGTGTGTGTTTTTTGTTTGTTTGGTTGTTTGTTTGGTTGTTTGTTTGTTTGGTTGATTTGGTTTGTTTTTAACAGAAAAACTTGCTTTTTCTCAAGTTTCCTAAGGGGAAACAAAACTGAATGTTTTATAGAAATGTGAACTACTTTGGTCTCTTAATAGGAATATAGTGTAACATAAAAGCAAATGTCCTCAGATTGTTTGAAAAGGCCTGTCAGGACAGAAGAAAATAACAGATAAACTGGACTGTTTTCAAACTTCAGTCTTTGGACTGGTTTCCTTTAACAGTTCTGTTAATAATACTGGTATGATATTCCAAATATGTTCCAAACATGCCCTAGAGAGGATCATATTAGAAAGCATATATCATTGCACAGAAGAATCATGAACAGGCTCACCCTGAAGAATGATTATCTAAAGAACAAAGACAGAAAAGTCAAGGTCACTTGGAGTGAATAACAAGATCTGCTACATGTTGTGGGCTCCTCAGTTTTGAACATTTGAAGAAAAAGAAGAGATGCACACATTTACTAAAACAAAACATATGCAAGCTCCCAATAAGACCTATCATAAATAAATAAATAAATAAAAATAAAAACTGTGGTACTTAAAAAAAATATTCCTACAAAGCTAACGTTTATATTATTACAACAAGGCATATGTCAGAGAGATTACCTGGAAAACAACTCGAAAACAATATTCCCAGAAGATAAATTTAAAGAGAATTAATTCACCTTCTAGGATGGCCTTAAAAATAAAGCTTTGTGTTTTTTGTTTTTTGTTTTATTTTTTTGGACAATAGAATGTCTATCTAATATGAAAATGCTACAAAGTAGTTGGCTTCTTCAGCTTAAGTAATGAGGGCTGTAATCTGTAAGGGCACTAAATTCACATCAAAAAATACTGAAGGGAAAGAACAGTTTAAACTGAAACAGAAATAAAGTTGAATAGACTACTAGTTATTTAGAAAATCATACGAAAATGACCCTGAAGAACTGGGGCTCCCAAGAAGCACTCCCAAACAAGTTGTTGGGAAACAAAAAAACAAAATACTGACTTACACTGTATTTATGAAAGGCATTATCCAGCATGGTTTCCAGCAATATCAGAGGACAGCAGTCAAGAGCCCAGCAACTTACAGTATACCAAAATATATAAAAATATATTTTCTAAATATATTATATATTTATATATATTATAAATTTATATATATTATAAATATAAAAATATATTTTTATATTTAAAAATATAAATTCTCTAGGTTTTCTTCTTTTGCTTCTTTTGCTTTAAATATAGAATATGTGTTCAGGGCCACAGTTTTTGTTTGTTTGTTTGTTTGTTTGTTTTCTTTTCCCAATTCACCTTGCAAAGATATTTCTAAAGAAGATATTTGCAACAGAGAAATCTAATCTACACACATCTTCAAAAAGAGGAGGTGTGCAGGGGCTGCATAGTACTCCAAAATGTGAGTTACTTTTGCTCCATTTCATGAACTTAATGTTTCACTTTAAATTGCAGTGTTCATTTTCTATCAAAGTAAATATGGGTACCACAGCCTTTCAGGACTACAACAGTCTGGTCTTTCATTATTTCTAATTAGGGAGTTTTTTTACTTTCATGCCTGCCCATAACTTCTATTACTGTTAATAAGAATTCAGTTTGTGCATTGATCTGAGAACAGACCCCTCAGATATCGTGTAAATAGCTTTACAGTTGACTGGTCATTTCTGACCAACTGAGCAAACTGATATCCTCATGCACCACTACTTAGCAGAAGTTGTAGCTAGACTATAAAAAATTATGTCATGGATTCTAAGGGTTAGTGTAGGGGGAAATAAATAGCTTAGTTTAGTATAAAAGCAGCATGAAGGCATTAGTTCATTTCATCCTAAGTTAATGTTCACATTTAGCCCTCCTAAAGCTGTCAGATTTGAGAGACATTTCACCACCTCAGAAAACACAGAAAGCAGGATTCACTCCCAAAGACAAGCTATCTGTCTTTGGTAGGTTAATTATCTCCATCCATAAATAAGAAGAGAAAACAGTGGGAATAAATCTTCTCTGGGAAATATCTGGGTTTTTTCCCAGTATCAGTATAGAATGTATAGAATTCAATGACTAAAATCACGAGCTGAATCACACTCAGGCTATAAGCCACTGCAGGGGAAGCCTTGAGTTAAAAACTACAACTTTCTTTTGCATAGCGTATCTAAAAATGTATCAAGAAATATTATTATCCTTTTCTTACTTAAATTATACAAAATGAATATAAAATTGCATATCTGATTAAACAGATAATTTCTGAAACAACAAATGTTGGTTAAAAGACAGGTGATTAATGGAAGAATATGGTAACTAAACTGGAAATAATCATTTTAAGAAACTGTTGCTATTTTAAAAGCAGGTGGTTTATACAATATTAGCATAATTATTTATAGCTGTGGTGCCAGAAATCAGTGATTACTATGGAAAAAATCTGCATTTCCCTGCAGTAACCTTACAGGATTTCTCAATAATAAACTACTATGTTCTTTTTTCCAGGCAGTGTGGAGAAAGTCCCACAGCTGTAAATACTATTCTTTTTTATTAGCGTTATTATTTTGTTATTTCACAGATATAACACAACAGAAAACTGAGAAGCAGTTGCATAAACGCAATTCAAAAGTAGAAACAAAACAAAACAGTACAAAACAAAAACTCTAAGCTTGTGATCTGACTGCTCTATAATCTTGCTCATTATCACAAGCCTGGATGAACATATAAAGCTTACAGTGAAATCTGAGCCTACAAAAACATGAAGAAAAACAAATTTTGCTGACCTACAATGTGGGAAATACAATCTGTCCCATGTACAGCTGTTGAGATTATAAACAAGACCAATTCTAAACCTCCACTGAGGACATGACAGCAGAGATGAAGTAGCACTTTTATCTGTATTAAAAGTAATAAATAAACAATTTAAAGAGGAAAAATAAATTATCAGAGAGGAAAAAGGCTGTGAAATAATTTGTTTTCCTTCCTGAAAAGGCTAACTATTTGTGCATATGATATACAAATAAATTCCATTTTAATTCTCATGTGATAGATAGGTCCTATTGTTTTGTAATTAATTTATTTCTCACACCTTTCTTTTTTGACTCTGAGCAAACTTCATCAAAAGAGACTGTTACAAGAAACTCAAGCACTCTAAACCATAGTGAGAGTCTCAAAACAAACAGTGATTCCATGAAAATATCCCAGTGGGTGTTGAACAGACATTGGAGCTCTAAATAAAAAGGTGATAAAAACATACCTGTGATACAAATGTTCTTGACTTAAAAACAAACAAACAAACAAAACGCTGTGGAAATGCATTTTTCAGCACACAGTACCTAATTTTAAGTACTTTTCTTCCTCTCCTCAAGCTTTATGTTATTATGTCCTAAAGTTCATACTAAGTGGAATCTGTAATATATGTCTACATGTATATTCATACATACATGTTATTATGATTTTATCTCCTGTGTGGGATTCAAAGGAACTTCCATATGAATGCAATCCTTTTCTCCCTGTCATTCTCTTTCATTCAGTCACACAAAGAAATGAAGACCCAGTGAACTTACTCACCAGGTGGCTTTTTTCTTTACTTAGAGCAACAGCTATAGAGCTTTATTTAGTTTGGGCTTTCTCAAATACTAAACTTGTTAACACTCATCAAACACAAGAAAAATAAAATATCACATTTAATTTCTCTATCTATCTCTATGAAAGGGCTCTTCAAAGAAACAACATGTTCCTAACTAGACAGTAACAGGTACAGTGCAAAACATATTTACTAGACTTAAAATATCTGGAAAGGGCACTCAAATTGAAGTATAATCTTTTTGTTTGTTTTTTTTGGCATGTAACCGTCAATATATTCATAGGAAGAATTAGTACCCTACCCACCCTTTTACAACAAGTCTATCAAATAAAGAATGTTTACAAAAGACATAGACCTTGTTTTGGGAGAAAAGAAACCCATTTTACTCCAACCAAAGCAGAGTGGTGTGTACAGCTGGTAAATCTTCATTGCAAAATCAGCATCAAATTGCTAAGGCCACAAGCTACGTTAACACAAGTCACTCATTAATTTGATGGGTGAAGGTAAGATTTTCAAACAGCAGGCTTCTCATTCTAGTTTTTGTTTTAATCAGCTAAATAACGAGGTGGGGGTAGTGTGGCTTAACCAGGCCAAGAGAAGAAGAAAGCAGAATCATCTTAAAACACCAATCCTGGATTTAATAGCCTACAACAAAACACTAAGCAGGTCAGCTTCATGGTTCAGCAATTCCTAAAAGCCCTGTCTACTTCTCAACAGCTTATCTGCAGCCAGTGTGTAAGATCTACCAATGAGATCTGATTTACAGCACTAAAGGGCTTTGCTGCAAAAATGAAGGGCAGGACTGATACACTAATTTCTATATATTCTGTCTGTACACACACATATTAAAAAATAAAATAAATAAAAAAATCTCAGAAACTTTTTTAGCCTTTATGATAAGGATCTCTTTCATTGACATAAGGAGGTCACAGTGCCTGGAAAAATTTACATAGAACTCTGCATCAGTCTGGTTTGTTTTTTTTCTGGGTCAAATTCAGAGTTTATCTTGTTAAGCTATCTAATTGAACACAGCCCATGTGATACAACAGAACTAAGTGCATTAAATGAGGAGGCAGTGGTGGTGGTGGAGTATGTTTATTCTTTTTGGTGCTGGGTGGGTGCAACTTCCTGGAAATTCCTAAATTGCCTTTGGGTGGCTATTTTCATGGCTGGAGAAAAACATAAAAAATAAAAAAATCCAACTTCTGTAATACATTTTCTGTGCAAACACACACACACACACTTCAAAGTCAGTTTAGTCTGTTGTGATGATGAGATGGTATTATACCTCGAGCACAATGAACATGTCCTGATCCCTCTTTGCCTGGGGTAAATCTGGAATAATTTTATTGTTGTCAGATGAACAATGACAGATTTACATTGAGGTAACCAAGATCAAAATCAGACCCCAAATGTCAAGCAAGGTAAAACCACAAACAACATGATTTAAACCACAGTTGCAATAACCAGGGCCCTATGCAGATCTTAGTAAAGTGAATTATATATGATAACACTTACAAGTTTCCTAGTAATATTAGATTTGCCTTTTTACATAAATGCTTAAGTTATGATAAAAAACAGAACTATGTCAGTTCTTTTCAGTCTCAGCACATTTGCTATTAGCATAAGAAATGCTGCTTATGGCAGAGGCAGCCGTGCTTGAAATTTCTGAATTAATGGATTTGATTTCCTCTTGAGACAAACCATCAGCCTTTCAGTAATGGAAATAGATATAGTTGGTAAAACAAATAAAAAGCTGGCATGCAGATAAAATGGGTTTCAGTTTAAAATAGTAATGTTGTAATTGAAGTGAACAATTACAGGGTTGCTCCTAGGCACAAAAGAAATACCATGAAAATGAAGTAATGTTTTTGTTAAGTATAGTCATTTCATGAAAATGTAGAGCTGCAGATGTCATCGTCTGGAAAAAGGAAAACTATACTTACTCTCCTTTGCTGAGATTCTTTTATAACATTTTCCTGATTTTAATAATAATTACTAATATTAAACCTGGATTTTATATGGGGAAAGAGGAAAGAGAGAGGGAGAGCAAAAGCTATTTATCTGGTGCTAAGCCAAAAGTGCTTGCTTCCTTTTCAAGGGATTTTGGTTATCAAGGGTCAGAAGCTTTTAGTAAGAATTTTAGGAGAGCAGGGGGAGGGAAACAGTTTTCTGTTGGTAGAAGAAAGCCATCTTGTTTGCATTCTTTGTCAGGGCTGTGATACTAGACAGCACACGCAGGGAGGGAGGGATACTGGCAGTGTGGAGGGGCAGCTGTGAGATGGGGGACGGGCAGGAAACAGGCTCAACATCCGATCTCTTTACTGAAGACGTTTTCTCTAAGTGGGTCGAGCATCTGGCTGGCTTTCAGCTATGTACACTGCTGGAGAGAAGCAGAGACTTTCGGTGTTTGAGAGCTTTTCATGTTAATGTGTAATGGTAAAAGTAATGAAGCACGCTGAATGCCACCAGTGTAAGTGTCACCTCAAATCTGAAAGTGCATGCATTAACGCCATGCCAACAAAATATTCTGTCCTGTCCTGTGTTTCTTCTTGTTTCATTTTCATGACTGAGAATGTTCTCAACACAGTTCATTTTAGAGATTTATTAATTAACAGGTCATAATTAGTGACTTGACAAAGTGCACACGGCATGCCCATCTCCTTGAGATGGGCAAGCCATGCCTGGTACAAACAGTGCTGTCCACTGACAGTATCTATCCATACATTTGCATTTACAACACCATGTTGCCCAACACAAGACACCACTGGTGGCTCTGGAATGAACATGTTCTATGGCTGTGCAGTTCCATTGTTCCAGGAGCAAGTTTTCTTGCATTTTTGGTCTGCTGGTGTATTGGCAGGGTTAACTGTGGTGAGGTGTAGGGCAGCCTGGAGTCCCACAGTCACCTCTGTGCAGGGCTGGGTCTCTCCTTGAAGGCTGCAGCTGCCTCTTCCTCAGGAGCCTTTCGTGAGAAGATTCTAAATGCAATGTTTTGTTATCTTTCATTATTTAATTATATCAGCCTCCAGTGGCCTGTGTGGTATTTCATGCATCTAGGCAGAGCTCTGACACATAAATGAATTTTCTACAACTACTGTGTCAGGCATGTCTGTTCTGCAAGATATAATAGCAGCCTATTTACATATGTCACTCTAAAGTGCTCACGAGGAGATTTTACTGCTTTCTTCACACTCTTGCACTTATGTAAATACACCCACACAGTACAGGTGGATTTCTGAATCATCAAGTGTTTCTCTTCCATTAGGAGACAATTTTTGAAACAAATTAATACAAAGTGCATCATGGTTTAAATGTGTTTATTACTTTATTTGGTGTTTTAAAAGCTCTTCTGAAATGTTTTAAACAAGATGATGTTCATCCATAGAATTAAATACACACTTAATCTGTGGAGGAAATAAATGTCTGACATAAAGATTTAAATCTTTATTTTCCTCCCTTGACATAGTGGCTGGTGACACATAAATGTACTTTTTTTTTTTTTTTTTTTGACAGAGTAATAAAAATCTCATTATCTCTGAATAGGCAGCAATTTCGTTATCTAATCTTTTTACCAAAAGGTTAGTTAATTAATCAGAAACAAATCCTGATTATTATTTCAATAAAATTAGAAAGACAAATCACCAGAGTACGGCTAAATAGGGCAGGCCTGTGGTTTAACCTGCCTCATTTACATCCAAGTACAATGATTGTCAGGAGCTCGCACTGAGCAAACAGCCCCGAGAACATAAGCCAGCAGATGGTTTTCTCTCGTCGCTAGCCTTTCCTCTCCTCTAATGCCTCTGATCCCATTACCTCACTGAATCCGTTGCCAGGGTAACTGTTAAATTGCTGTGAAAGGCATGGTAATAAAGTAACCTGTCACACTGGCAATAAAAGCAGCAGAATTTTCCTGTTCACTGAACTTTTCAGCTCATCAATACTCACTTTATGGAGAAATTCAGCACTACACACAGGTCAGCTGCAGGAATTGTTCCATGAGGCTTTTGAAAAGCAAACCAAAGTTCATGTAAACATAGGAAAGGTATAATTAAAGACAGGACTTGGAGATGCACAGAGAGCTAATACTTTGCTATTTACTGTAGGTTAGGAGGAGATTAGAGATATTCAGGCTTCTCCCTTTTCTAAGCATGGTACACAAATAAACTTTACTGCAGGCACGAAAGTGATTAATCCAAAATCATTTTGATAGTGTTTCAGACAATTACCTCCTTGCTTTTAGCAGCTCTATTTTGACCTATTTGCTAAAGGGGATTTTGGTATCACCATAATTTAACACCAGAAGGATTCACTTAAAAGTATTTTCCACCATTTGTCTACATTCCATTGTTTTACAGATTTTTGAAGCAAGCTTTATGTCTTTAACAGGTTTTTGCAATATGTGGCTGATTCCATTAATAAAACCTTAGTGAATGCAATCTCAGGAAGGAGGGGAAAATAATAATAATAAAAAAAAGACAGTCATTTACCACATCTGAAAACACTTTTTCCAGTTTTCTAATGTAATGTATCTTACTACATTTTAGATCCAAAAGAAGAAGAGGAGTTTCAAAAAGAAGAGGGGTTTCAGTGAGGGCTTTTGTTTGTGTGTTTTGTTTTTCTGTTTTGTTTTGTTTTTCCTAGAAATACATGATTAGAGTTTTTTCCATAGGGTACAAGAACTGTTTGCCACTGATCAGAGTAGCAAAAACATGCCATGTGGAAAGACCCTTCTGACTTCAATTAGGCTCACAAGAAACTGGAAGAACATGCATGAAAAACAGAGTGCATACCTAATCCTTGTTATTAGCCGTTTGCAAACTCTATACTTTCAGCCCCATTTGGTAATTCCATTAATTATACAACAGTAACCTTGGAATATATAGGAGTTTGCTTGTTGAGATAACTTCTTTCTCTCAATCTCCTTTAAAATTTGCAGACACTTACAGCTTGTTATGAAAAATCAAAAACATTTATTTGACTGACAGCAAACATGAACTACAGAGCCAATTCCAGTTACAGGCCATAGAAGAGATATGTCTTAAAATAGGAATCACAGTCTATAGTCCTGAGAGTAAGGATTTAAAGTAAGGTCAAGCAGCTGTGGTAAGGCCAGATTATATCATTTTGAATGAGGCCACATTTGCTGCTTTCCTAAAACTTCTCAGAACTCCAAGAGCTGTATGAGGCAGAAAGGACAGGAAGATAGTCTTAGATATTTTAGTGACTGTTTCTATAATGTCAGATTTCAGTTTCTTGTGTAGACCAGCCTTTCTCATAGTGCTGGAAATCTTCAGTAGAAATTTCTATGAGGAACAAGCCAACTGCACTGTAAATTCACACCCTTTATCAGAGATATGTTTATTAAATATAATATGGTCACATAATAAAATACGTATGGTGACATAAGATAAAAGAATTTATGCTGATCTCTAATCTAGAATTAAGCTGGATCATTTCTGAGTTTCAGAAAACTCTACATTTCTCTGATATCTGGCAGGTATAGCACCTCCAGTTATAGCTAAAATTGGAAATATGTCTTCAAACAAGCTTGCTCTTTCAAAAATTCTTGCTCTTTCCAGGTGATTAGTAGAGTTAGCAACATTCATACGAGATCTTCAGACCATTTGGCAAGTGTAGAAAGCCCAGCTAAGATACCCTGGGCAGAGTCTTTGCTTCTTAGTTTTTTGTCTTTTAAACCAGAAAATGTCAGGAAAGGAGATGTGTGGATTTGTGTTTTTAATATCTGCCATTGTTCTAATTTAAAATTTACTGTAAAATGTGTGCATATGGTATTGTTTGTGATTACACTTTCGCAGCATGCAGACATAAATGAGATGTTGACATAGATAAACTCCTTCCTTTTAAAAAGTGTGTGAATAGTCATGAGCAACATTTGCTAGCTCATTTTCCCGGCTCTGGTCTGAATGAGCAGTGCAGGGTGTCTGTGCTTGGTGTGAGCTTGCTCTGCCACTCCGTAAAAGCTCCAGGGTGAAGCAGCACAGTCTTCCAGTGGCAGCTCCTCACTCCAGCTTGCTTCTACCATCCCCTCAGATGCAAGTACCTGTGCAAAAAACATTAGAGTTCATGTTAGGCTTAATAATAAATGGCTAAATTCTTGGTTGACCATAGGGATATATCGACACACTGTGGATTTCCCTCACTGAAGCATGCAAAGTTACGGTGCCAGAAAGAAAAAATGTTGTCAGAAGAACATTAGACCTGTGGTCTTTGGGAGAGAAAGAAAGAGAAGTAACTGTGTCCCTTCTTCCATCAGGTGCTGTGTCCTTGCCATTTTCCTCCACACACTCTGGCTGGGCTAGTTATACAACATGTGGTTCCTTTCTCCTCCGATTAAACTCATCACCAAGTGTTGGAGCGCCCCCAGCATCAGCAGCACTGCAACCCCCATGCAGCTCTATTTGTCACTTATTAAGGATTGCAGGGGCCTCACGCTGGCTTTTTGCAGGTGTGGATCATGGCCTTTCAGTTTAATTAAAATAGACAAATGAAGGTGGAAATGGTACAGGCCTAGGTCCACCTGTGGATTTTCTAACTTCACTGACCAGAGTAAGTATCTGGCTGCCCTCAGTAGCCATCACACCAAAGCAGCTTGCTTTTTAAAAATAGCTGCACATTTAGTGATTCTGGTGAAGTCAGGACACACTTGCTTGGAAATTTTTGTCCCTTCTCTAGCTTGGTTACAAATTAAAACCACAGCTCTATCAGAAGCAAAAATCCACCTCCCCACTCTCCCATATGTAGTGTTTATTTATTTCACCTCTTTTATCAGCTTGAAATAGGATTATTTTCCTTATTCCATTTCTTTCTCTGAACATTTTTCACTGTCTGTCATAGTTGTTGGTAATGAAGTTCAAAGAAAAAAAAAAAAAGGCATAGAAGCAATTTTAAAACATATTGAACTTCTCTTTCACAGCACACTTTGTAGTGGGCCAAACTCAACTGAGAACCACAAACAGGGAGTAAAATAACACACTGTAGCAGATTTCAATGGAGTCATATTGATTTGTATCAGTCAACTAACCAAAATGCACCTATTAATCTTTGTGGAGTGAAAGAATTGGAAAGAGTGAAAGATCTGTCTCTCAGGATTACTATATGGTTTATTTGATCTTACCTATGCTCTTGATTGATCCTGCTAGCTTATATTGTATCCATATCTTATTCTAGGACAGTGGAAAAATGCAAAAGTACATCTTTCTGTTTTCTTTTGTAATGTCTTACATCATGCTCTCTGTATTGTCCCTTTATTCATTTACAAATTAAAAATTTACAGCTCTCATATCCAGCATGGGCAATTATGTATGAACATCAATCCAATCACTTACTCTGAAATAAAGGTTTATGATGCAAAGCAGTTTTTGTAGATCTTTATATTGCTAGAGACCAGAGTAGTGATGGGAGAGGGAACAACAAAACCCTACATCAACCCTGCATTCTTGATTTTGCTGCTGTTTTGAGCTGTGACTTCCTGCTCCCTAAAGACAAAAGATGCATCAAGCAGTGCCTAAACCGTATCCCCTTCAAACACTGGGAATGAGTATTTCAGCAAGTTTTAGCTTTCAGCAGCAACATATGTGGCAGCAGCTGTGCAGTCGTACTTCGAGACCATGGGTACTTTGGAATCCAGTAAGAAAACTGTGACTAGCATATAAAGAGCAGGAAGAGGGAAATTTTCTTCATTGAAAATTATGCTGAGACTTGAGAAGCTTAAAGGACTAACAAAACAGATGGCTTGATTCACGTGCATCTGATATTCTACTCTCCAAAATTTGAATTGATTTTTTAATATATGTGAAATAAAATATATATATATATAAATATACTTCTAAATATATATGAAAGATATTCTTATTAAAAATCATCCACAATTTTAGCTGAGTGGTGTGCATCAAAGTTTTGCACCAAAAGAACATGTCTTTGATCCCTGACTAGCTTCGTTTCGTCTCCCTCTACTCAAAATATTCTGTGTAATTTTGGTTTCTATATGTTATCAACAGAAAATTCATGGTCACAGATTGAAGATCAAAGATGAAATTTAATCTTCAGATTCGGCTGCTCACGCTTATAAACCACTCAAGCGCCACTCCTGCTCTCTGCGACAGCAGTAGAATCCTTGATTCAATTATAGGTTACAGTCAATGGGGATCATGCTTTAATCTGTGTACAAACAAAAGGATGAAACAGAAACATGTATCCATTCTAAGGATGATACTTTATTATAGTGCAATGTCAGGCAGCATTGCAATAATACAGTCTGGTTTCAGAAAATAGATGAGATTAAATTGTCTGCTAGGTTATGCCTGCCTGTTATGTACAGACTGGCACACATACTGCTCTGTTTCTCTGTCATTTATCTGGCTCTCACAAAGACTCTGATCCACTATATACCGTGTGATCACACAAATTGCAGTGAGTCTGAAGGATTCCCAGCATTATGCAGGATTAGACCATTATTCTAAACATGATAGGATTTTTCAAATACCATTGAGTTACTAGATGTTATTCAAGGGAGTAATTCCATTGAAATAAATGATATTTTTGCTCAAGTGTTAGCATGTTCACATATCAGGATGTCTGGAATCAGTTTCCACATTTGCCAGCATCTTTTTAACACTCAGTGTTAAGTGTTTTTTCCATGGTCAATTTAAAAGGAGAAGTAACTTTGAAGACAGCAGAGCAGTCCATGGTGATGACAGCCTGCCACCGTGTTGCAGTAAGACACTTTTATAAATCACACTGGCATTCCCTGAGCTCCATTATTATTATTCCAGTTTGGGAAAGACCTTAAACACAAGCTTAATTTGCAGACACGTTTCAAATAACATGGGATTTTGGCATGTGCTTAAGTGCTTCCACAAATTGATTAACTGAACAGTGATGGGAGGCAACAGCAGAGCAAAAGTCTGTTTCTGGGAGTAATGACTCTTCTCTGGGTAAATTCAGCACTTCTGGCGCTGCTGCATTGCTCCCACCTCCCTACAGATTTCCACCCCTTGGAGTCCAGTGGCCTGAATGCTGTGACAGGGGGCAGAAGGAGCAGCCAGGGATGTCTCCCTGCATCCTTCTTCCCCATCTTGCTCTCTTTGGCCACCTTATGCACCTGCCCCTCAGTTACAGAGGGAAGCCTGTCAACCTGCAACAGAGTTTTTCCTGTCAAAAGAACTAGGCTTATTTTAGTGATCCAGAGAAAAGTTGTGTTGTTGATGAATTGTTGAGCATTTTTCTCTCTCCCTCTCATATGCCGGTTCATTATGTCAAGTGAGGCAAAATGACTTGGCAGAACTGCGCAGCAAGATGAGAATTAGAGAAACATCTTTTGGGAAGGAGAGCAAATTATCTTGGCACCATGTGAGAGTACCTAACTGTTCACTAAATTCTCATATCATCTATAAACCACCAGTAACCCACTTGTCAACTACTGGAATAATTTTAACATACTTCATTAAAAAAAAAAAAAAAAAAAAAAAAAAAAAAAAAAAAAGTATTACTTTGATATCTAATGTGATTAAGGTTCTAAGCTTGCACTTTGTGAAATTTCTGTGGTTCTTTTTTTTTCATTTCCTTTGAACAGCAGTTGATAAAAAATATAAATTTAAACAGATTAATTCAAAATATACTGGAATGAGCTATAGGAGAAAAAAATAGGAAATATCCTCTGCATAATGATGTTTCACTTAGGAAAAAGAACCTTTCACAAGTTGCCCTGCAGAAGAAGCTCCTATGGGTCTCTCAAGTTACACACATCTTTCATGCCTAGAGATGACTAATGGAAAGGTATGTGAAAAAACAAATGGCTTGCTTCCCGCTGGTATGTTTAGAGCAGGTTTTCAAGTCTTGCTTACAGTGGGTGCCATTTAAAAACCATCATTTTTCAACAGGTACCACACAGTTACCTCAGTTGTTTCCTGCAAGGCTATGGTACTTCAGACACAGCTCAATGACAGCACTTGGCAAACGCTGGCTTTTAAGTGGCAACCAGCATAATTACAATATTCATGAACGACGGGTGAGCAGTGCTGACTGAAAACGACCCAGGTATCACATCTCATAGGCTGGTGCCATGCCTGCTTTCTCACACCACACTGCCAATGCCGCTTGGTCCCAAGCAGCAGGACGCCCTCTCCCCAGCCTTGCAGCAGAAGCTGTCACAGTTGTCAAACTTTGCAGTGGGTTTTATAATGACATGGTTTTGAAAGGACAACCATGAGAGGTCAGCAAGTATGTTTTCATGCTTAACATAAAGGTGCGACTCATCTAATCTGCTCTAATTCAGTGCATGGTTTTCCCTGGTGTGATGGAGATCAAGAAATTAGTAGGTTCTCAAAGAAGGCATGAATTTGGGTGGATGTAGGTCAGGCTATGAATGTCATAAAGCAACTAACTTTATAACAACACACATTCATATTCTTTCTTTAAGAGAAGGAATTAATTCACTTTAAGAGGTACAATTCACATTTGAGCTAAAATTCATATATCGGAGTGATTTTGTCATACAAGCTAAAATTTTACACTGACATTCATAAAAAATAATTGTATTGAAAATAACTTTATACAATTTTTCAATTTGCAAAGACAAATTCTGGATGCCAGATTTAATGTTATCTGTGCATTAATGTTATCATATTTTCATCATCTGTCATGAACATTTCTATGCTCCAAGGGAGGGGGGGGAACAAAATAAAACAAAACAAACAAACAAACAAAAGAGATGCCAGTTCTAGTTTGTTAATGAAGAGTTTTCTTTTTGTTAAAGGTCTTAATTACAACTACATAGACCAGCTGGACCAGCTGAAATTCAGCTCTCATTCTTTGGCGATGCAGTGAATATAGCAGTGTGTTATATTAATGTTCAGTGTGTAAGTAGTGGTTCATCCGAATAGTTTCATTGAAAGCAATGCACCTAACTTACATGAGTAAGGTCTTACTAGACTGTAATATATTTATACTCATGCTGAAACCATGACTTCTTGTTCACTGCTACTTAGTTTATCTGCTACTTATTAATCACTGGCATCATCCCTCAGTTTCACTGAGGCATATCCAAAACAGGGAAATGAAGCACTCTCTGTGATATGGAGGACTCTAAATAGTCACTTAAATGCAAATAGTGGAAGTCTGCTGAACCAAAGACAATTAACTGAGAAGTAAACTCATTGTTCCATCTCTAAGTCATTATTTCTGTGGTAGTAGAGAAAATGAAAACTCAAATATTTATGTGTCCTAATACCATACACTCCAGTGTATTCCTTCTTGCTCCTCCTGACATTTAGCAAGGCAAACTGGTGTAAGAAAAGTAGTGTTTCTTCAAGGTTGTTGATGTATTAGTTTATGGATAACTAGCAGAAGTTCCCTTTCTGCAAAGATTGTATTGCTCATCTACATTTGGCCATGTTTGTCAGGTGTTCCTCATAAAGAAGGGGCAGGAATGTTTTTTAAATGCTTACTTTCTCCTCTGATTTACCCAAGTTGCTGCCTGAAGTAAAATTCTGCCCTGTTGATACATATTTGGTAGTCCCAAATACATGTTAACCAGTTTTGTTAGTGCCCAGTATGTCCTGACTGTGCATGAGGGCAAAAACTATCATTAAACCTGAAGTCATAGTCCTCAGATGTGTGCTGTCATCATAACCATTTGTTTACCTATATATATATATATGTTTATATATATATATATATATATATATATATATATGTCCAAGAACAGCCACAGGGAATTCCTCTAGCATATGGCCAGCCCCTTCAATGGCAGCTAGCGTGCCACCACCTTTGACATCATTAACAGTAAAGGAAAATATGACCACCAAACAACACAATTAACCTTAAGGTTTTTAAAAAATATTTTGGCTGTAGTACACTTGTTTCCCTCAGAGAAAAGCATAAAATTATCAGAATAAGCTTTTTCTCTACTATTCCAATACAGAAGACCACTGTGAGAGTCCTGAACAGCGTAACAGCAAAATGGTGGAACCTAATTTTGTCTTAGATTTTTGTGGTCCACTTGTCTCCATTAACTATATCTTTGTCTACTTCTGTTCATTAAAACAAAAAATAATAATAAAAAAAAAAAAAAGAGGAAAGGAGAAGAAAAAAGAGACAAGCGTACAGAAACAGTTGACAAATGCTAATTAAGGCAATAGAAACCTAACTACTGGTATTCAGTTTCCTTTTCAGAACAGGTCATGAAAAACTGGACTGATTGGGGAAACATACATATACAGTTACTTTGTTGTTACATTTTACTTTCTGTGTTATCATAACATTTTAACTTTATGCTTATTAGACATATCATATTTAATTACATTATTATGTCATGTTAATTAAATAAATAAATAGATCTCCCAACAGCCACCAACCAAAAACAAAGTAGCTGTTCTAGCAATGCCTGCAACCAACTAATTACATCAATTTACCAGGATGCAAGACTAAAATTAGACAAAATAGGAGAATTGATTAAAAATAATCGGTATAAAATCACCTAAAACAAAAGAAAAAATAAAGTACAGACAGGCAATATATACAAATAGGAGAGGAAATTTGGGACTTAGCAATTTAATAAACGTTTTTAAGCTTTGCTGCTAATTCCAATGGTTACTCTGACAGTATATCTGAAATAATTAAATACTGTTTCTGCTGTTCTGTTGACAAAGAACTGGAAGTTATTCCTATAGTACCTGAATTTGATCTCTGTAGGAAGTTCCAAAAAATAAAGCTTATTTACAGCAGGCAAATGTCTCCCCCCACATTTTGCAGCCTTGAGAAAATAATAATAATAATAATAATAATAATAATAATAATAATAATAATAATAATAATAATAATAATAATAATAAAGGCTCCTTATAGGAGCAATGCTGCTATCATGCTGGGTCATGAAACTAATTATGTTTTGTGATGCTGGAAATTCTCCATTTCTGTGTGAAGAGTCACTGCTGCATGATAGATGAATGTTGGAAAGGCAGTACATTGTGCTCTTTCATCTCTGTCACTGCATATTTATTCTGACTCTGCTTCTAAATTATTCATTTTCTTTAAGCAATCAATATTAATAATCTGATTTGCTCCTTGGCATTTTTAGTCACACTTCTGTTTAACTGAGTGTAAATAAAGGTCACTTGGAGGCTTCCTGCTGCTGTTCTGAAGGTCTTTGCCTAATTAATTCCCAACACTTTTTTTTTCCTGTGACTCTGATTAGCAGTTGCAATCAAGTTCAGCAATTAGCTGCCTCCTTGCACAGTGATTTGCTCGCTCCGCCTACACGTATAAAGCTACATTTAGTCGCTACTCAACAAAGGCATAAGGAGGAATTTAAATTCATTTGTTTTGTGTTCCCTGACCATGCAGAACAGATCAGATTTGTCACTGCTTGCACATAACCTTTGCTCATCTATATCATACCTACTAATCATCCCTGATCCCCCCAACAGACTTCATAAACATAATGAATGGCCTCTCCAACAACCTGCTTGTGATATGTCTAATCTCAGCCTCTTGTATATAGTGTTCAACAAGGAGCTACAGCTCATCAAATCAAATTCTTAGTTATTTAAATGTTTCTGTGGTTTAGCTCACATCAAATTACTTTTAAAAAGGAGCCTACTTCACATTTAATTGATTTATCTTTGTCTGCAAGGGGCTGAGAGACAAGTCTTGTGTGTAAACACTTCTAGAAATCTGATTTGAATTCAAAAGACTGACAACATATACATGCTAGAGCTTGAGCTTGTGTGTTCCTAGCACACAAAATTGGAAATTTCAGTACTACATTTATTATTAAGGAGGAGGGATTAAATTAGGAGGGATGTCAAATTTGTGTTTGAGACTGTTAATGGGTGTCAATCTACTCTAGGTACTCTTCAGAACTCTGTATTCAAAGAACAAGGAACAAAAAATGAAGGATTGCACTAAACACTACAGAAATATCATGAGCATTTCTATATGCATCCCTAATTAGTCTGAGAGTTCCCCATTGTTATTATTGTACACTGGGTACCAATTTCCAGGCAAAAATGTTTTATGAAATATTTCCAAAAACAAACTAACAAAAAAAAAACAAACAACAACTCAGTAACAGGCAAATAAACAACAAACCAACAACCAAAAAACAAACAAACAACAAAACAAAAACAAAAACACATTCCAAAACCACCACTACCACCACCACCACCACCAGAACATTTTTATTTTCAGGGATGTTTATAAATTGGTTGATTCCAGTTCTTCTAACTCAAACAGAGATTCGATGTGGATAGTTGCATCACTTCTGACAGAGCTGTTTCCATTATCTGAACAGAAAATTAACAAGTGCACACAGGAGAAATTCCCCTTTAGTTAATGTCTATCTCAATGTATTTACCATTTTTGAATGATCTACTTGCTGGTATTAAAAAAAGTTTCAGAACTGTATCTGTAAGAAAGATTACCATGATAAAACTTGCGTCCACAATATTTTTCATTTATTTATTTGTGTGTGTGTGTGTGTGTGTGTGTGTACTGCAGTTCTGGATAAATAAGTAAACATTAGGATTGACAAACACCATCAGAATAGAATGGATATTTCTGCATATTTCTCTTTAGGACATAGGCAGACTTCAGAAGAAGAAAACAGTAGGTCTAAACTACCACATACTTGGGATTGCGTAAGAACTATCACCTACCTTTCACAACTGACTGCAAAAATTTAAATTTTTCCATTTCAATTTGACCTGAGCTTGGGTGGTAGGAGTGGTGTGTCCATATGTGGATATAAGTGCCCTGAAAAATACATCAAAATTTAACCTGGTTACACTGCAATTACAATTTGCTAAACATATAAAGATAGTTCCTTGAACCTGAACACATTTCTCCTGCTAGCACCTATAGAACTGCTCTTCTGACAGAAGCAAGCCAGAGCATGCATGCCCCGAACAAGCAAATTTTCGTTTTCCTTTCTGTTCTGGCAAGTGTGTTCGTTTAATCTCACAGGGGATCTGACAGCTTTCCCTAGCTCCTAAAGCAATACTTTAGCACTCATTGAAAATTGCTGTAAGCGAAAAGCAGCAAAGCTGACTGGCGTTTGCATGCAGAGACGGGCAACCAGGACACTAAGTGCAGGCAGTCTACTTCCACAAAGTGCAGGGCACAAAATCAAGGAAGGCTAGAAGCAACTGTTCAATCTTGGACTGACTACTTAATGAACATAAGCACACAATATAGACCATTTGTTGTCTAGATGATATCATTTTGAATTATTATATAAGCCATCCAGTGCTTTGAAATGTAAGCATGTACACATATCAAAGTACTTTTAGCTGCAGTGGCTTTGGGTTGTAAAAATCACACAGTCCAAACAGATCACTCATTCCTAGCATGGCAACTTTCCAGGTTTGTTTTCATCCCAAAAGTGAGCATCTTGGAACATCACAAAAATAACAAGAACAATAATAAGAAGAAATAAAATAATAAAATAAAATAAAATAAAATAAAATAAAATAAAATAAATAAAATAAAATAAAATAAAATAAAATAAAATAAAATAAAATAAAATAAAATAAAATAAAATAAAATAAAATAAAATTAAAATATTGAGCTATTTGAGATTTGGGTCGATGAAATATATTTTTCTCACTGTAAAAATAAAATATTTTAAAAATAAGAAAAAAGAAAAAAGCTTTTCTTGGGGAGATAAATGAAGAAATTTATGAATGAAGAGTATGTGCTTAAAGAAGTATGAAAGAAATCCAAATCTATAGTTACAGAGCTACAAATGTATGAAGATCTTCTGTGGTGAATTCCTCTGTTGTCAAAAAGGTACATGAAGTACACAGCTTTTCTTTACCAGTTCTTTCCTGTAAAAATAGTGAAGTAACGTGTGTAGAGACCATGGTAACTAGTTTTTTTTTTTGTTTGTTTGTTTGTTTGTTTTTTGCTTGTTAACTGACTGTTGCATGAGATCACATATCACTAGTGTTTTCTCAATAGCATATAAAACATCCAGAGGTTTGGAGCAAGGCACTCATGCTAGAGAAACATGCTGTCTAAGTAACCTTGGAAAAAAGATTTAGCTCCTCACGTTTGTGTAATTGCATTTATAACTACTCTTTGGGGAGGTATTATTTATAAAAGCCTTCCTGAAAGTAATGCCTTGCAAGCATGTAAAGGATTAAGTAGATATCTGTTACCTTGTGCTTGAGGGAACAAAGAAAGCTGCAAGAAGGAGAACTTTTTTTCCCTTCTGGCCTGTGTTTTGCTTCATTCCACAGAGCACAGCGTGTGCAGCAGTGGCTGAGGCTGAGGAAGCAAAAGAAAAGCAGAAGTCTTGGGTGGGCTGGAAGACACTGCCTGCAGCACACCTTCTCTTTACACATATAGCAGTTATTTAAGAGGATGGCTCAGTGGAACGACACTTTAAATCTTTATACTAGGAGCTCATATCCCACTGAGAGGTGAATCAACCCTTATTTTCATTCTTCATGTGCTTTGAGGACAGTTTTACACAGTTTTATTGTGATATTTTCCACAACTTAATCCACAACAGAACCATAAACCTATCCTCTGATACTGTATCCAAAGCTTGTAGAATAGGCAGTGCAAGAGTAGTAATTTACCTGCATTTGCTAAGCATTTGCTCTTCCTTTAGATCCTTAAGTCAATTGACTGTCCTCTACATAAGCAATGTCAGTACTGTGATACTTTGTATATTAGTCATGTTGGGAACAAAGGGCCTTAAATACTGCACTTTCAACATGGTATATGGGAGAGGCTGTCTCCTAGGATACTAATTTAGTCTAATGACATTGAATAGTAATGTCCATGGCTTAACTGCCACAGCATTAGCATGAATTCTTCTAGTAACAAGTAGATTAATGGTGATTAGGCAGGGACTTTTAATATGGACAATCTTTTAATAAGTCACAAAGTGAAGATGAAAGAGATTTTTGTTGTTGTTCAAAAGGTCCTACATTGCTTTACTCTGCAGTGTTGGTCAAGGGCAACTGAGTTCATGGACTTCCCTGATACCTACCTTAATAATGCAACTAAGATACTGTAATTACATTATTTGATTTAATTAAGCTGTGAAGCTTCAAAGTCTGTATAATTTGTATATTATTATGATTTTTTCCTTTCTCACACCCAAATTTTTCCTGTAAAAACAAACAAAAAGAAAAAGAAAAAAACAACAACAACAATAAATTAAATGTATACGGAAGCTGCATTCATGGAACATTAAGTTTACATGGTGATCTACTTAAATGTAAAAAAATGTCAAAGTTAAGGATGAATGCACAACTGTAACGATATCCTCCTGTGTGTGTGGATTATAGCAGTCTTCGGTTACAGTCACACAAAACAATGCAAGTCAAATTCCAGGCAAATAGACTATGGAAGTCATCTGAATGAGTGTTTCTCCTAACCAAGACAAAGAGACAAAGAAAATAAGACTACTTGGCCCGTTAAAAAAAAAAAAAAAAAAAAAAAAAAAAAGAGAGAGAGAGAAAACTTGACTGTTCAGAGAATTCCACTGGGAGAATACAAATGATTGTGGCCTCATATCTTTGCTTCTATCTGTTGCTACTGATGAAGTAATGATATTTATGAGAAAAGTAGAGTTCATATTTTTTTACATCCTTATGTTTTTTATATAATGAATTATTATGGTATGTAGTAGTTGTTCATTATCTATGGCTTCTCCCCCTTTGTTCTGTACTGGAGAACTAGTCTGAACAGAACAAGAAATCTGATTAGTTGTCAATTTGAGGATGACAAAGAAATGTCCCTTTCTAAGGGGGTCTAGCAAGTGTATCTAATAGCTTCTTTTCCCTTTGTATAAAACCCTGCAAGCTCTGTTATATCTTAGTAAGGAACAACAGCAGATCCTTTTATTATTATTTTATTTTATCTTATTTTATTTTAATTATATATATTTTTTATTTATCTCATTTTATTTTACTTATTCTTTTTTTTTTATTTTGCAGATATTATTGCAATTTATAGTCACCGTACTGTGTGGATGAAAAGTTCAAAGGACCCAGCTCTTAACAGTGGATAACTTGGATGACTCAGGAGATCTTTCTTTGAATCTATTAAATGTCAAGAAAAAGACATCTTAAGTCTGCACAGTATGAAATATTTGAAGGGTACCCCACATGAAATCTCACTGTTTCCCAACCCTTTTGACATTTGGATCAGGATGCAGCAATGTCATGTCTTCAGATGATACTGCATACCAACACCAACTCAAAATATTGTCAGTATGAAAATCAACACTACTCTACAGTCCTGTTACCTTAGAAAAAGCATAAATATATCTAACCTTCTGTTTCTACATTATTTGAAAGGAAACAAAATGAAGTGTTTGGGAATGGCAAGAATATTGGTTCTTCAGTAAAATTAACAGGGATTCAAACCTTTCACCAAAAATCAATTCCTTTATTATTCTTGTGTATACATGGATCAAGAAAACTAAATTATAATATTATTCTGTGGAAGAATCTCATGGAGCTGGCAAAATCTAAGAGTGATCAAATAAGTGGTTCTGAATATAGTTAAAAGTTAAGGTGGTCTTGCAGCACCAGGCACTCTAGCAAATTGTGTGAAAGTATGCCAAAGTTACAGGAACATATTTTCTCCTGGAGAATGGAGGTAGTTAATTCTGGTCATAGCAGTTTTGATGACTATAATAAGATCTTTCTGATTTATTGATTTTAGAAAAAATGCAAATCAGGAAATAAATGTGCATTTTTATTGTCCTTGAGTTGGAAAATGTTTTTCTCTAGGTCTAACTTTCAAATACAGTGTAACAGAATTTTTTTGTATCAGCTCTCCAAAGGGGGTGCAGCACTGAAGGCACAGCGGCATCTGTTGCTAGAAACCCATCATTTCCTCAGTCTCAGAGAGAATGTACATGGCCTTCTTTGAACCAAACCTTACAAAACTTCAGGTAGCATTAAGTTCTAAAGCACTTTACTGACTCAGAATTTAAGCACAGTTCTCAGAGGAGCTAAAATAACACTCAGATCACATCATCAGTGACACAGGGTCAGGTGTAGACTGTTGTTGGAAATCTCTGTGTCAGCAACCCCTTGCTTTACTATTAAAGGTATAGATGAGAGAAAGGAAAGCTCAGATGAGGATCTATTTTACTTGTTTAACTCTTACATCTGTTTGGTATGTTAAGTTAGCTGGTGAGTGGGACTATCCTGACACAGCTCTTCCTTCGTAGCATTTTCAAGAAATATATTTATCAGACCGTGGCAGGCTCCACTGCTTCACGAACTAGAGGACAGGGAATAATCTCTGAAGCCCTGTGGCAGAGCAAGGAAAATGCACTGAACAACTAGCAAAAAGGTCTCCTGACCTTCTAAACAGAATAATTAAAATGAAAAATATAGAAGTAAACCTTGAAGACACAAATATGATTCCACCTGGAAGAAAAGGTGTTTATAAAATACTGTTTTACCAAAAGGTATTCATAAGATACTGTAAATTCTATTTACTTATAAGAAAACAGCATTGTGAAGAGCACTAGAAGGAAAGCCTAAGAAGGCTAGGAGAAAAAAATTATAGCCAGGGTGTATACTTTTATGGAAAAGTTTCTATATTTTACAATAATGTTTCAAGACTGTCATTTTTCTGAAGATAACTTCACAGCTCTGGGAAATGCATGTCACAATATGTTGCTTTTTCTGCTCAGCCTCTGTTACTTCTGTTTGTCAATACCCAAATAAATCCAGTTTCAGCGTCTGGCTTTAAGATAGACATTAAGTTGGAGAATAGGAAAATAAATAAATAAATTAATTAATTAATATTTAATTAATGAATTAATTAATTAATTTAATAAATAATTAAAAAAAAAGCACAGCCACACAGCCACAGAAATAGGTAATCTGTGAACGACAAATTAACCCCTAAACACTTTCCAGTTTATCCCCACTAGTGAGAACAAAAATGTTTCCTATCTGTAGTCTTTAATCTATTCACTGTATGTTAATTTTGGAAAGGATAATACAGATTATGTAGCAAAGCTCTTCATACTTCATCTTTACAACCATCTTCATATTTCATCTTTACAACCATCTTCACACTTCATCTTTACAAACATCTTTACAACCTCATCCTATTTTATACACATAAGTGGCTTTCTCTAAACTTTAGATAACTCCATTTGCAAAGAGAAGTCAACATCCATTAATTTGAAAAATCCTCAAAGATCACTCCATTCATAGGTTTCTTTTAAACTTTTTTTTTTGACTAGTTAACAAATAATTTCCTTCTTTCCTCAACACATGATATTAGCATCATCAACATGAAAACTGATCATTTTAATTCAATTATGATACCTGTTTAATTAGGAGCTATAAAGAAGTTTCCACAATGCCTGTCCACAAAGACTGCTTGCAGAAAGAGAAAATACTTCAATATCAGTTCTTGCAGTGAGAACATATTTTGACCTCAAAGGTCATGGCTCTTCTCATATTCTTTACTGTTTTAAATATGTTAAATAAGCATTTTCACTTAATTCTCATGCTTGATCATTGCTTCAGATTTGTAAGAGAACTTTAACAAATTTATTTCATATTCCATGAAGGCTTGGGTCAAGTTTTTGAGATCTAACATGTCTGAGGAATAAGTACATGTAACTACCAAGCATCTAGTAGACAGATTATTGATGTCCATAGAAAGTTCCTTTATAGCTAATGCACCTTATCATGAATTTAATCACTTTATCATGAAGTTTAATGAGTATTTTCTGTTGTATGATGGTTTGGTTCTTTAGCATGTGAGATTTGGAGAGATAAATGGCAAAGTGCTTTTTTTTGTTGTTTTTGTTTTTGTTTTGTTTTGTTGCTTTGTTTATTTGTTTGTTTAACCACTCCTGTGAGAGAAACAAAATTTTAAAAGTATATGAGGTGTGAAGTACAATTTCAGTGCTCTGTATTAATTTTTGGTTTTCATCTACATAGGCAGTTTTGATTGTGTGAAACTACATAAGGCCTTCTGTGACAAGTGATAACTACTGCAAGTGTTTTTTATTTTAAATATTTAAGCTAAAACATTTGAAATCTGATAAAGACAAACTTCATACAAAGGGAAACAAAAATCAAAATTAAAAAAAAATATAAAATCAGAGAATATCAAACTTTAAAGTTCAGGAAAAAAAAAAAAAAAAAAGTAAAATATGGAGTCAAACCCTTTTCTTTTATCCAGTACATTTCCAACTTCAAATCTCAGAGATCTCTAGAAAGTAGGAAGAGACGGTCAGCATCCTACCTTCCTCTAAGTTGTTTCTTTTTCAGGATTTCAGCTGTTAGAATAGTGATCTTTATGATATGGGATGGCAAAACTTTCATATTCAGTTTTGTCTTTTTTTTAAAGTATATGATGATGTTTCCTCCTTCATGTAGGCTTTGCCAAGTCTTTCAGCCCACTCACAGCTTCTAATTTTCATTTTCCTTCCATCTCATCCAAGGTAATTTTAATCTCCATGATATTAAGAAGTCAACCAATATTGCTTCCTTTATGCTTACCTTTCCTCATATAAGTCAGCAGCCATTCTCCTGACTGCCCCTTGGACTCCTGTCTAGTTTTTTTCTCCTTTTGTCACACAAGATCAAATTCAAAGCCCAATGAAGCCCAGGGAAAATGACTTTAATAGCTATAGATTGTGTAATAGGTTATCTCTTTTGTTCCAGTGATTCACAGAACTCTGTCTTCTCTCATCCTCAATTTGGACACAGACACTCCAACCCCAGATTACATCTTCCAAAATTATCTTCCAAAACATCTAAAAATGATCTCTGTTTCTCCTTTAGCCTTTCTTTCATTCCTGTGTTCTTGGTTCACCCTTTGGTTTTTATTTTTTATTTTCCTATTTTATTCCATTATCAATATAAAAACTCTTAAATCTGCTTCTTAAAGTCATGCAGTTTATTCAAAAATTATACCATCCTCTCTGCCCTATTTCTCTGTGACGTTTTTTATATTCCAAGGGTGTGTGGTATGACACTGATAGACAGCTAAGTACCACACAGCAGTTTTCTCCCCTCCTCTCCTCAGTAGGACAAAGGTTGTTGGGGACAGAAATGGGAATGGAGGGAACAAAATAAAACAACAAAAATATGCATGTTTGAGCTAAGAGAAGAAATGAGAAGAAACGAGAAGAAGTTCTTCACTTAATGAGAAGAAAAAGAAAAATCTAGATGAAAGCAGAAACAAGTATTTTCTATTTCCCAACAACAAGAGATGTGCAGCCACATCTTGGGAAGCAGAGCCTCAATACACTTACTGGTTGCTCAGGAAAACAAACAGCTTCAAGAAAATCTTTCCATTCTCTTTCTCATTCCTCAACTTTTATTGCTTAGCATGACATCACTTGCTATAGGATATCTCTTTGCTTGTTTTGGGTCAGCTGCCCTGGTGATGTCCCCTCCCCACCTCCTGCCGACCCCCAGGCTTGGTGTGTGTTTGGAGAGAATCTTGACATTGTGCCAGAACTGCTTAGCAAACTTGTTGCAATAGCAGTGTTGTTCTAGCTACAGGTGCAAAGCACAGAACTACATGGACTGTAGTGGGGAAAGTTAACTTCATCCTAGCCAGACCGTGTACAGGGTGGTCCTTGTGTGTACTAAAAAATGGCAGTAATGGTCCCATTATCTTTCTGACCCTGCCTCTCCCATCTGCAAATCTCTTTGTCACCTTCTTCACATTCCACCTTCAATTTACTTTTATTAATTTTGCCCTCAAAACAGAAGAAGGAGACAAATGGACTGAGTGGATGATTGGCTGTGAGGCTGGTGCCATGTACAAAGTTTTGTGTTCTACAGCCTTGGATGTACTTTTGAAGGACTGGGCATATTGATGTTGGAAGGGGTGCAGCTGACCAGGAGGGGCAAGAGTGTTCTGGGCATTACGCTAGCTGGACTTATCAGAAAGGCTTTAAACTAGATGTGGTGGGGGAAGGGGATGTACTTGTGAGTGAAGAAAGCATACCTGAAAACACTCTAAGTAATAACAGGGAAATACGTGGTCCCAGTGCAATCAGGAAGGGTTCTAGAAATGTGATACAACTGATTGTCTGATGGAAGTGCCCTTACAGCAATGCACACAGCATGGAAAACAAGCAAGAGGAATTGGAAACCATGGTGCAATTAGGCAAATATGTCCTGATTGCTATCATGTAAACATGGTGGGACGGATCACATAACTGAAACATTGGAACAGAGGGCAACAAACTCTTCAGAAGAGGTCGGCAGGGAAGAAAGTGAGGATCTATTGACCTCTACATTAGGGAAGTGATTGATTGTGAAAAGTTGCCTCTGAGAAACAGCCACAGACAGGTTGAGAGCTTATGGATGAGAGTTAAAGACCACTTCAATAAGTGTCAGCTTGTGGTTGGGGTTTACTACAGGCTGACTGATCAAGGGGAGCCTGTGGATGAGGCCTTCTTGCTTCAACTACAAGAAGTGTTGCACTTGCACATTCCCATTCTGATGGGGAACTTCAACCAACTGGACACTTGCTGGGAAAACCACACAGCAGGCTGTAAGCAATCCAGAAGACTCCTAGAGTGCATTGAGGATAACTACCTGGTTCAGGTATTAGACAAACCAACTGCAGGAGAAGCATTACTTGACCTGGTGCTCACTAATGCGGAAGAGCTTGTTAAAGAGGTTAAGATTGGAGGTAGTCTGGGCTGCAGTGACCATGCCCTGGTTGAGTGTGTGATGTCAAGGAATATGGACCTTACAAAGAGCAAAATCAGGACTCTGTACTTCCAAAGAATGAACTTGAAGCTATTTAAAAACCTAGTAGCTGAGATTCCCTAGAAAACCATTCTTTGGGTCAAAGGAGCTGAACAGAGCTGGAAACTCTTTAAGGATGTTTTCCTTCAAGCACAAGAACTTTTCAAGCAGACAACTGGGATGGCTGAGCAAGGACTTGCTAGTCAAACTGAGGCACAAGGAGGAAATGCACAGGCAGTGGAAGCAGGGACATGTAGCCTGGGAAGAATACAGGGGTGCAGTTCAGATATGCAGTGATGGGATAAGAAAAGACAAGGCACAGATAGAACTGAGCTTGGGGAGGGATTCAAAAAATAACAGGAAGAGATTCTCAGAAATGTTGCTCAGAAATGAAAGGCCAAGGAGAGTGTGACCCCCTCAATGGATGAGAATGGTGAACTGGTAATGACAGGCATGGAGAAGGCTGAGGTAATCAACAACTTCTTTTCCACAGTCTTCACTGACATACAGGCTTCCCAAGTCTTTTGTTTCCCTGAACCTGTAGATGGAGGCTGGGGGAGCAAAGTTCCACCCTTTGTAAGTGAAGAGCATGTTCATAACCACCTGATGAAACTGAACAGGTACAAGTTGATGGGGCCTGATGACATGCATCTGAGGGTCCTAAAGAAATGGGCCGATGAAGTTGCCAAGATTCTCTCTATCATATTTGGAAAATCCTGGCAGTCAGGTGAAGTGTCTGATGACTGGAAGCAGCAATCACTGGAAGCAGCAATCATTCACATTTTTAAAAAGGACAGAAAGGAGGAACTGGGGAAATACAGACCTGTGAGCCTCAATTCTGTGCCTGGCAAGATCATGGAACAGATTCTCCTGGAAGCAATATCAAGACCTATGCAAGACAAAGAGGTGATCTAAGACAGCCAGCATGGCTTCACCAAGGGTAAATCATGCCAGACCAATATGGTGGCCTGTTATGATTTGGTGGTTTTACTTGAGTGGGCAGCTGAGCTCCACCAAAACCGCCCTCTAACTCCTCCCTCCTCAAAGAGGAAGGGTGAGAAAATACGACGCAAAGAGCTTGAGGTTTGAGATGAGAATAATTTAATTAAAGGGAAAGGGAATGGGGGAAAAAAAAAAAAAAAAGCCATGCGGAAGCACAGAGAGAAAGGAAAAAAAAAAAAAAAAGTTATTCTCTACTTCCTATCAACGAGCGATTTTCAGCCACGTCCTGGAAAGCAGAGCCTTAAAACATGTAGTGTTGTTCAGGAAGATGGCCCCCTCCCCCACAAGAGCCCCCCTTTTTATTGCTGAGTGTGACAGGTGCTATGGAATATCTCTTTGGTTGGTTTAGGTCAGCTGCCCTGGCGATGTCCCCTCCCCATCACTTGTCCACCCCCAGGCTGGTGGATGAAAAGCTCGACATGAGCCAGCAGTGTGTACTTGTAACCCAGAAAGCCAACTGCATCCAGGGCTGAATCAACAAAGGAGTGGCCAGAAGGTGGAGGGAGATGATTGTCTCCCTCTACTCTGCCCTTGTGAGGCCCATCTTGGAGTACAGCATCCGGTCCAGGAGAATACTATGGGAGACCATGTCAAAGGCCTTGATGAAGTCTAAGCAGACTCCGTCAACAGCCTTTCCCTCATCTACCAGGCAGGTTACCCAGTCATGGAAGGAGATGGAGTTGGTCATGCAGGACTTGCCTTTCATGAACCCATGCTGACTGGGCCTGATCCCCCAATTGTCCTGCATATTCTGTGCAATAGCATTCAAGATGACCTGTTCCATCAACTTTCCTGGCACTGAGGGCAGGCTGATAGGGTTACACTTCTCCAGGTCATCCTTATGCCTGTTTTTATAGATGGATATTACATTAACAGGTCTCCAGTCATCCAGAACCTCTCTGGATGACCATGACCACTGATAGATACTGGAAAGTGGCTCAGCTATCACACCCACTAACTCCCTCAGCATCCTCTTATGGATATCCTCCGTTTCTTTTGTCTCCTTCTGCTATTCCCTTTGTACTTCATCTACTCTGTTCACCACCAAATTCCTCACTCAGGCAATTTTTATGCCCTAGCCCTCTCTTTTTTTTTCAAATTATTCACAAAACTACCTTTACTTAAAAAGCTTATTCTATCTTTGGTTTCCAATTAGGCTTCCTAATAACTTAAAATCAAATTAATTAAAAAAAAAAAAAAAATACATGCCCAAGAGCAACAAACCACATGGATCACTTTATCACTTAACTGTTTTCCATTTCCTGATTCCTTCTCAAGTATTTTTACATGTCACTAGCTAACATAATACTTATTTGTTTTTCCAAATGAATGCATCTCTTTAACCTGCACATCCTCACTCCTTTACAATCCTTCATTTTATACTTGATATATAAAACACAAATCAAGTAACTGGAATGGTTCTTCTGTCTGTAGACTATATTGATTTCCATCCATGTTGCGTATTTTATGAGAAAAAAAGTGAATAATCCTTGACAGATTTTCTAGTAGGTAAATCTCATCTGCCCCACTAATTTAGACACTAATATATTCTGTAGATTTAAAACACAGTCTTCTGATAAGTTTAGCATTGACTTGGTTTTGGAGACAGTACAGCTGTGTTAATTTGTATGAGCAGGGGGCACAATTAAAGAAGAGGTCATTTGAACAGATCACCCTAGTTCTCCAGTGTTCCTTGATGTATGAAAACACCCCCTGGGGACAGGACCAAGCCTTTGGACAAGAGCAACAGACTAGTAGAGCAGTCTAAGTGAGGGAGGGTAGAGTTAGTGAGAAGTCAGGAGAAGAACAAAGATCAAAAAGTCATTTCTTCCAGCACTACTCAAAGGAAAATTTGTCTTTCCAAAGGTTCAATGTAACATAAAAAGAAAAATATTTAAACATTACATATATAAAAATAATTCTACAAGATTTTTTTCCAGATTTTGATGCACATTTATATTCAAAGATCTTGTATTTCTTAGAAATGTGTCATGTTTTGTAAGCTTTTTTCTAGTTTGTACAAACCTTATTGAAATTGCCCTCTGTATTTCCCTACAGGAATGGCTTTTGTTTCCCAGTATTTAAAAACATCCTTCCCTCAAGTTCTCTACCAAAAAAAAATAACTCCTGTCCAATTCTCATAGTTTCAAAATGCATACACCCTCTGGAATGTACTGTTGTAAGACTTCTTCACAGTTTTGTTTTACTGTCATTAAATAAAGCTTAATAATAAAATAAAATTACTACTTTTCAGTGATGTACTTTTTGTTATTATTTTTGTTGTGAAATTGCAATTAACCAGTAATTTTTTTTTTTTTTTTTTTTTTTTTTTTTTTTTCTAGCTCTTAATCTAATTTTTAGTTTTATGTCCTTACAAAGGAAAGGGGATGACATAGAGGAGAGGTCTGGATGTATCATTCTGATAAAATTTATATATATATATATAAATACACTCAGAGATTAATACCTATATAACCAACTACAAACACTGTTATTTTACAAGTAAAACTCTTCCTAACTGTTGAGAAATTCGTAGTAGTTGTCTTCACTCATGAAAATTCAGGGAGTAGTATGCGTTGTTTTCAACAATAAGTCAATAAATAAACACTGATTCAATTTTGTTTCCTTAATTTATTCTCTTTTGTATCTCAGTCTAAAGCAATTCAAATGAAAAATGGACATTTAGAAAAACTTCATTTTTGGTTTGGAGAAATAATATCTATACAGACTTAATTTTTGTGACATCCAGACATTTTTTAAACATTCACTAATATGTCTAAGACTAAACCCTGCCACTGGTCAAACTTCCGATTGTTCAACAAGCAGACCTTGCTTATGTTTGGAAAAAAAACTGCTTTCCCTGTGATCAAGTCAATAACCTAGAAAAAAAAAAATCTGTCTTCAGCCTCTCTTCAAGGGATGTCATGGCAATCTCAGGCTTGTTTAAATAAATTAATATACTACAGCAATGTTAATGTGAGAGAAACATATACTCTGTTCAAATTTACAGCCTACAAAACATAGAGAAACATTACTAGAAATCCATCTCCAAATGGGGACAGAGGGAGATAGAGGAGACCACAGGTAATTAACAGAAATATGCAGGCTCTCCATCAAAAGAGAAGGTAGGAAAAGTAAGGAACGGGGTGACCATGAAAGCTGTAGGGAGAATGATATGTACTTGTGGGGATATGGTCATAGGCATTGTTGTGGGTTTCCTCAAAAGTTTTAGTTGCGTGGACAACATCTGAACCACTTGGGTAACTCCCCAAAACTTTGACTACTGCTAATTGGAACAGTGTCTGTTGTCTTGCTTGTTAGTCCACTGTCTACATTTGCACTCGGGAGGGCAACGCTTGTGAGGAGTGAACTGACGACAGAGCAAGCAAGGTCTGTCCTTCAAATTAGCAGATCCTATGCTTTGGCATCTCACAGGATTCTTAGAGTGGGAGTTTTGGGAAGAGACCCTGTGTGCTACTCAACAGATGGATTGAGAAAATCTAAAAAAAAAAAAAAAAGTAAAAAAAAAAGTAAAAAAAAAAAAAGAAAAAGAAAGTGAAAATCCACACGCAAACAAACAGGATGTTAAAAAATAGTGGAATAGGGGATTTGTTTGGGTTGAAGAATCCCCTTCCTTCTCCTTCTTCATCTGAATCTGTTGTTAACAATCACAACTGTTGTGAAAAAAATGAGACAGAAATAGGTCTCTGAAAATAAATGCTTGTACAAAAAGCAAAAATTTGAGGTTGGAGGCAAAACACAATGGACAGAAAGCATGACTGTGCCACTTTGCTAACAAAACAGAGCCTAACAATTTTACTAATGGGGATTATTTGACAAAATAGAGTGGAATAATATACTTTACTTTACTGGACTGATAAATGGAATTAAATGGAAACCAAGTTTGAGTGCACAGGGTCAGACTGGGATCCTTTCCATGTGTCTGTCTTAGGTGCATTACCTATTTTCTTACACTCCAGGTTCACATCATCAGAAGAAAATGAGTACCATGTGCAACTTTAATCTCTGTTGGTCTGCTGAAGCAACCTAACAATTGCATCATGCAGCTGGTCAGGACCACCAGACATTTCTGTAGGTTTTGTAGATCTTCACACTAGATGTGGAATTAGACTTTTTATCAAAAAAAGCACCACATCTATTCTGTTTCCTTCAACTGCATAGCCCTGCATCTGGGCCTGTCAACCTATGAACCCCAGTGGATAAACAGAAGCTATTGAGAAAGAATTTGCCTACCTCACTATAAATAGACACTGTTACCCTTACTGTCTTCCCTTTTCATGACTAAACTGACCCTTAGCCATAGATCTCTGGTATAGACATAGCTAATTTCATCAAGCAGTAATCCTACTGCTCATGTAGGGAAAAGCAATATGAATCAGGAAAAAATGACATAACTGTAAGAGAAAAACCTCTGAAGCACTCATATTAACTTCCGTGACTGCCATTTTAAAGAGATGAAAACTGGGTGGGGTTTGCAACTATAACTTAATGTGTGGTAAAGCTAATTAAAAAATGACAAAAGTGCTATGAAAGTTAGACAATTAGTTGAGGGAATACTAGAATGGCAGCTCTGCTTTCTAGTTTGTTATGATATTGTAGGTTTTTAGAACAAAATTTTTCATACATAACAGATTTCTCATGAATAAAACCGGAGATTTCTGAGGTTTAAATGATTCTTATCAATTATTTTTATAGGGGTAACATGACAGAACTGGAATAGCTTACCTGTAAAAATGGAAGCTTCAGAGGGCAGGGTTCAGAGGCCACTGTTATATGAAGAGCACATAATAAAATCCTTCAGATGATTTTGCCTATCTGTAGGATGTTTGGCTTTCTGTTTATGCTTATTTCTGGAAGTGAAAGACTCTTTCATACATATTAAAACTAAAAAGAAAAAAAAAAAAAATGTCTTTTTGAACTCAATGATTCCGCAACTTAGTTACAGGCAGAATATTTGAAACATTGCAAAGATATGGAAAATGCAGCATCTCTCTGCATATCAGAAATTACAGTTAAAATCCATGCCCTCATGTATAAATTAAAATCTTTTCTGAAAAAGCTTTTATTATTATTATTATTATTATTATTATTATTATTATTATTATTATTATTATTATTATTATTATTATTATTATTTTCATTTCAGAATGCAATAAACCAAACCACTCTTGCATGCTGTGTAGCACTCAGAATTGTACTATAAAATGTGAAAGTCAATTTAAGGACCATTTAATGAACATACATATAATGAATATCTCTTCAAATACACATAAATGCAAGCATACTTATATTTTGATACATACTATCTTATGTATTACCTATTGTATACAAAGAGCACATACATTCTTCTTTTTTTCTTGTTTGATGACTCAGAACATGACTAGACACGATAGAAAGCCTTCCTTATCAAGCTGAGGCATTTGAGAAGACTGTCAGTGATAGCTGTGCAGAGATATAACCCCTACAAAAGCATGCAATTCTCCCAAGTTTGCTCTCGTAAAAGATTTATTTCTATCATAAACCATCACCTGTCTCTCGGTCCTCTGACATTACAGTGCTGTCACAGCCAGCATAGTGGAATGGTTTGTGTTTTTTCTTTTTTGTAAATATGAAGATTGACAGGCAGTTGACAGTGCTAAAGAACAAGATACAACCACATATATAACATTTGTACCGTATGAATTGTTACAACAAACAAAACAATAAACTCTCTTTTACCAATGGGGAAAACAAAAACAAAACAAAACAAAACAACAAAAAAAAACATATAGAGAATGAATCACATGAAAGGTTTGTATATAAAAAAATAAAAATAAAAATGACCTGGTTGGGAACAGACGTATTATAAAATAATTTCTAATCAGAATAATTTAGTATTTTCTTCTTCAGACTGTTTGTTTTTTTTTTTCCTTGTATATTTTGATGCCCATTATATGCTGTTCATGTAAATTTTGTGTCAGAACAAAGCCAATATTTGCTCTGCCTTCTCAGCATCTAACTCTAATGGTGAATCTCTGCCTTGTTGGTTCCTGTTGGTTGACTACTGAAGACATTTAGGTGCCTGATATGGCCCTCTTAATTGTACCTAAGCAAGACACCTGAAGTGGAGTAGGCATTATAAATATCCCTCCCCCATCCCCCCTTCCTGGCGTTGTGCGTCCTCTGCTCCGAAAGGTCTCATGAGACATTGCTGACTGTGGCCCTTATTTACTGATTTTTGCCAATACTCATTGTGAAAGAGAATATGAAGGATACAACATTTATACAGAAGTCTCCTTATTGTGACCTTCTATATCTTTAACAATCCTGGCAATCTATTCTCCAGGGGCTTGCATAACCTAGTAAGAACAGATGGATTTCCTTTACAACTGCAGGTCAAAGGTAAAGGAGCATGTTCTCAGATGTGTCACTACATGAATTAAAATGTAGTAATGAATTTGTGGTGTACTCTGTGACTTTATGTTAGACCTTGACCTTAATATCACATTTAACTGAGCACAACCATAGGTCACAAATTAGAAAGGTTTAAGCAATCTTCTGCTCTATCAAGGGAACCCGATTTAATCAGATCTGATTTAGTATGCTGCTCAGAGTTTAGGGAGCACTAGACTAATATTACTAAGAAAGAAACTGTCACCATAGTTTCAGCTATGATGCAACAAGGCTTTGGGGTGCAATTCTAACACTTCGCAGAAGCTTTCAGTGAAACATTAAGATATTTTTTCTTTTTATTTATTTTAATGAACATCTCTATGAAACTGTTCTAATATATGTTATGCTTACAGCTTACAACATAACAATTATGAAGAATTATGTCACTGAAGTTGTGTGTTTCATTGCTCACTGGGATAATAGTCACAGGAAGGCAAGCCTCCAGTACCAAACACACAAGGAGTTAACAAGAAGTTGACAAGGAGTTAATAAGTCATGCATCTCAAAAACCTTGAAGGTTCACACATGGGACGGGATTTCAGGGAAGTCCTGCGTACCCAAGGGTGGAAGTAGAGAGACAGAGTGACTTGTTGCCCTTGAAACTACCATCATGGGATAAGCACTGACTTCAGTTGTGCAATCCTGATCCTGTTACTGTTTTCTTTAAAAAGAAAAGGAAGAAAGAAGAGAAGGTGTGGAGAAATGGTGCCTGCAGCTAGGACTTCACCTGAGTTCAGCATTGATTCTTTTTGTGTGTGTTTTTGTTTGTTTATTTGTTTGTTTACTTGTTTGTTTCAGGTACACTATGATGGCTGCAGAAGTATTTTAATAACTGTCAACTAAAGGCACTGTTAAGTAAATATGCACCATCCACACATACCATTTCTCATCTGAGGTGTACAAAGACTCTCCAAATACAAGATTGTACAGAAAATATCTTAAACTTTACGTGTACTTGCCTCCCACACAGTGATAGAGAATTTGACTTTGACGGGCTTCAGTTAGATTGAAAAAAATAATTAATTTGATGACTTATCTGTTGAACATAAAGGACATACAATACAGGTACAAATATGAATACATCTGTTAAATCCAAATATTCTATGGAGTATAGTGGGGTTAAAGTTCCCTCCAAATTATGTTCCAAGTTTTTGCTGATTAAGTGTTGCTTTTTTATTATTATTATTTTATTTTATTTAAAATTGTATCAATTTTACCATATCTAATATATATACAATTTTACCATATCAAATGTATATAATACAAGTATATATAGTATCAGGTAAAAATAAACTGATTATTATCTACTATTGTGATCCCAAGTTCATTTACAGTAATTCTAATTTTAGCCTATTCCCAATAATAGGTTCACTTAAGTAACATGATAAGTGCTGAACCATCCCAGCAGGATAAAAAGTAGTTTGTAGTGCTGTGACAATCCTGCTGGTTTTGGTAGTACAGTAGTGCTCTACGATAAGATAAGATAAGATAAGATAAGATAAGATAAGATAAGATAAGATAAGATAAGATATAAAATAAATTTGTCTTACCTTAAAATGGAAAATGGAAAAGTGGAAAAAGTGGAAAATAGGACATACAGGCCTGATATATGAAAGACAGTGCAGAAAAATCCCCTACGTCAGTGGAAGTTGTTTTTATAGGTCTTGCTTGCATAAAGATCTTTTTAAAAATATTGTTTGTAAATATTTGACTTATCATAGATAGAGGATCTGTGACAAGAAAACTAGAAATTTGATACAAAAAGGGAAATAAAACATTTGGCTGTTAAAAATTTTAGATCATTTTAGAAGAGCCGTTTGGAAATTCCAGAAAATAGATTTTTATACTACAGAATAACCTTATGTTCAGCAAAATAAAATTACACTGAAGAATTGAATTGAAAAACACATACAAACATTTTGCAAATTAAATACAATGATTCATAAGATCAAAACCCTTGTATTAATCATTGGCTTTACTCATGTAGCCCTCAGCTATATATTCCTATCATAGTCATTTCTCAATTTTAATAGTAATGCTGAAATGGTTAAAAGACAAACACAAAACAAAGCAAAACAAAACATTTTTATCTAATGGTAATAAACTTTATATGTCAACAAATAATGTACCATGTGATTTGCAAAAGAGATCTTCCAACATTTTAGCTTGAATCAATAATACTGAAATTAGTCAACAATTGGTAGGAGTTTATGCAAAATCTTTTGAATGAAAACATGAATCTCTTAAGTAAAGAAAAAGAAAAGTTCCCAACTTTTCCGTATTTCTTGCTAGGCACACCTAACCATATCTCTTGGCATTTGTGCATAGGGGAAAAGAAAGCAGTCAACATCAATCCACAAGGAGTTCCACTTCAGCTAATTGACTGCACAACATTTTTAGAAAAAGAGTAATGAACTTAAATTTCCCACAATCTATTTAAATCTTCTCCAAAATTTACAGGTACCTGAAAGCCCAGAGATTTAAGGTAAAACCTTAAAGAAGGAGAATAATGTCACAAGCAGGGATAGTCTTATCCCTCAATTTCCTTTAAAGTTATTTGTGACATTTGAGATTACAAGCAGTTGTAATTCTGAATGGTTACAAAACCTCTCAAGCAACTATTTCTTTGACAATGGTGAAAGTCAATGAAAACATGTTTTGGAAAGTTACAGTTTATTATGTCTAGGTACAAAAAATCAAATTATATGTAATGAGTGATTGAAATAAAAATGAACAATGCCTAGCTGTCTTTTAAAAGTCTTTCATTTACATATAAAAACTAGTAGTAGAACATGTAAATTAAATTTTTGAATAATGAAACCTCTAGTGTGTGTGAATGAGAAATGACATATGAGTAAGAGCATATTATATAGATATAATTTTGTTTCCCTTCAAAAACAGGAGGCTGTAAGAGGCTGCAGCGTAATTTATAGAACAGTTGTAAAACTATCTACATTAGGCAAACTTCACATGCTTGAAAAATTCCAACTGCTTTTTGGTCTATTTTACAGAGACTGAGCTGTAACTTTCTGTAATATAGGTTTTTTTGTTGTTGTTGTTGTTTTTTTTCCCTTACCTTTATCTATTAATTCATAAAAAGCATCCAGATAGGTCAACAGACTGCGCATCTGGACCAGCATATCTTCAAAAGCAGAGAGCTTTCCTCTGAAAGGAAGGAAATAAGAAAAATTGCAAAGTACTGCTCTTTGTTCTCAGAGTTACAAATTGGATTTTGAACTGGTATTCAGTTTCTGAATTACTGCTTATCTTGGAAGAAGTATCAAAGCCAGATATTTCAGTGTTAACTGATTTCACAGAATTACAGAATCACAGAATTTTAGAGGTTGGAAGGGACCTCAAAAGATTATCAGGTCCAACCCCTCCCACCAAAGCACATTCCCTAGAGCAGGCTGCCCAGGTAGGCATCCAGACAGGCCTTGAATATCTCCAGAGAAGGAGACTCCACAACCTCCTTGGGCAACCTATTCCAGTGTTCCGTCACCCTTACCATGAAGAAGTTCTTTTGCATATTGGTACAGAACTTCCTGTGATCCATTTTGTGGCCATTGCCTCATTGCTTCCCTTTGCTTCCCTTTCTTCTCAACTGTTCATATTCCCTGTCAGTTAAGCATATTTCCCAATGCTTGTCTTCATTGACTATTCAGTCACCAACAAGGAGATCTTAAAATGATATTATTATTTATAGTCTAAGATATAGCTGCTATTTAGTGATGTCTTTGATAATGGAATTATGGATAATCTAAGGTGTCAGAAGTTTCTCACTTTTAAATTAGATTATAAATATATACTCCATTACCAGGAAAGAAGAATAAATTGCAATGCAATGGGAAAAATGTTATTTTTCCCATTGGTTATGCATGAATTAGAATTCATAGACTCAAGTCTACTTATGAATATCTTCCCAGTTCTCCAAAATGGATGCCATTTTCTCTAATTTCTCTAGCAGACTTAAATTTGACTTTTCAAATAATAAAAAGTGAGAGGTAATTTTCAGGCTGTAAAAAATAAAGTCTATGGTCTGAAGATCCAGTTGTCACTACTACAGTGTTTTCTTCTCTCTGTTTTTTTTTTACCATAGAGTTTATTTTTTTGTTCTATTAGTCCTTAAAGACAGGGCCCTTTTCCCTGTTACTTGGACACAATAATAGAATTATAAATGTTTTGGATTGGAAGGGACCTTAAAGACCATCTAATTTCAATCCCCCTGCCATGAGCAGGGCCACTGTCCACTAAATCAGATTGTCCAAAACCCCATACAACCTGACCTTCACTGCCTCTTAACAATATGTAGGTTAAGATCCAAGAACGGAAATCCAAGAAGTCTATTTTATCTAGAGACTTACAATTTTTTATTGGCTATTCTCTCACTTTTGTCATACATGTAAACTAGGAAATACAAAAATTCTTCACATATCAGAACCAAGAATATCAGTCACTCTAACCACCTTATCTCTAACAATGTTAGCACCTTGTCCTCTAGAAGTGGAGACTTAGTTGCTATGCCATTTTTCCTCTTGACTATCAAGGTCCTACACATAGGTACAAAATGAACCATGTTTTAGGCTCACCTGATGTTCCTGATTTCTTAAAAACTAATCCAAAATTACATTATTCTTTGGATAGATGTGCCTAAGATTTACCCAATACAACGTTTCACATTTACTAGATTTTATTTTCTTTTTCTTTTGCTGTGTTATTATCCACCCATAACTCTTTGTTAGATAGCTTTAGTAGAAATGAGGATGGATTTCTCAAAGTAGTTTCAGCTAGCAGTACTGGTGTAGTTTACCCCCTTGCTACAGCATGCTTCCCACCTGAGCTATGCTGCAAGCTGTACTGGAGAGAATAAATAAATAAATAAATAAAATATTCATTTTAAAATGTTCATATAAACTGTCCTTTCACAGTCACATGAATGTTTACGCTGCACAAGGAGCAGAGGTGCACACCAGTAAAGTGTGACAGGAGCAATCACTGAGTAGGACTGCCTTGAGGCTGACCTGCCACTGGAGATTGCATCTTCAAAAACTACAGCACTATTAAACCAAAGAAATATCTCAAAATATTTGTTTTAAAGGACAGAGAATCAATAAACCTCTGATTAAAGAATATAAATACTAAAAATCCAAAAATTCAAAACATATAGAAGGTAATGAAACTATCAATTTTAGAAAACAGGCAAATAGAAAGTCCTCTTTTACTAACAGGGACCTGATTATGATGCCAACATAACCCAACGGAAACTCCACTGAAATCAGTATAATCAATGTAATCAATATTATTAGGTGCAATCAATATGTGTATGCTCAGAAAATCCAGGAAATTTAAAAAAATAAGCATTTCCATTTGTCATTGAAACACACAAATGTCCTCTAGAAAATAGAAATCTACTTACATATCTGTAAAAGGAGAAATTTCTATCCCATATGAACTACTGACACCAGAAAAAGGCATAATAATTAAAATATTTAAATATTCTTTTGAATTTCTAGTTATCATCTATCCCCTTCCAGAGAAATCATGGACATTCTCAATCCTGTGATGTGATGAGCACATAAAAAATATTTGCAGGGCCTCCTTTTGCCCTCAGTGACCTTGTGAGTGTGCTTGACACAATGAATATACTGAAATTTATTAAAGTTTAAAATACGCAGTTCAGTGCTTCTGTGGCTGAAATGATTTTTCTATTTTTCTATTAAGTGGTCTCTATAATAATCTACTAGCATTTTAAACTCAACAAGTACATTGATTTCTCAAGCTGCACAGTTCCTGACACTTAAGATCTCAGATATTTGACAACACCACGATGAACTGCATCATAGAAGACATACTGTTAAACTTAGGGTTTTCCAAATAACTTTTCTTTTTTTATTTTTTTTCCCTCTGAATTAAAATTTATTTAAAAACCCTTATCAAAGGTCTAAAATACAGCATCAGAATGAGTGGGTCACAGAGTTAGGATTGTTAGGATTTTTGGTTTGTTTTGGATGGACTTTGCGTTAAATATATTGGCATAAAATTCAGGGCAAGTACATTAAAAATTTTAATAGTAATTAATTGGTAAAATACATAATTATAATACTAAATATATAACAAACTATAGACATTCTAATCTGAAAATTCATTACAGATACCACCATCTGTAGAAACCAAATTCTAACCTAACCAAACACATTTTGACAAATTCTATGGGTTGCTATCCTAGTGGTTCGTGTAAACCTTAGAGTGATTTGCTTTCATATCGAAACACCTGGTTTCAAGTTGTAGTGTGAATGTTTTGCACAGTGTAACTCAAAAACTGCAAACCGCAAGAACTCGTGACTAATAAGCAGCACATAAGTGACAAAAACAAAACAGTAGTATAAATGAAATGCAGTAAATCAAGACCAGATGTAACACATAATAAATCAATCAAAACTGCCAAGAAATTACTAAATATAGGGAATTTAATTAAAGCCCCTATGGTGTCTCTAGACAATTCAAGTATAAACATTAGCAAAGGCCTCTTGCTTTTTTTTTTTTTTTTAAAGCCCTACTTTTGCTTGCCTGTCTTTCTGTCTTTCCTGATTAAAGCAAGATCCATGGCAGCAACATGACAAACAAGCACCAGACACTAAGGAAGAGTGTGCTGTGGCTCACAAGAAGTACCTGGGGCATGATAATACTGATTTTGGGGAGGGGAACATAGGAGCATGCTCTTGGTCCTTGTCTCTGTGGGGTGGTCAGAACAGGGCAGCAATAATTTGGTGTGTCTCTGAACACTGTTGCTGTGCTCCGCTGCTATTACCTCCCATTCCGGTGTGTGCATTACTGTACAAAGAGCACAATCAGCTGCATGCACTCCCAGAACAGAGGAGTGGTGCATGCTTTTCCATTGATGGAAAATAAGTTAATTTCCATGTTTAAAGTTCAAATCTGTCTTCCAGACTCCACAAAAACAAACCACTGTAGGATATTTTTTTCCATAAAACTTGCTACATAGCCAAAAAATAATTTCTACCACCCTTAGTAGCATTCTGCCTACTAGTTACCACTGTGCATGTTTGGCTATAAGGTATGAAGATGATGCTTCTTGCATTAAGTACTTTTGCCTTGAGTTATTGACACATTTTAAATTATTCTGCTTTATGTCCATTCTTAATAGAAGAGAAATCAGCTACAAAAGATCTTTATTAACTGACTGCCTCAGGTGCCAAGCAGAGATTCATGATTTAACAGCTCCTCCAAACAGACAGGCATATAGCTTGTTAATAGGCTTGTTCAGCCCTTTGGCATCTGTGTGGTGTAAGTGGATTATGGAGGTTTGTTTGTCTGGCTATCTTTTTACACAGTGTTCCAAATAATTGTCATAAATATCCCCACTACCTTAACCCAATTAATGAAATGTAGTGAATGTAGTCCACCATATCTACTGGTCTATTGATTAAACATTTGCTTAGGAAATACATAACCATTGCTACCCAATGTTACATACTGTGGTTCTCTTTTCACTAGGAGAATGGAGATACATCTAAGAAATAAAAAGGAAAAAAAAAATCTGTCACACAAGAATTTATTTTGTTACTGCTAATGTTTCTTTCTGTCACTACTTTTCTGAAGACAGGTTTAATAGGAAACATATGGATTCATTATTGCTGAAAATCTACCTCACTTCAGACAATCATTTATTTGCTTTCTAGAAAAAGCTATTTATGTTGAAAAATTACGCTCTGGCAGCTTTAATAGCCAACTTGAAATCTTCATAATGGTAACCTGCATCCTGCAGTAAAAACAGTCAACACAGAAGAGTTTAGGGAGCAGTGTGAATGAATATTGCTCATACAAACAGAGGGAAAGGAAGGGAAGGGAAGGGAAGGGAAGGGAAGGGAAGGGAAGGGAAGGGAAGGGAAGGGAAGGGAAGGGAAGGGAAGGGAAGGGAAGGGAAGGGAAGGGAAGGGAAGGGAAGGGAAGGGAAGGGAAGGGAAGGGAAGGGAAGGGAAGGGAAGGGAAGGGAAGGGAAGGGAAGGGAAGGGAAGGGAAGGGAAGGGAAGGGAAGGGAAAACTTAATTTATGGTAACAGCACAAGGGTAGTGAAAATTAACAAAAATCTTGTGAAAAACTATTTAAATATAAAATATTTATGTTTTCAAGACTTCATGTATTTCAAATCCCCTAAACCATGTTGCCATGATTTTATGAATACTTAATGCTATAAAAACATTCTTTTGTGATCCAATTGAAGTATTCAGCATAAAGAAAAATGTCACTTACACCAGATGATTAACATCCAAGATTCCTGAAGCAACAAGCCTGGAAATCAGGTCCAGGAGTAAAAGCAACTTGCTGCCTGAAACTGGGGTTGCTGTGTCTTTGAGAACAGCAGCACTGGAGATACCCGATAAGGATGCTGGCTGTACTACATTTAAAAACAAGAGGAGGCATGTGTTGTGGCACTCTGCAGGGGAAGATGTATGTGCAGAATGATTCAGACACACAGTGCCAGTAGTGCAAGGGAGTGGATGTGCTAGCTGAGCTGTACAAAAATGAACAACAGTAAAACAAATAACCCTTTGTGCAAGGGCAGGCACAGCCCAGAATTAAACAAATGGATGTGAATTAGAGCTTGCAGTTAACTACACTTGCTTAAAAAGGCTACTCTTCCCCCTGGTTGGCAGACGCCACCCCTCTTGTGTTGTTCCTCTGTGTCTACCTGGTTTGCAGGAGAGCAAAACTTGTTCAATGCAGCTGTCGACACCAGCAGAAAGCACTGAAGGTTCCCATTTATTTCACTATTTATGAGACATTTGCTGGGTGCAGCCAGTGGCTTCACAATGAAAAAGATCAAACAATAAGACCCTGTCAGATTTTTGGCAGAGACACATCCAAACACAGAAAACCAAATTTAAACACTATCGTTTATGCATAATTCTTTCTTGGCATATGTCCTCAGGTACCACAATTTGCAGATAGAAAGCATTTCTTTCTGTTTTTTATTTTCTTTCTTTTCTTTTTTTCTTTTTTCTTTTTTTTCACTTCCAAATAATCTGTCTAGAAGTGTATCTAATCCTCCTTCTCTCCCAGAAGAGAATCAGCCTTGTCAGGGTGGGGCAATGTGTGTGCTTGAGATGCCAGGGCCTCAGCTTACCATGCAGTTACACTGGTGCCAGCTGCCACTGCATGGCACACAGGCAGACAGGTCTCCATCAGACCCAGCAGGTGCTCTGCTCTGACCACTGACTGCTTCTATGGTGTGTGGCCCACAAAGCACATGCAGAAAGGCAGTTGGAGTCAGTGCAGACAGGGGAATAGTACAGCTCAGAACTGCCGGAGCTTTCAAAGGTGAGTTTCGGAGCTGATTTACGTTTGGAAAGCCTTCTTGGTGTGAATAGTTCGTAAAGCCTATGACCTAAGTACTTGCCCACAGGGCCAAAATAACATTTATGTAGCATAAATTAATGTTTCAACCACTAATTCAATCTGGCCAACTAATTCTTCTGGTTTTGACAGTCTGACCTATGAAACAAAGTAGAGTTCTTGTTGTGATGACTCACAATTCTGGCTGTGATGTGTTTTGGAGTCACATGCACCTCTGTGAACAAAGAGTGCTGTTTGTCAAGCAGCCATAAAAATATATCTCTAGAATATGTTTGGATCAGTGCTAATTGAAACTTCCTTTTTATAGGAGCCTGATTGAAACCAGCTGTAAGAGTCAAGCAGGAACACATTTATATATTACAATAGAAACCTGACAAATGCAGGAAGAGGCAGCTGAGCAAATGTTTCTAATTGGCTGGAGAGACTCATAGAACACATGATGGCTTGAGACTTCCCTGGAGGGAAATCTTTCACTGGATGTGGATTTTTCGCAAGCTTTTTTCTCTTCTGATTTCCTCTTCAATGGAAGGATGTATTTAAGTTGTGCTCTAAATTCAGAGAGACTTGAGTGCTTTTAATGATGCTACAACCAGAGAACAAAAAGGTAAAGCCAATCTTTGAGAGCAACAGTCTTTTCATTGTCTCTTTTCAACAAGTATGATCTGTAACTTACCCTATCTTACAAAAAAAAAAAAAAAAAATCAGTGGTGAGATGTAGCTAGCCAAATATAACTTTTGGATGGAAAATAAAAGCTGGTAGCTGTCCCATGATTTTTAACTTCCCCCATCTATCACCTGGTCGCTTCACCACCTGATGTTAGACTGCTAATTCCACTCAAATAGTTTCTACTCAAATAGATGCTTTATTTTTCACCTACAAATCAACAGATGATTGTCTTCTACCTTTCCAGACCTAGTGGTGTCTACCAAAACTGCTCATGGAGATCTATATATTCATAAACTTTATGGCTGATTACTGCATCACATGATGCCAGTGAATAAAGCCATATGCTTTGGAAAAATTCCAGGTCAACCAAGCTATGGCAGCCTGTGTGTTTAGCATACTACCACTTTGAATACCTGTGCTCTTCTGTCTGTAGATTGCCTCTCTTTTAAAAAACAAATCTTGTTCCAGGTTCTTCTTATGACTTTCAAAGTAACCCATATGACTCATTGCAAAGACCCAAACCCCAAACTGTCCAAAAAGAGTGGGAACAAGAGATTCTTGATGCTAGCTCGGACAGCTTTATTAATAATATGTTATTTGTGATCTCCATATAAAACAGCTATATAACGAATGTTATGAGACTATCAGAAAGGTAATACTTCCTATAGTACAAAATGTTTTTGTTTTTACAAAGCCATGAAAATGTCAAAATGCAAATCATCTTGTGAGAAGAGAGGAGTGAGAAATAAAGAGGAGTTCTGCTGAATTTCTGAAACAGTGTGAAAACTCTGTATACCACTACACTGATCTCTCTCGTAACTCAGTCACACAAAACTCCATGCTTGATATGCATTTCCCTGTCTAAGAAAATGCACAATATGGTCAAATAAAAAAGTAGATAGTATAAGGAAAGAAAGAAAAAAACAGGTATTCTCAAAATACGTTCAGATAAATCTGTTGTCTCAGAATCCTCAGGTCTAATGAGCCTAAAGAGGAATTGCAACGTTGTCCCTCTCTAAAGGTAGCAACCTAAGCTGCTGGATGAGTACCTAGATATGGCAGTACGGAAATAGCCTAAAGGAATCCTTGAGTAACCGATAGAACAAGACTTCTCCAGGGAAGGTTTGTAGACAATAATTGTTTTTGTTTATTTGCTTGTTTGTTTTGATTAGATCAACTGACTCTGAACATTTCCTCAGGTGAGAAACAGAAAAGCATACACTGGAGTGTTTATTTTGCATTGTGTTTCTGATATAATAATGAAGAATGTAACACTCTTTTCCACTAAAATGAAACCATACTTGGTTGAGTGTTCATCTAGGTAAATTAGAAGGGCTGAAGAGGTTGCTGATGAAAGGCATAAAGTAGGGTTGAAGAAGAAAAGCTCTGTGATTGCCTGCAAGACAGCGTAGTTATGAGTGAGAATTGCATATAGCAGGGGTCTATTTCTCATGAAATTATACTCCAAAGTATGCTGATAGCACCCTCTAAGAGATTTTGGATAATATTCTATCCTATTTGTGTTTAACCCATGGCTTGCCCAAGAGGACCAAGGAGTAATCAACCAATTTCCCAACAGAAGGGTTGGTCCACTGATCTTCTGACTTGTGGGCTTGCTCTTTGCTCTTCCCTAGTTTACGTTGTACTAGATGAAAATCTCATTGGTATGGTCAGAACTTTCACACAAACTGTCTCTTTACGTTTTGGCTTACACGTGGAAATTAAAAACAAACAAACACACACACACTAATGAACTAAACAATTAAAATACATATACTCAAATTTGCTTTATCTCAGTGATTTTTAATATACCCACTCATTTACGCACAGATACACAAAAAAATAAACAGTTAACCAAGAAACTAGCCAAACTATTTTTTCCACGTCCTGGGAAAGAAACAGAGGTGAAGAAAAGAATAGCTTGTAACAGTTGTCAGCATTGTTAATATTGATTATCCCTGACGGATTACAAATTTTCTCACTGTGATTACAGAGAAGATAGGATGTATCATATTTCCAGACCTTTTATGACTGTTATGTGTTTTCTGTCAACTGGGGGCAAATCTGCAAATGTATTCTAGTTGTATGTAAAAGATTGTCTGGTGAAAAACCACTCTGGTAAATATTCAGAAAGATCCCAAGGAAGATTTAACCCCCTTGCACTCTCCAGTGATATAAAATACAGGTTTGTATTTACTGCATTTCTTGGTGTGATGCTGGTAAAAGAATAGTTTTCAGTTTGTTGAGGTTACTGCAATTGTTTAAGCAAGAAAAGTTTCGTGGCTTCTAGATATGTTTGCTATGACACACTTGCATGAGGAAATGCCTAGAGGGATTTGGGAGCCATCAGTGAAATACAATAAGGTTCCTTAATAGTTTTGATTATTGTATTATGCCAGGATTTCAAAAGTATTCTCCAATATCCGTTTTGTTTCTGAATGCAGCTCTGCAGACAGAGCTAGTTTCCTTTTGTGGATGGACTTTGTTGTGTTCACCTACACAATAGTAGGAATAGTATAGTTCAGTTCAAGCAAGGGTTTTTTATGTCTCTGATTCCCTCTTTAAGGCCTGCCATTAACATTTACTTGTTAAGTCAGTGCCATGGTGGGTGACAGCCACCCACTTCTGAAATGTCACACCTCCCACCAAACAGCACACAAGTTCAAAACTTTCAAACACTGTCCAAAGCTGTCTCTGTCTTCCATACAATTAATTTAATAAAAAGCAATATAGCAAAAGGTAGTTGATGGTTATTTTTATTTTTTTTTTTTACTTCTATTCTTGTCCCATAAAAGAATCTGTGTATTTATTCACTAACATTGGATTTTTTTAAGATTAGACTTCTTTACAGTAAATGTTTTTTTTGTTTGTTTGTTTGTTTGTTTTCTGAACATACAAACAGTGCCTCTTAGAAACAAGCTGAGAAATATTTAAATTGCATGTGTAATGATCAGCTGCAAATTTCATGATATGTACATTCACAGAATCACAACAAGGCTTGGGTTGGAAAAGACCATAAAGAACATTTAATTCCAACCCCCTTGCTATGGGCAGGGAAGCCACCCACTAGATCAGATTGCCTAGGCATGCTAAAGTTCTCGTTTCAAAATAAAAATATCCTCAGGCAGGTAGATGAATATTGAATTTCCCTGGGCATGGTATACATTTCTAACAGTCATAGCAACTGATAGTGAAGAACTGATCAGTCGCTATGACTGATTAAGTAAAATGTGCTGCACACCTTAAAGACTTGGATTTTAAACACTGAAGGATGTACCATTAATAAATAAATAAATAAATAATCTTATGCCATTAAGAAATGTATAAATTAAGTCGGTTTGCTGGACTTTTAAAATTCTTTACACATCAATTTAATAGCATGTCAGGCTTGAAAGTGAAAACTGTGAGGCTGATTTGATAAGATATCAAAAGTGCATTTGTTGAGAAATGTATGAGAATCATTTTATATTACTTTTTGCTGGGAGGGAAGAGGTGGAAGCAAGGTAGAGAGAACTTGTATAAGCTGTGTAAATTACACCGACTTTTGTGGAATAATACACAAACACCATGCTCACATAGTATACATGTATGTATGTGAAGGGGAGGATTTTATTCACCTAAAGTACCTATTTGCCACCTCTTTTGATGTGACTAGAGCTCTTCTAGTTTCATAACCTTAACATGCCAGACTATGAGGAGAGAACATGAAGGAAGAAGCAAAATGCTATCCTTGAAGGTGCAGTGAAGCAAATGGAAGAAAATCCATTATAAAAGGTCACCGTTTCTTACATCTTATATTACAACCATATAATTCAGAGAGGTAGGTTCTCATTTAGGAAATGTTCTTTTTATTCACAAGAGAATTTACCTGTAACCCAGGGGATAAAAAAAGTTGGAAAAAAGTAGAAATCAAAAACAGTATTTGGAATGAACAGAAACTGAGAGATAACTGCTATTTAAATGGACTCCAGCAGAATGGTAAATTAAATAACCTGAAATGCCCAAAGCAGAAAATCAAAAGTACAACCCCAAAATGAACCCCAGAACCTAGATGTGGTGGGCCAGAAGAAGGTTTACAGTTTGCCTTTCATGTGAATTTCATGTATCCTCACATTTTGACGTTCAGACAGAGAACTAGGTAGACTATCAGCAAATAACTTGGGGGTGACAAAGCTCCTTTAATGTGCTTGGATTTGTGGGGAATGTCTGAGTGTTGTAGTATTATTCTTTTATGCTTAACTCAAGTGCAACACACACGTCAATAGCTCTGTGGTGTAAAAAGGCACCCTGGACTCATCACAGATGTTCAAGGGATACTAGAAGACAGAAATATTCTTCCCTTCCTGTCATAGGTGTGTAATGAAAAATTTTCCTCCCTTATTTTTCCTCACGAATAGTTTGATAACAGCTGGTAGATTTGCTGGGGAAATGCATATGAAATCTAGTCATATGAAATCTAGTGGCAAAAATTGCCACTTTAGCAGTATAGAAGATTACTGTACTGGAAGGCAAAACCACATTTATTTTATTTTACTTTTTTAATTGAAAACAGCTGAAACAGGCTGGCAATAACTAAGGACAAATATTGCATTTTACGCCTGCCAGACAAAAGGAATCTGGAGCATTGCCTCTTACAGAGCACACCTATGTCTGTTTTCTCAATAACATGGCAATTTTACCTGTCAGCTTCCTTCCCCACCCGCTTTACTAAAAGCTCATCTAGAGGTAGCTTTGAAGAGGTGGATGGCAATTGAAAGCAAATCTGCCAGAATGAAGAGCCTGACTGAACAAACAAGCCATGACCGAGACATCATAAGTAAACCATGTCAAATAAACAGGAGAACTACCAGCACGGACACATCAAGACAGCACAGACCCAACCAAATATCACTGCTACTCTTCTTATACAGCCTCTTCCTGTGACTGGATGTCTAGGGAACAGAGCTAGAAATTTAGGGAGTGTTTGGCAGATGAAATGTCCCTGGATAACCTTTCCTGTACTGAGCAGCAGCTCTTTTTCCTTCATGTTATGTGCTATGCATTTCAAGACTTCCTCTGTCCCACACACTTTCAAAGAAATTCATTCCACTCCAAAGTAAATTCTATTACTTTACATTTAAATCTGGTGGTCTTTTCACTGTTCTCACCTCATTCTTTGATTCACCTTCTTATTTTAGACTTATTAACGAGAGGTGAAAATACACATAGGCTCTCAGCAACTTTATTGCCAGTGTACATACTGAGATCTTCAATTCTGTCCCCTGATGACCCTTTATTTAGAGTTAAAACACCCGCTTTTCTGTGGTAGAGGATGCCACCTACCTATATTTGTGTCTGCAGGAAGAGCTGCAGTCACCGAAGTCCCTGGCATTGTTCAGCGATGGTTCCCATACCCAGGCTGCAGCATCCCCACCTTGCTATGGATCAAGATTTGAGCACAAACAAGCCTCCCTGAAAGAACATCTGAGCATTGGGGAGAATTCTGGTGATTTCAGATTTAAAGCAGGGACTTAACCACAGCTTTCTGGGATAAATTCCATGACAGCAAGCTGTTGGTTCAGTGTGACTTCCATATTTGTAATCACAAGTAATGAATTCCACTCAACTTGCCTGATTTTCCTCATGGCTCATGATATCTTTCTGTGAATGTCAGTGGAAAGAATAAGAGAAGCGTACATCAACATTGATGATGACTGTATTCAGGATAGAAAAATCCAATAACAAAATACTAAAAAATAATGACATGCATTTAAATTAGATATTAAAAATTATTTTCATAATAATGTGAAATAACTGACATATTCTTACATGTAATCTTAAAATTATTATTTTAAAGCTGCCATTTAAATTATTTGTTAAGAGAAATATGTCTGCTTCAATGTCCCGATTGTCAATATGCAGGGAAAATTTTACTCTTTCTATTAAAAGACCTCTTCTGGGGAGAAAGACTTTTGCCATTTTGGTGACATAATTTATTTCTCATAAATTCTTTTTATCTACTATATTTCCTAAATCTGTTTGAAGTTCAGACAGCTTTAGATAGATGAAGTCACTAGCACACACACACAAAAATTACATAAAAAATAATATTTGAACCTTTAAAATATAATAAATAGTTTCTACATGATTCAACAAGGGAGTCTCAAAAGAGGAAATACAATTCCTCTGTGTTCTCCTGAATTTGAATTATATTTTTATCTGTCTTTGTGACCAATTCCAAAGTTCGAACCTTTGACTATGGACAACTGACATAATATAAATGACCCATATTGCTCAATCAACTTCTTCATGGAATGTAAACAATACGCATAAAAAAAAAAAAAAAAAAGTATGCCTTTATAGGTAATGATGCCCAGGCTTCTTGACATATTTAGGTCATATTACATGTTTTTGGAGGCTTGCTATATAGGTCTTTAACATACACTCTAACATAGCATAACCTCATTATCATAACAAATGATATAGTTATTTAATATAGACTATTTAACATAGCCTAACATAACTGTGTTGCAGTACCTTGTAAAAAATAACAAGCAACCTATTAACAATATTTTACTTTGTATTGTAGATACATAGAAATTAATTCTTCATGTTATTCTTGTATCTATTTGCAACAAATCTGTTTATTAGCAGATAACTTTTCAAACATTTTTTTCAGTGTGCTTAGCCTTATCATACACAGAACACACTGACTCTTTGGTTGATGCTCTCCTTCTCCTCTGCTAGTGTAAGTGCACCTGTGAAGATTCTGATGTGCTTTCCTTTAGGTGCACAACCACAATGTGCAATAGTGGTTTTGTAGCTTTTCTTCATTTTTGATTGCATCCCTGAAGTACTTGCACTGTTATATTTATGTAAGACAATGAAAACTAACTAGTGGACTGCAGGCAGAAGCTGAGAAGATACATCAACCAAATTTTCTTATGTGTGAAATCAGAGGTCTCATAGTGGAAATGTTTTCTTCATATGCATACTCTGATCAGACAAATCATTTGGGCTTCACATACTGAGCTTGCCACTGAATTTCAAGAATTCATGAGTTTATGATAACTTCTAGCTTACCCTATTGCCTGGGAGATAATATAGCATCATCTTGCATTTTCCTTTCCTTTGCAAAAACACTGAATAATGGCTAAGATTCTGGTAATTTTAAGCTACTTTTGATGTTTTCACTACATTAACACTAGCAATTATTCTATTTTACCAATGTTTATAGATATATGAATGAAAACTACTAAAAAATTATTGCAGAAAACATTTTAGTAACAAGATAACACTGCAACATTAATGAGAGCTGTGCTCAAATGCGAGAGAAAGGATTTCACTTTCTCTTTGCCTTGGGGACATTATCAAGCAGACATCCCTGGTGGATGGAGACAGGCCTTCCCATTCATTTTTTGCTTCTTAAAATATACAGCTACGACACCTCCTCCACAATAAGGTTTATGGCCATGAGAAAACAACAAAAACAATCTATTTGGAAAAAACATGAAGGAGAAATGTGCAAATATTCATTTCATTAAGTTAGAGATATTATAATGGGATGAGTTGTGTTGGTCTCATTAACAAAAAAGAACTTTCTTTCTGAAAACCAGCTGGAATAATACAAGCAACTGTGTGACATTTCATGTGAAACTGCGCCACTTTCCATGTATTTTATTTCTGTTTTTAATACTTACTAGTCATAGAGGAATAACATACCTCAAGGGAAAAATAAATAAATAAATAAATAAATTATTGCGTATTATCTGTAGTAAAATGTCATTGGGCTAAATGCTGAAGCTCCAGAAAATAAATAAATAAATAAATAAATAAATAAATTGTTTGAGTTTCTGAACATTTACTTGAAACATTTTGTTTTTTCTTTTGTCATTTAAAAGCAAGAAGGTAAAAGATATCATATACATCTATCACACGTTTTCCTGTATATTAGGTAGGTAATTATAATGAGTGAGTTCACATTTTATTATGTAACAATGTAATTTACCATTTCAAATGAGTGCTACTCAGATCCAATGTAAAGTATAATAAAGCTGAACTGTGTCAATATTTTCACATGTTATCACAGGCATAGGTAGTTTCCAGAAATACATCTTCTATAGAAATATTTCCTCTTTTTCTTCCTTTGCTTCAAAAGAAAGGAGTAGAGTTCTGCAGACTCGACAACACATTTTTCTGTTGGTTCTAAATGGGGGTAGTTTCAAGGGCATGATGCAAAACAGAGCATTTGTTATCTGATAAAAGATTAAAACAATTATAATTGTAATATCGTAATTAATATTAATATTGTAATTAATACAATCAAAATCAAAATAAACATAGATAGTAGCAAATTTGAAATTCACAGTTTCGTTAAAATGATCTTTAAAGTTCATAAGCCTCATATGAGTTAGAGGCATCATCCCCTCATATGAGGCACCATCCCCTCATATGAGTTAGAGGCAATTTCTCATTTCAGCTTAATATTTTAATGCAAAATATAGAAAAAGACATTATTGTTGTTCATCCACTGAAACCAGACTTTTTTATTTTATTTTTTTACAAAGACCAAGTTTTGCTTCTTTTCAGGTTAGTTCTTTAAAAATTGTTTATAAAATTGTTGTTTATATGTTAACCTATTATTTATAGAATAATTCTGACATGTAATTAAGACCTTGCAAATGGTTCATAAGATAAGTTTTGAGTTTGATACACAAAATCAGTGTTGTTTTGATTCTTTTTTTTGCCATACAATTTACAAAGATAACTTCCCGACTACAATTCTTAAAATTATGTTTGTACTTTCCATAGTCATTTTTTTGAAATCAGAAATATTATTTCATAGTATTTATTATGTTTATTTATTGATTGATATTATTTTCTTTAAAATTATTTTAAAAAAAAAAATGCTGAATTAATTCATGGAAAAAAAATCTGAATCAGAGATGCTACTGTAATTCCATATGAAACAAAACCAAAGAAAATATGCCTAACATTTTTTAATAAGCAAAGATATATAGTTTATATGCTTTTATATTGCATGATATTAAAATATTTTAAAAGTTTTTTTCTAATATTAATCCCACCAGTCTACAAATCAGCCATTGTCTCCATTGGATTTTTCACCCAGTTTCACCTAAGCCAGAGATATCATGATATCATAATAAGAAGAACTTTGCATATTCTTGTCTGTTAACACTATTTCCTTGATGAAATTAAAGATAAAAGTTCAAAGGTACACAAAAGAAAGTGCATAGACATAACAAACATGCTTAAAGGGAATTGAAGATATAAAGAAAAGATTGATCAGGCTAAACAATTTATCACACAAAGTATACTATGTTGATACAATTATGCAAATAGAGAAAGAATGTAGAAGATGTTTTTTAAATGGCGATGAATGTGAAATAATGATCAAATAATTAAATAAACTAATAAGATAATCAGATGATTAAATAAAACTTAAAAACTAAATAAAAATTAAATAAATTAAAAATAATTAAATTAAAAATTAAATAATAATAAAAAAAGACAGATGAGATATTGGTGATTTTCCTAGTTAACATGTATGTTGTAAAGATATGATAAGGCTACCACAAAGTCTTTTAAAAATACTTTGCTATCAAGCAAGATAGGAAACACTTTTAAGACTGGAATTTTTATGTTTGTAAAAAAGAAACTTGCACAGAAGGAGTAACAAAAAACAATGCAAAAGGTCTAAAAATTAAGACTCCTTCACAGAGCAGTGTTTGTGTTTATTGATGTGTTTATTGTGTTGTGTTTATTGATGGTGCTGAGTTGAAAAGAATAATCTCTGAACTCATTTTCCCCAAAAGACAAAGGTTTTAGTTTATTTCCATTGGAAAATTACTCATCTGCTGTGAGATTCAAACCAAATTATGTTATTCTTATACCATTGGGACTATTCAGCATGAATGTTTTTTTGTTTCAGCCTATTTATGATATTTATGTACATTTATGCCCAACTTCCAGGTCCATATTCCTTTGAAAGAATTGCTACCTTGCAAACTACTGAAGTGAGAATTTTGTATAGTTCTATTTTATATTTAATTTACAAGACAACATTAAATAAGAATAAATTTCATTCTTTATGGTGTTAGTGATAACATTTTATATTACTTTATAAAACTTTTTTTTTTTTCTTACTGTAGCTACATTTTTTTTTCTTTATTTTTAACATAGTTAAGAAAGAAAAATATTTGCAGTTTGGGATACCACCGGTCAATAAAAACATTTTAAATAGATAGAAACAAAACAAAACAAAGCAAAGGAAATTATCATTTCAGTGAAGATTTAAATCAGTCAAATAGAGATCAACAGGATTTGAATGTTACCTTTTTAACATTAAGGGGTAGAGAAAAACTTTTCATTTCCATGTAAAATCTTATAGAATTTGTAAAGGAAAGGCTGAGAAAATATAAATTTATGAAGTGACTGCTTAAAATAAATAAATAAAATTTAAAAAATACTGCTTTCAGATCTTGAACAAGATATGGCATTTGCACAGCTTTGGACCATCCTACACCTACATACCTAAATGTAAATACACTCCAGTGAAATGAAGCAAAGAATCACACAAAGGATCACATGTGCATCACGCTAGAAATGTTATAAACAAAAAACGTGCTTGTTCAAATCATAGTCTTTTATGACAAGATCACACAAGATCAAAGAGCCAAAACCTACCTAAACTGGAAGACACCTAATCATCTAATTATTATCATCATATTATCAATATTATCACCTAATACCATAGGTACACTCAGAGGGTATGTCACTTCGTGATGCTGGTCCTGCTCAAGACTTCCCATCCCTTATGGACAACATTTGGATCTAGGTGTGGCTTGAAATCCATCAGCATCACCAAACTGATTATCACTTACCATTTCAGAGGATGGGTTTCATTAAAAATGGGTTTCATGAAATCCATCCCCTGAAATGGTAGGAGGCTGGTTGCTCTGGGACCTGAAAGGGAGCCTTAATTTTGGAAACTATTTTCAACCTGTGTAAGAATCAAATCCTGCTTTCCTCCAGGGTATTTCTTATGGTCTATCTTTGTTAGGAGAAAGGAGTGCATTAAAGAGGTTAATATAGTATATGCGACAGTAATGTGCTACATTGAACAGATTAGATTACAGTACAGTGTAAAGGTTTTGTTTGGATGTGGGATTTCTAGTAAAGGAGGGGTGCATTTTCTACAGCACAAGTAGGAAAAGAAAAAAAAAAGCAGTTAATTTGGAAGATATGTTTAATACTAGATCTAAACAGTAACTTTTCATGACAGTCATTTCATTAGGAGCTAGAAAATGCTGACAGATTTTTCACCTAATCATGTGAGAATATTTAAATCTCAAATATATAACACATTTCAAAACAAAAATACCTTCAAAGTCACACACTAATATGCCTTAAATAAACTGTAAAAATATACCACAGTTCTAGAACATTAAAATTCCACCAGGCAAGCTGCAAATACCAAAATGTAACAGAACAAAACCTTAACTATTTGTTTCCACTCAGCCAAAACGTCCATTGGTCAATGTTGGTGCACAAGTCAAGTATAACAATGATAGTTGCCAGGATTTTAAAATAAACCCCTCTACAATGATCACTGGCTGAGCCAGAGTAAAATGCTTTCTTGCTTTAATATTATTTCAGGAAATGTGAAGTATCAAATCCATTCCACCTTAATAACAACAACAACAAATTTACTTTAAATTTAAATTTCATTTTACCTTTTACAATGCTTTACACACAAGTGCACATCCTTCACAGAATCAGGGAATCACAGAATATCCTGAGTTGGAATGGACCCATAAAGTTCATTGAGTCCCACACCTGGCACCACACAGGTCTACCCAAAAATTCAGACCATATGACTAAGAACATAGTCCAAACGTTTCTTAAACACCAACAGGCTTGGTGCTGTGATTACTTCTCTGGGGAGCCTGTTCCAGTGCGTGACAACCCTCTCAGTGGAGAACCTGTTCCTTATATCTAGCTTAAACCTCCCCTGCCGCAGCTTGACACCATTCCCGCGGGTCCTATCATTGGTCACTAAAGAGAATAGATCAGCACCTGCCCGTCCACTCCCCCTCATGAGGAAGTGCCCCTCAGCCTCCTCTTTCGCAGGTTGAAAAGGCCTAGTGACATCAATTGCTCCTCGTATGTCTTCCCCTTCAGGTCCTTTACCATCTTGTTTGCTTACACTGCACTTAATACAGGGAGAATATTTGTTAATCTTCCTTGTTCTTTGATACTTCTTGCAGCTCATACTTAACAAAGTTAGATATTTCTCCTTAATCTGTGTTAGTGCAGTTATACACATGAAATGAGTGAATTGTTACAGCAGACTTTGGTCTCTGTTTAGAAAATAGATTTGTTATTAACACTTATTCCTTAATACCGAAGTCTATATCATTGCTCCAATTTTGTGAACCATACAGCTAAAGTTAGGTCTATGTTTGGATGAAGATTCAAAATTTTTAATTTGGCATTTAAGATTTTAATTAAATCAAATGTTTATAGCCAAGAATCATAATTGCTGACAGTAAATTTCTATTTGTAAAGAGGAAAAAAAAAAAAAGCCAGAGTTTGATGGAAATGTAATCCTATATTGAATTGTTGAGAATTACAAGAAATTTTATCAGTCTTTCAGCAGGGATTGAATTTAAATATCTGTTCATTTTGAGGAAGTCAAATTCAGCACGTATGGATTCTGGTACCTTCATTTTCTAGAGAGAACTGTCTTGTTGTTATTAACCCCTGGTATCTGCCTCTGTATTGATCTTTTAAAAGTATAGAGATTCAAATGATTACTGCTGTTTAAGATAAAACTGAAAATGAATAAAGATTATAACAGAACGTATTTAACTAAAATAACCCATTATAATTATTTTCATTTTGTGTACATTTCCATACATGAACACACATGTGTACCTATATGCCTATAGATACAAAATATGATGGCTGGTGAGAGTCTTGTAGATCAATTTTTCATTAGTGAGTCAGATTAAAAATATCCCTGCCTATATTTGCAACAGTTTTAGTTTTAATTTAATAAATTCTCCCTCTAATATAGCCCCTAAAAGGGAGTGTATGGCTACTGAATCAAAAGATTAAAAAACACGTATGCCACAATTGCATGTATGTCCCAACAGAGTCTTTCATATGCTGTAGTTTACCCCATCACCCAGTTTATCACATTTTCAAGACCAGTGGCCATTCTGCACAGTACCTGGTAGAGGACACTGCCCAAGCAATAGCGATTCTCAGCAGGCAGCTCCGGAGCAAGCCTGGTCCCTGCTCAATAGCCATCACCTCACAGCTGACCCAAGATCTGCTTTGCCTGTCAATACCTATAATAAACCACATGCTTCTTCTGACTAAAAGTTTGTGAAATGGGAAAATAAAGCTATTAATAATTCATGTGTCATGTAAGTTTTTTACACAAGGAACACCAGAGAAACCAAAATGTGAAGCAGGATGTGAGAGTTGGAGCACAAATGTAAGAGTAAGAAGTATTGCCTATTACTTTATAGAAGAAATTGTCCAGTGCCTGGGAAGAAAATCAGTGAAGCTGAAAAGTAACTGAAAGTCTGGATAAATATATCTGTTGTCTTCCAGGATGTCAAAGGAGTGTGGGATGTGCATGCATCATATAGCAATTCCTCAAAGGCTGTAGGATACATAGAATACAGGATGCTAGCATGGTAAGTTTTAAGGGCTAACTAACTTGACTCTTTGGAAACATTCCACAATTCAAGTAAATTTAACTCATATAGGACTTTTACATTTTTTTTTTTGAAATATTGCAGAGGTATAATTATATCATTCAAGGATAGTGTTTAAGTAAATATTTGTTTCTTAAAATATAAAAATAATAAAAATTGAAGTAATGTCTTCAAGATCATCTAGGCATTTAATAAAATTAATCCATCACTGCAAGAGTGGTAAAATGGTAACATTCAATGGAGTGAAAACAGCAGGCTGTTCAAAACCAGAAATCATGTCAGACAAGTATTACGGTCAATCTTAGACCAAGATTTATAAATGATGTCTGGGACAAAACAGAACATGATGCTTTGAAAAAGACAGAATTTAGAAGTAAAAACATAACTTGAGGTTGAAAGCAAACATAATCCTGAGTAAGTCTAAAGCTTGTTCAAAAATCACCATTCTTCAGGAAATCCTCAGTGATAAAGGGCTGAAAATCAAGCCCGATTTGAGGGGATAGGAAACTGGCTGTTAAAGTCAGTTTGGAAAATCCTGCTCCTGCTCTTCACTGTTTTTCTGAAGTGATGACCTTCAAAGATTCAAGATACTAAAATAAAAATTAGAGATTAAGATATTTTACACTTGCAGACCTGCAAAATGGGAACTGGTACAGATGATAAAATTACCTGAAGAGGTTCAATTATACCCCCTAGAATATCCCAGTAGAGGCACTTGCAATTTCTATTTTTCAAGACAGCATTGACTTCCTTATTTAAAGCTCTCTGAAGCACGTTACAGTCAGTCTCTATTATATCTAACTAGAGCTGACAACTGTAGCACTAAAGATACCCAAATACTCTAGTCACTATTTTTTTATATATTTATATATATATTTGTATGTACGTAAGGACAAATTTCAAGCAATCAGAAGTTTAATAGAATAGATGTCTGAATTTCTATTCTATATTGAAGATCATAGGTGTTATTCACCAAGGATATACAATACACATCTCAGCCATTTTTGGCAATTTTACTTGTAAATTACTGTAGCCGATTTAGAATGCAAACCATGTCCCTTCCCTAAGAAAACACTGCCTTGTAAAAGGCAGAGCAGTTTTTCACTTTATGTCATATAAAAGATAACAATAATACAATGAAAGGAAATGTGACCATGTGGCCAGGTACAATAGAAAAGAAAAATGAAAATCCAGTCTACTTGGATTAAACTCTGGAAGGTCAGGTGCCTGGCAAAATGTGTTCTAAAATAGTAGACATAAATGAAAACTACCATAAACAGCATAAAGGTATCAGTATAACATGCTTCAAAGACTGCTGTGAGGATTAGTTTCTCTAATACAATAACTCAGCTGATTCAAGCATTGGTATGGGATCACTTCATGGCATCATGTCACGTTTTGTAGGCTTCTCTTTATATACTGATAATACCCTACAATTTTAAACACGCAGGCACTGCAATCTTAATAAAGTATCAAGACTTGGTAGAGACCATCTATATTGACATCTTGCATGTGAAAACATACAGTGTTACTAACAAGAGCTAACACAACCTTTAAGCTCATCTGCATTCATTGCTGAATTTAATTTGATCATGTTTAGCTGCAGCTTTCACAGCAGACATGAACATTTTTACATGTGTTATCACAATGTTTATGTGCTGTGGTTTATAAGAATAAAATGGGGAAGAGACACACAGTCTCAGGCTATATACCCCTTTATGTTCAAATCAAAAAAGAAAAACAAAATTAGCAGCAGATTTTACCACATGCCAGCTGATGATTTTGAGCTTCAATGAGCTTGGGAAAATTACCAGCAGCAGGCAACTTAAACCTCCTAGCAAAAATTTAATACACCCATCCTCCTTTCAATTGCACAGACCTCTTTTTCCAAAAGCAAATATGCAGCATCATTTGTATATTAACAGAGAACAAGTCTGATTTATAACACATACTATAAAATTAACCAGTAAGGAAAATTATCAATAGAGTCCTCATACCTTAGACAAATTTACTCCATTACAAATAGTAAAAGCCTTAAGTGTTCAATTAGCAATGAGTAACTCTCTAATGATTATGATATCATGTCGTAAACTAGCTAATGGGTCCTAATGAGTGGAAAAGTTCACTAGAGATACATATGTTTTAAGAAAATCAATGGAGGCTGTGGCACCTAAATGAGTTTCAAAGTACAGCTTTCCAGAAATGTGATATTATTAGGATAAAATCATATACATATATATACATATATATACATATCTATATATATATGTATATATATATAATGTAGTTCTGTAGATAAGCCCTTTTTAAAAAAAAAAAATATATATATATATATATATATAGTTGTTTTTTTTTTTTTTTTTTTTTTTTTCCAAGTCAGCTTCCTGGTTATGAAAGTTGTGGTCTGTTGTTCTAGCTGGGCCAGGTTCAGGATTATGACAATGTTTGCCATGTGGAGCCCTGCCAGTAGGAGACTGCTCCCTTCCACTGCCTGTCCCCCAGTCCTCCAAGATTAAGCTTAAAAAATATAAAGATAAGACAACACCAAATGCCAAGATCAGTATTGTCTGGTAGAAAGTGTGTCTGTGCTGACAGAAAAACAGCTACAGCAGAAACAAACCAGGGTTGTAACAGGGTTGAGCTTGGTCATGTCCAGAACTGGTCATGCATCCATTTCGTCTGTGGAAGAAAAAGGGCTTTGCTACAGAACTACATTAGCAGTAGGTCATGTTAAAAAGGTTGTCCAATGACGATCACTTATGATCATCACACACTCACTTCAAGAAGTAAAAATACCTGTTATACTTCTCTAAACACCAGCAAATGGGAATATTTTGGCTTTCATAGAGGTTCCCTTAGTTGCAGTTCATCTCTGGTGGCATGGGCAACATACTCAAAGATCCTGAACTAGGCAGCCTCACTTTTTGCCAGGCTTTGTTTTAATAATAATAATAATAATAATAATAATAATAATAATAATAATAATAATAATAAATCCTGGTGTTTTGTCCAATGTGACTAATCAACTCTATATAACGCAGCTCTTTACAATCATTGTTTGAAACAAACCTTAGACATTCTGTTCACTGTATGAACTAAGGACAGATAAAGGCAGTGCATGACATCACTCTGGATTGTTCAAGTGCTGTTATTCTTTGCTTCAGAGGAATTCATTAAAGTATATATACACCCTATTCATCCCTACTAAAATCTATTCAGGATTGTGTGTTATGTCATATTCACCTTCCACCATCTTCCAAAGGCTGTAACTCTCAAGAATACCATATATATAAATAGGCTTTAAAAAATATTATAGAGAAAATTTCTCCCTGAACCCAGCATAATTCTCATCAAGAAACACTTTTAAGTATTACAGAAAGCCAAATAGATGCTCATATCTTATGGATCAAGAAAATTAAGAATCTATTGATAGATATAGTCAAATAAATAAATAAATAAATAAATAAAACAGCTTTAAATAAGTGGAACATCTCAAATAATCACGTTAAAACACTTGTTTATTTTGGTAGGCTATAATAGGATTAAAACACAGAGTGCTTCTGAAATGTAAAACATACTTCAGTACCAGGGGAAGAAAATGCTGTTACTACTCAAGGCAAATCAAGGAGATTATTTAATTAAGATCGCTTCATCCTTTGAACAAATAAAGTAACCTGAATCTGTTTTCTTCTGACTTTACTTGTTCTGCTTCCCACAATTTTATTTGAATTGTTTTAATCAAAAGTACAGTTTTAATCATTGAGGTTGGAAAAGACTTTCAAGATCATCTGGTCCAACCATCACCTTACTACCAATGTCACCCACTAAGCCATGTCCCTAAGCACCACATCCAGCCTTTCCTTGAACACCCCCAAGGACTATGTTCCTTGGGCAACATGTACCGATGCCTGATTACTCTCTGAAATTAAATGTCTCATAACTTCTAATCTGAACCCCCCTGGTACAGCTTGATGTAATTCCCTCTAATCTTACCACTAGTTAGTTACCTGTGAGAAGAGGCTGACTCCCAGCTCCCCACACTTTCCTTTCAGGTAGTTGTAGAAAGCAATAAGGTCTCCCTGAGCCTCCTCTTCTCTAGACTAAACATCCCTTGTTCCCTCAGCCGCTCCTCATAGGACTTGTGTTCCGGGTTCTTCACCATCCACATCACTTGTTTTCATAGCACCTACCTTATGCTTATTAATCATTTCTAATCTTCTTTGAAATAAAACAGGGGCAATCTCTTGTGACCATATCTTCCAAAAATAGGCTCCTTGTTTACTTTTTTTTTTCTTTCTCTCTTCTTTCTTACCTTCTTTATGGTCAATTACATTGTTTTCTGCCCTGCTGTTTCTTTATAATTACAACTTTTTACAGCCACGTTCTCAAGACTATATTCTTCACTGGTAAGATCTTGTTATATCTTCAAATTGGAAATCTTCATAGTAAGTGGCTCTCTCTTAGCCATCATACTACATTCAGTGCCTACACTATGCACATTTTGCCCTGCATTATCCTAAAATGGCAGTAATCTTCATAGATCTTTGTTATTCTTCAATGTTTTATGACTAGCAAAATAATTATTACTTTGATAGTACAGGTAAAGTATTTAGAACAGTGTGAGATATATTTGTTTGCAGCCAAAGCTACTTATGGATTAATGATTATCTGAAAACACTAATTGGACCTTCAAAGGAGTCATGCCTCAATACACAGATGTAGAATTCTCGTAAGTCTTTTCTTTTCTGGTTCATTGTAATTATCTACTTTCCTGGTTTTTGTTTGTTTGTTTGCTTGCTTGTTTTGTTGTTGTTTATTAGTTTCTTTTCTGTTGTTGTTGTTTTGATATTTTTTTGTTTGTTTGTTTGTTGTTGTTGTTGTTTTTTCTTCCAGAAATGAAAACAAATAATCCAAGAAACCAGAATTTCATTTAATTACATCACAGAATCAAAAAGACCATTGCTTTGGTCTTTTTGAACACCTCTGTTGTACATCTGTGTTGAAGAACACATGACAGGATTTGTGTTTGCATAATTAATTATTTTTTCTTCTACAACCAGTAAGATTTTTTATATATATATATATATATCTCACATGCAATTTTTCTTAAGTTAAATAACCCATTTGCAAATATTGTGCAGTATTACTAAAACATGCAACAAGATTTTACCATAAGTCTATTTTTTTCATAAGCTTTGGAGAAACAGTATAGTCAGTACCACTACTGAGTGCCATTATTTCCCAGTCCAGGAAGACATGAATACAATGAAATTTATCCCTTTGCAATATACAGGGTTATGTATTTGTATCCAAGAGCCATCTGAAAGGGAGACTGATCTCAGCATACTGACATAAACTTTGATTTTTTTCAAAGTAAAAAGGAAAAGCAGGAATGTCAATATGCTAATAAATTAGGAGAAACAGGTACTGAGGAACTAAAAAGAAAAAAAAAAATGTTCATGTGCAGAGCTTTTCTTGCTTGTTATTTTCTCACTTATATAGATTGGGGGTTTATACCTTCAAAATATTTTAGAAATTAAAAAAAAAAAAAACAAAAAAACAACAACCAACCAACCAACCAACCAAACAAACAAACAAACAAACAACTAACAGAATTACTACGATATTAAAAAAAAATACATTGTTGTAGTACTTTCCATTTATACTAATATTATCAAAAAGGTGTATATAGGAACATAACTAAAGTTAATATGGCATAGAGGCTATTTTTGTAGGTATTTAGTACACAATAGCACATCTTAGGTCTATTTTGTAAATGATTGGTAAAAGCTTTCTTATAGCCAATATAAAAGCATTGCATATACGTATATGAACAAAAATTCTTGTTCACTCAAAATAAGTCTTCTTGAACAAATGGACAGCAACATTGCTTGTTAACAAATGGACAGGTGGTCAGTAGAGCCAAGATTTACAGGCAGAAGAAATTTATTGAAAAAGTTCTTTATAAACAGATAGAGCAAGGCTGGCTACATGAATTAATCTTCTGCACACACTCACAGGCAGATGCTTTGCAAGAATGGCAATCCAAATGGAGAGCAGAACAGTGTGGACATTATGCAGATAAATATATTACAGACTGGGAAACTTTGGGAAAACTGAGGAAGACTCAGGTCTAGATTACAATTTTCAATACAGAAACCTGGTGAGAAGTTGATTTTTTGCAAAGTGTCCATCTATAAGAAGTCTGATTTGGTACCAGAACATCAGCATTGAAGTGTTCCTATGTTTAAATATTTAGACTTAACAAGTGATCACCCTAGAAAAAGCCATTATTTAATATCTGTTTAATCAAATGGGAGATGACACACTTTTTTTCTTGAGTATGACTGATCTCATTTGGTTAGTCAGGTACTTGTTGGGCATAAGACTACAGGAGTGGTTAAGCAAAAAATAATCATGAAGTGGGAACCTCAACTCAGAGGGAAGAGTTCAGAGCATCTGTAGTCAGAGGGCTACAGATGAGATCCTCTGAGGCTTCCACTAGGCCTGTGATTTCTGATTTGGATCCAAAATGAAAGAAGGAAAATTTGAGATGATAATAATAGTGCACAGAAACAAATTTCACATGGAAGGAGATTGTGCAAGGTAGGAATCTTTTCATGATGTCTAGGCTACCTCCTGAATATAAACAATAGAAGTATATGCATATGTTTCTCAGATTTCATAGAATCATTAAGGCTGGAAAAGACCTCCAAGATCATCTGGTCCAACCATCCCCCTAGGTTAGTAGGTCTACTAGAGATTAATGATTCAACAGCAATTCTGTAATGATTCTATGATTCTAATGATTCTACTCTAGGATGTTTGTGTGACTTCCAGCAGCTGCTTGTAGAATGCCTCATCCATCTCTTCACCCTGGTTTGGCAGTCTATAACAGACTCTCACCAGGATGTCCTCTTTGTTAGATATCCTCCTGATTCTTATCCTTAGGGACTTTACCTTATCATTCCCAGCCCCGAGCTCAAGAACACTGAAACACTCTTTAATATAGACAGCCATGCCACCACCCCTCCTTTGTTACCTGTCCATCTGAAAAGCTTATAGCCATCCATTGCAGCACTCCAGTTGCAGGAGTGGTCCCACCACATTTCTTTTGTGGCTTTGAATTTATTTCATCCTGTCTTACTCCACATCACTCCACACTAAAGCAGCCCCATCAGTGTGCAAGGATGCATCAAGATTTTTTTTTTTTTTTTTTTCTCTAAATGATACCTTTTCTTCCCTTACAGCCACCTCATACCTCTTCTTTTTCCATTTCTTTCTGAACAAATGAGAAAAGATCTCTTTGGAGCAGTTCTTCCTCTAGGTAACAGGAGGTTAACTTGTTCTTGAGTTACTTGTGTCAGTATTTCTTGGAAATTCTGTGCATTCCTGTGTTTATGTCATAGTAGTAGGCATAAGCATATGACAACATATTAGAGAGGAAAGGGAAAGGGACAATAATTTCAATGCTTACTACATAATCTAAAATTTTGCTGAATATGCTAACAGGGAAAAGCCCACCCCTAAAATAAGCTTTCAAATTGAGATAAGTTTTATAAAAGAACATCAGAGAACAGTGATAGATGTTTGCTCTTTGCTCAGTCATGTGAAAGTACTGTTTAATTATGGATTAATTTGCAGTTTTAGCTTCTTGACTGGTGTCATTCTTTCCATTTTCTTCTTTGAGATCACGTTGAGCAAGGGTGATATACAGATAACATTTGATATTATTCACCTGCCTATATTCTCTAGAGAACATCAAAAAATATATAGGGAGGGAGGGAGGGAGGAAAACACATCACCAACATTTGAGTTTTTTATTAGGAAAAGAAGATAAAACAGCAAGAACTGGGTCTGAAACAATAAAAGTACAACTCTCTCCAGACAAGAGATATGAGAAATACACAAGATGCCTATTTTACTTTAGGACCTGAATTTTAAAAATATATGAAATTCTTTGCCAAAAATATATAAAACAGAACTCTTGTAATTCTAATGATGTCATTTTTAACACAAAGGAGTCAGTATCTAAAACATTATTTATTTATTTATTAAGATTAATGTGACCTAAAGTGTGGTATGCCTTTTTTTTTAAAAAAAAAAAAAAAAAAAACAAAAAACCCTTAGATTGTCTCCTTTGCTATGCATTTGACCCTAGAAGGGTAATCTAACAAAATAAAACATCTTGTCCTATAGGAAATATAACGAACTTTGTTACGTCTTGAAGCACTGATGGAACAGCAGGGAAAAAAAAAAAAAGAGTGTTTGTAATGTAAGACCAGTATTTGTAAACAAAAACATGCCCCACCAGCCAATGAGTATGGTTTCAGACCTTTGCATTGCATTGAAAATTTAACACGTTTCAATATAGTATGTCAGGATCACTCTTGTGCAGAGCATCTTCTGGTTAAAAATAATACAATAGTTAGAACTGCTAGCATCTCTGAACCATAATGATTGTCTTTAACTTATTTTTAATGTTAGTTTATTCTGCAAGAGAGTAGTTCAGAATGATTTCATCAGGTGTGTCAATTTCCTGGGAGATAAACTATTTTTAACAATGCTTTCTTCCAAATATATTTTAATTATCACTAGTGCATGAAAGGAACAAATTAGGAACAGATTCTGTATCTCACCTGTGACTAAGCAGTACTTTTCTATAGATGTAGTTGAACTGAAGCCATGACCAAGAAGACATGACCAAGACTGTCAGTTTGGCCTAAAATGATAATATTAGTGTACTGAGAACAACTTGATAGGTTGCTGGAGGTGCTGAGAAGAACCAAGCTGTATTTCTCAAAGAGCTTGTTTACATCCCCCTGACAAGTCAGTCTGGGAAACAATGGTGACAAATGAAAACAAGAAGCAATGTGGACTGAACACCAATCAGTGCTCAGAACAGTAAGTGCCTCTTCTCTATTGCATCTATGGTTTATTTTTTATCTCCCTGTTGTTTTTCTATGCAGTCATGTTAAGTTGAACATTCCTGAGATTTTAGATGAGAATAGATGACCAAAGTTCTGAGCAACAGTGCAGTATCCACTGCAAAGTATACACGTTCATGATACAACATTATTAACAACAACAAGTACTCATTAACAACAGCAACAAAAAACTTATGCTTAATTGAAGTATGATTACCACGGTGTAACACAGCATCTCTGTGCTGCAATCCTTAGAAAACATACTCTACAGACAAATTTCTTTAACCTAGGTCAACAAATGTAACTATGACAGATACCATAAGAACCTGAAAACAGAAATGACTACTTGAAATTCTGCATTAAACTTCAAAAAGTAAATTATAGATATATCCTTCATAAATGTATATTTTTTTCATTAACATCACTTTATATACTTTTGCAAATTACTCCAACAGAGAAAATGCTTTGCTTCACTTATGGAGAGTAGCTAAACCATGTTTTGTTGTCAAAAACAACAATAATCCTGCAAATATATATTTGTTTGTTTGCTATCACATCAAGCATAACTATACCAGCCTAATAGAGGTAAATCGAAAGGCAACATTTTTGTTGTAACATATAAATCACTTCTGCAATATCCTTACTTCAGGTTGTCTCTGCCAGCTGTAGCTACAGCCCACCTTCTCCACCCATCAGACATAGATCATCAGCTGTTAAATGCATTAGATTATTGACAATTATCTCAGTTATTTCCTGTGCTAAACTTATTCACCTCAGCAGAGATACATTAATAGAGCTGTTTCTTACAGGAATCTGAATAAACATTATACCATTCTGTAAAGCTTCTCTCTACTTACTCCTCTCAACATTTACATATGGCAGATAGTTCGATCTTTCCGATGTAAACAGGTATCCAGCTGCAGATTTGGTTGCTATTTAGTCTATTTCAACCAAAAGATCACTTTTGTGAAAGGAAAGAAGTCCATAAGATTGCTACTCAGATCTATATGTTTTATTTATTTATAAATGAGCAGGTAAAGCAGACAATTAAGTGGGTGATGAGACTTACCAATGACATCAGTCATGGAATCCACTCCATTGCATGCAAAGAGTAAAAAAGAGGATACTTCAGCTTGACAATTACCTGAATGAAGGGTTACAGCTGCAGTTAATAAAATTACAATCAAGGAGTCATTCCAGAAAAATTATCAAGCAGCTGGTTTAAAAACAAACCAAATGAAAGTACATTTGCTTCTAATCTTTCCAATAAGCACGAAAGCACGATTAAGTTCTTGGTAGTGGTGATGGTGTTTTGTTTTGTTTTGTTTTGTTTTGTTTTGTTTTGTTTTGTTTTGTTTTGTTTTGTTTTGTTTTGTTTTGTTTTGTTTTGTTTTGTTTTGTTTTGTTTTGTTTTGTTTTGTTTTGTTTTGTTTTGTTTTGTTTTGTTCTCCTTTTCTCCTCTTTTTTTTTTTTTTTTTTTCCTTCTTTACTAGGAAGGTGTGTGAGGATTCAGCTAAAATTGTAACTACACATTCCTTAGCTGTAACATCAGGAATTAGAATCTAGGCTTTTATTCACCTGATACAAGAAAGAAGGAAGATGAAGTTACCATGGGGAGTGCTGAAGGACCTCTGTGAGTTTCCCAAGTGGACAACTGTGGTCCCGTGCAAGAAACCTACAGGACTAGATGCATCAGCTTCTCTTGAGCACTTAGACTTGCATTCTCCCCTCTGGAGCAGGAATAGATATGTATTTTAAGGGACTGTTTGCTAGTTTGGCTGAGATGCATTTGGTTGATTTACCCCCCAAAATGTTTCCAACACCAAGTCCCACAGTTCAGCTTCTATCACCTTAATTCAAAAAGTGAATCAAGCCTATTAAGTTTCTCTAACACTGGAAAAAAGACTAAGAAGGAGGATTAAATACTTAGTAATACCATGGAGAAATATAAACTACAGGTTGGTAGAATTTTTTCCATCTTATGGGAGCATTTTGTATTAATATGTGGCCTCAATGTCTCCTTTTGTAGTCCAGTACTGTAAAAGAACCGAATCACTATCTTATTGAGCAATCTGTAGAGAAAATAAGAAAATGCAAATGTTTCTCTATATGCAACACATAGACCATCTGTAAGTCATATCATCTTTTTTTTTTTTTTTTCCTTAATATTGCATACTCTCTACTAAGAAAGACTGAGAGCTCAATCTTTCCCTTTTGGCTTTCCTTAGAGCAAGCCAGCTGCCTCATGGAGCTATCAGCAGGGTTTATTTTTCCTGGCTTGGATGCAAACCCCTAGTTATTAATATGGGAGTGAGCTCTGCTAGCTGACAATTTAAGATAAAGTAAATTGGAAGTGACATAAAGGAGCGTGTGGGTGTTAATGTGCGTCACCAAGGTTCTTTTCTGACATCCTGAAAGGTCTTGTCTGTATGGCTGACACTAGCAACCTTTACTAGTGACCCTGTGCTATTAAAGGGTAGGCACTCTCATTGATTTGTAAAAGTGACAGATGCGGCATGTGGTTGTAAATTAGCCATGTGAAGTCAGTCTCCAGAGATTTCCAAGCATGTTTTTTCCTTTGCAATGATTTGTGTTCTTCCATTTACCAAGCTGCATGAAGTGAGGCACTTAACTCTTTTTCACCAGTCATCTCATTGTACTTCACTTTTTTTTCTGATTCTTTTCTTCTTTTCCCACTCTCCCTAATCTGTTATTATTCACAAGACTAAACTTCTCAGTTGTTTCTTAAGATGCTTTTCTTTTTCTCTTCATAGTATTTCTAAAGAAGGTTAACAAAGTTATATTAGGATAAAGTTGAAATCTCTTCCAAACCCTTAAGCCCTAGCTTTTATTTACAAGTACATATATTTATATATATACATACGTGTATATATACACATATGTTTATGATTTTTTTCTTATGACAGAATTACTGTTCTGATGAGGATTTTATTATTAATTGTCACTGGTCACACAGAGTGCAAAGGGAGAGTGAGTGAGCTTCCAAGTATCTTCAGTTCTTACAAAGAAACTCAGGTGTGATGGAATAGCACCATTTAAGAAAGGGAGAAGTTATTTTTTACAACTACAGCTGCATAATGCAAATAATAATGGGAAATAAATTTAAATGTTTCTAGCCTCAATTAGGTAATTCACATCAGCCTTTTAACAAGTATCTACAGTGTTCATATGACATTATGGGGACCTGGAACCACCACATATTCCATTCCTACCAAGTAAGAATTAAGCTACAGCAGACAATCTACCATCTCTCTTCCATGAATTTCCTTCCATGGAAATTCAATCATGCCATTATAATGCTGATTTTAGATATGTATTTATATTGCAACTTATTTGCTACAATAAATCAGAGTTCCATTCAGGTAAAGATTAGCTGGATGATCAACCTCTAATAATTAAATGCAGGACATTAAACACTTATCACAGAAAGTATCTATGTGCCATTTGCTACAAAACCAAACCCAAAGCAAAACAAAAACATGTCAAGACAAATTATTCCTTGGTCTAAATGTCACCAGCTGTAAAAAGCACCATGACAAAATGTGCAGGTTAAAAGGTCATGACCTCATAAAACTACTATTCTAGCTCCTTATCCTAAATCACTTCCAATTATGTATGGTAAGTTCTTTCTATTTTGAAGTAGAAAACACATTTTCTGAGAATTTCAAGCTGGGCATTCAGTGTAGATCCAGAGGTGAAAGGTTCAGGGTTTTAGCTGCTAAGCCGCCAATCTCTGTCCTCTCCTCTTTTCTCTTTCCTTTTGAAGTTATTCACAACAGTTATTTCTAGTGAGTATTCATTCAGTGAGGAAAGCTTGTGCTGAAACTGTCTTCCACGCACTTTAGGATTCCAACAATTCATAACATTGTTATTTTTATTTCTAGATTCAGCCAAATGCACATAGGTACCCTATTAATGCAGTGGCATTTGAGACTGAGATATTTGTCCATAAATTTGACTTTGAATAAATAAATAAATAAATTAATATTTCCAAATCTTTTCCATGCAACAAGGATGGGTCATATTTGATCACAAATAGATCTCAGTGCACTGTGATCACTATAACACCTCACTAGTTCACCTCTATGCTATCTCATATGTGAGTCCATGACAGACTTTGCCAGGGGAAGCTCACTTTCTGAGAGAAAGAGGAAGTATAGAAATGACAGGACCCTTTAGTGTTAAAATTTAATATGAAGCTATATTACCATAATTATCACAGTGGAAACCACTGTCTCATCAAGCAGCCGGATCCCAGGACGTGGAGTTAATTATTTATGTGTTCAGAACTGGTGTTTTGGGTACATTTGGAAGGCTGAGTTAGCACTGTAAGGGGTTGGAAAGGGTTTAAGGATTTTCAGTGTCTTTCCTCCCACCCCCTCCCGTCCACTCCCCTCCCTTTTCCCTCAGTAGCTTCTAAATGTTTTATAATTATTCATTTTAAACCTATTTCCTGGTCAATCATTCTGAAGCTGCTCATTCCTTCCCTTTAATAAAGTCCAAAACTGACTGTTACTATGGAAACTGCTACAGATGTAACAGCTGCAATTCACAAGAAAGAAAAAGAAGAGGAAAATGGATCAAGAAGTGTCACTTGCATTATGCAAAATTTCATAGTGATGTATGAATTGCGTGCTGTGAATAAGGTTCTTTGTGAACCCAAAAAGTTAGAAAGGTCACCCTAGTATTAGAGGAAATGATTCCTAAGTCAGTAAATGAATTGTTTTCAAATTTTTTTTGTGAAAAAAAAAGAGTTATTTATAATCTCTTTTTTGAAACTGTTTTTATAGAAATATACATATATATATATATATCATTTTTTCTTTTAAGTGTCTTTGCCTATAAACAAATTTTGATCTCTCTTTCCCTTTTTTGGGGGGGTTAGGAACACTCAGAGAGAGAAAAAAAAAAAAAAAAAAAAAAGTTATGCTTTAAGCACAACTGACATGTGAGCACCATTTGTTACCAGGTGGTCAATTACATCTTTTCTTTGCATATTTAAAGGTATTTTATGCAACTACTTAAAATCTCTCCTGAACATGTGTATTACGCAAAAGAAAATGGGGCTGTGAAAACTCAAAATAATGGAAGAATTGTAGTAAGCAAAAGCTGTGCAGGAATGTACTCAGCCTGTTTCCCTTATCAATTGCAGTATTTTTACACCCCCATAAATTTCTCTGACTGCAAGCCAGTTTCTGCAGACATAGTCTGGAGAGCCTCAGAGAGGGAAGGGAGAATCAGGCCTTTTGTCTAGTGCTCAGCTGCCATCAATTATTTAGGAGAAAAATTATGTGACATTTTTCTTTCAATTATGCTGTTTAACAAGGCTTGGGAGTTAATACTGACCAGAAGATGTTTTATCCAAGATATGCTGTAAAATACTCTGCACTCTGTAGAATAGATCTCCCTTGGCTCTCAATTAATGACTGCAGCCATGCAACCACACTAAACTGACTAATCTGACTTGACTGGAGCTGAATGCACCTCAGTGTTTTTAATTATTTTTTTTTTATTATTATTATTATTATTTTCCCTCATAATATATAGAGAACTGTTTGTGCTGGATGTGCAGTAATAAAAATTTGTCAAATGTGTCAAAAGACTTAACTTCATAATATAATTCTTCAAAGAGAGGGTTGTATAAAAAACAGAAGGCATGCTGCTTTATTATTACTGTGGGGACTGCGTGATCCTGTGCCTGACAAAGATCTGTTTAAGATGTATGAGCAGTGTTGTGAGTCTGTATCCAACAGCATCCTTATTGTTTTTTCATCCAGCAGTTTAGACTTCAGCTTGGAAACTCACTCCTGCCTTTTGCCCTTGACTTAACAGTTCTGCACAAGCGGTTAAGTACATTCCCAAGCTGTGCATTTTACACACTCTGAACATTAAGCGACAATTTAAATATTATGACATGCACTGAGGCATGCATCAGATATAAAGAGGAAATTCTTAACAAGTATATTTTTAACAAAGTCTTATTTCCACATGAAGCTCTCTGCCTGGCATCACAGCTTCTGAAAATCTGTAGCGACTCACTCACTGGAAAACTCAATGGAAGTGCAAATGTAATCTCTAGATTTGACAATCACCTGCCCCCTTTACAGCTCCATTACTTGATGTTTGCTAATTTGATATTAAATCATGGGACTCCTCTGAGAAATAAGTTAATTCATTCCTTTTAATTTATATCTTGTTTTTGTGTTCAACTATTGTTTTCTTTTAGCATGCTCAATCAATATCCCTATCTGACTTATATATAACTTATATAACTTATATTATAACTTATCTGACTGCTTTTGTTGTGTTTTCTTTGCCTCAGGATTGACAAAATGCATAGCGTAAGAGTTCCAAAGTTGTTAAATTGCATGTCATTGCCCATTGTTCATTTATGTTGTACCACAGATTTCAGATCAGCACTGAAAAATCAATTCTGACATGAGCCAAACAAGTATTTCTTGATGTTCTGGTAAAAAGAGGCTACATTTTCAGGAAAGCCTTAAATTCTGTAAAGAAAATGTGTCTTCAACTCTGTTTCAACCATTTCACTTTTGGAGGCATAGTCAACGTGATTCCAAAACAACTACAGAAAATTTACAATCTGTATTGCTTAGTTTATTTCTGTTCTTTCATCACTTGTAGGCCTTAGTATCCAGGATGATTGCTTTAAAATGCTGCATTATCTTTGAACCATGATACTCTATACATATTAGTGTAATCCCAGATTAAGAAGAAAAGTTGAGGAATGAGAGGGATGAAAGTTATTCAGCAAAGCCAAAGAAACTTCCTTCCTTACAAGTTTGGTGTCCCTTTGTGAAACAGACTCAAAGTTATACAGAGCATAAACAACAACCTAAAGAACTGAGAGTGCAGGAAGAGCTATTTGCTGTAAAGGACTAAAAAAAATAATTATGTAAATGACATAAAGCATTTGGAGTTTCTTACATCAGTGATTTGTGCATGTTGTTTGCCCTGTTGCTTTGTCATGGACTGTATCCCCCCTTTAACACTTCAACCAGAGAGACACCTACGTGCAGGTAAAATACAGTATGCTAAGCTGTCTGTAGTCAGCAAGATGCTACCTTAGATCACAGAGATGAGCTCTGCAATGTTTCCTGTAGAGGTACAACCAAGAGAAGAAGCAGCCAACAGAGAGCTCTCAGCCACATTTTTACTGTTCCAAAGTCCTCAGCAATGCCTCAAAATATGTCTCACTTCCAACAGGCTATGTATGCTATAAACCACTGCACCGCCCCTAGCAGAGACAGTGTGAGAGACAGACAGAAACTCCAAGCAAACCCTTTTTGCTAGAGTTTGCCTCAAATGGGGAACAATTTTTGCAATTCAGAAAGGTGTTTGTTTGTTTGTTTGTTAGTTTTTGGGGGCGAGATCCCCTTCAGTCTGAAAAGAGGGGGCCAGTGTGGGATGAGGATTTTGCCTGGGGAATAACAGTATCTTTCCCCAGATTGATCTACTGCAAAAATTACATCTCGTTAATAGAAGTTAGGAATCAACACTTTGAAAAGTTACATTCAGAAAGCAAAATCTTTAGAAATGAAAACCAGGATCCATTTCTTCTTTCTCAAGTGAAATCACAGTACAACCCAAGGAATTTATCAGCAGCTTACACTGTGGCAGATGATCTATCAGCAGACAAGGCTCTATGAAATCATCTCACTCTGTTCACAAATATGTCATACATTAAGGTTCCCTTTGAGTATCAGGAACACTGCTTCTTTTCTTAAAGAAAGAATATTTTTTATTTTTTCAGTCTTGTAGCAAATTAGAAATACATAGAAATATTTTGACAGAAACCTGGTCTAGATAATGATTTTTTCTTCACTTGTTCTTATATCTTTCTTCAAAAGATAAATTTAAAATATGGCCACAATTCCTCTTAAGTGTTTTATCAGAAATAGAGCATAACATTTCACACAGAAGAGGCTTTTTAAACATTTGTATGGTTCAATGTGAAAAATTTCCATTATCCCAGAGGAATTTAGTGGAAGAGTGAAATCTCAGTAGCATGAAATCACCGAAAATGGAATGGAAATTTTCCCCCCACTAAATTTTCCGTATAAAAATATCCCTTCTCTTTTATACACATATATTAAAAGCAAGATGTAATAAAGACAGAAATAAACTCTGTGTAATAATCATAGTTTAAGCATTTAACATACCTTGTGAATTGTTGAGCTATTTTATTTTGTAATAAATATTGAATAATTGATTTATCTCTCTGTTTCCAGTAATTTGTTCCACATTCTGTGTACTTGCTATTTTATTTCCTTTTCAAAGAAAAGGCAGTAAGGAATGGAAAGAAAAGACAGTAAGGAAAGGACATACTTTGGTTATAATTATGCAGAGCTTTATTTAAGATGAATTTCAAGGAACACACACCTTTTTTTTTTTTTTTTTTTTTTTTTTTTGCTTTGAAAGACTATTTCTATTTGAAAAATAACATATATTAGTGTACGTATGTCTTTTTTTTCATTAAGACCATTATTTTCCGTATCATTCAGTATCATTACACTAGTGAAAAGCACTCCACAACATCTGCAAAATTTGCTGCACTTATAAAACAAGAAATACTTTGCTCTCTTACGTGGTGTGAAAGACAAGAAAAATAGAATAGAATTGTGAGGTGAGTCTAGCAGAGTTACATATCCATAACCACCCCATGAAATACAGTGGTTATTTATTTTAATGATTCTGGCTTTAGATGGCCTTACTGTTTAATAATCTCCTCTAATTCTATTTTATATCAAGGATATAAATGCTAATGCTATTAGAAGATGTTACTGAATCTATATCACAATGAAAAATACCCAAATAACTACATGTGCGCAAAATAAAGACCAGCTGCAAGTCCCATGTGAATGTCCAGTTAGTGTAATATATAACTCATCAGTAACAATTCCAGATCTTTATAAAGGTAACCTCCCAAGAAATCAACGGGTCATATGACAGATATTTTAGCACATCTACCTTCAAGAGGAAAAAAAAAAAAAAAAAAAAAGTTTAGGGGGAATGTATTTCTAGGACAATAATCAGTCTCTTTCAGTCACAAGGCAACTGGTTACTACTGGTTACTACATTTGGGTTAAATTCCAATGTTGTCTTTAAAACGTTACAACACTGCTTAAGATTTGAGATGGTATTGAGCAATTGCTGAAAGGTGCCTTGAATGTATGTAATGTTTAGAGGAGCAAATCATGACATTAATTCAACATTCCTTTGAAGAAATATTCTATTTTTTTCTTGATGAAAAAGTAGTGCACAGTATTAGTGTTAATGACATTGTGATGTTAAAAGTTAATAACAGAAATGTTTTGTTTTCTTCTGTTTTGTTTTAATTAAACAGGAATTAATCTAAACTTTGGAAGTCATTATCCAAAATAAATGAGTATTAGAACCTCAACAGAATAATTTTGGAAACTCTTCTTAACTAACAAACCAATTAACTTGGTTAAAATATTTAATCATTCCTTTACAGATAGAACTCACACAGAATTTCAAGTGAGAATTACCATTATCATTTAAAAGAATGGAAAACATCCCACAGATGTCTCTGCGTGACTTGAAGAAGAAAAGATGGCAGCCAGAGAAGTAGAACTGCACAGTCCCCTTAGGGATTCAAAAATAAAAATAATAACAATTAAACAAACAAACAAACAAAACACGCTCTGGCTCTGTGCCATCTTGTGAAGCTGACTACCTGTACCTGTCAGGCATCATGATTCATGACAGACAGCAGAAAAGATGCACAGGTGCTGTGTTATTGTGGAATGAGAATAGATTACAGTATTTAGACAGCTTTAGTATCTGGTTACATACTGGAGACACTATATATCAATGCCAAGTTTAGGATATTGTAGAGGTTCTCTGGTAAACTCAGAGATCTCTAGAGTTGTACAACTCTTTCTATAAGTGTAATAATTATCAATGTGATAATATGTGCCTGGGCTTAATCCTCCCATTACAGAACATATGGGGCTGCTCACAGAAGTTTTATATACCCATTAAAAAGGGAATGTGCATGTTCTCCATAAAATACAGATTTCCATCCTTTATCTGTATATATAATAATAATAATAATAATAATAATAATAATAATAATAATAATAATAATAATAATAATAATAATAATAATTAATAAAAGTGTTGTCTTGCAGCTCTGATTATTTTTCTGACTCTGTTCACAGAGGTTTGGCTCCTCAAGCATTAGCAATTCTGGATTCCCCCAAGCATAGACACAATCTGTTGGCTGCAAGGTGTCAGGACAGGTCACACCAACCTGTCCTATGTTACTGAAGCCAGAGGCAGGAGCACACAAAACAGGAAGGACCCAGAGCCCTTCATGAAGTGAACTCCAACTGATACCTTGGTTGAGCATCGTTTGAAGAGGATAACATTTTCATTGTGTAACTCTATTTTGACAAAGAGAACCCAGGACCTGAACACAACCAGCATGAAAAACCTTTGTGTATTAATTCCTGGCTTAAGAAGGACCCTTGCTAGAAATGCCTGAAGAGAAGAGAGACAATATGTCTTTCTGCAAGGCAAGATGTGATCTCTGGAAATCCAACAAACCTAACCTAAATAACCATTTTAAATATACATCTTTGACTGTGAAAACTTAACAACTTGCGCTAGCCATAGGGCAGAAATATAGAAGTGTTTAATGCAAAGAAAACATCAAAGGGAAAAGCTAAGTTTCAAAGATAGGACTTCTAAAAAGCAATACCACCATTCTCCAAAGCTCCCCAGGCTCTTCTCTAGTGGCTGTCTCAAGTGGAAGTGTTCAAGGGGACATAGATCAACCAGATTTGAAAACAGAATTTTTCAGTGGCATTCTTCAACATTCTAGATAAGACTGGGGGAATTTTTTCCTGCTACTGTTCTGTGTCTTTATTCTAACTTGTTGTGGTGCTGACATCTTCTCTGGAATCACCTCATGATGATTCAACTCAACAATCCTGTTTTACCTTTCAGGTCAGTGCTCTCACTAAAGTGGGGGAAGGTTGAATTACCCTGATTTTGTGGTATGCTCCGTGTTTTAACATCCAGTCAGATATGAGACCCTCCTCTTCCTTACTTGTTTCAACCTTCTCCTGGTACTAAGTGTACCAGTAGATATTTTATGTATAAACATTTAGTTATATTATCCCAGTAGTTATTTTATACATAATTATGTATACATACATATATATAGTTTAATTTAACATTTTTAAATTGAAGTGGAATCAGAAGAGTTTTGCTAAAATTAGCCTTTTATCTGAATACAGTATTGACCAAAGATGATATGGTTTTGATTCTGAAAGACCAAAACCACATTATAACTAATCTTAGTATGATTCTTATTGTAACCAATTGTGTAGAATGCTTTGCCTCACTTCCTGTAGTCATGACATTTTATTCATGCACTATAACTTTTAAGCATACACTGTCATACTGTTAATATACAGTAAACAATATAACTGACTTTCTTAAGAGCTCCCTTTCTCACTTCTCAAACCTCCACGAATCACAATAAAGGCATCTTTGAGATTATATTTTTCTTACCTAAGAAAAGTCATCAAGTTGATCACCATCTGAATCTTTTCAGCATTTCAAAGCCATCTTCCATCTGTATCTTTGCCAGAACAGTACAAGGGTTTCCTTTCAATTTGTAGTTGCACTGGGGAAGTATTTTGATTTTTGATTTGGACTGTGATCTCCCAGAGGTTCCAGGGTTTCTGGCTGAAAGTAAGGATTCATGTTTTATGTTTCCTTGCAGCAGAGCAGTACTATGCACTGCACACTGTGCTTCAGCCTATAGATTTTTGAAAGCATGTCCGGTACCTATTTTGTGGGTCTTTGGACACTCAAGCATGGTTTCCTGAGGGAATGAGTCAGGCTGCACACATTTTCAGCCTCTCTTTGTTCCACAAACTATGTAATACTCTCAGAGACTACTCACAGTAATATGTGGTAACAGACTGAAGTGTCTATATAAAAATATCTGAGTATTTGGCACCTGGTATTATAGCCTGCCCCATAAAGCCATGCTTGCATTTAAACAATTCCTGAACTCTATACCATGACTTACACAATGCTGGGTGGAGGATTAAATAAAGCCACTCATATTAGGGACCACAACTTGTTCTTTCCCGAGCAAAGTCAATCACAAATGAATATGGATCTGAAATAATGCTTTAATCTTAATAACTCTTTGGTACCCCTGTATATCTTAAACTCATTGTTTTAAATAGTGCACAACTGCCTATACCATGTGGGAGGCACAGAGCCAGCACAAGCAGTTCCAAACAGAGCAGCCTTCTCAGTGTTCAGCTGGGAGCTTTGTTCAAGCACTGACCCACTTGAAATGGCAAGTGTACTGAGCCTCACTTAGTAAAAAGTATAACATGGAAAGTATAACCACACATCCATTGTCATCTTTGAAAATCTACAGAGGTGACAGCACAAGTAAGCCTAAAACTACTTTAAAAAAGAAGTAATTTAAAATTACACATTAATGGTTACACACACAGAACTATTAAACTTGCTATTATTTGTAGGCATACAGAATTAGTACATTGTTTTGTGTATTTACTTCACCCTTCACCACCACGACTGCCAAAAGTTTGCCAAAATGTGTTTTCTTTCTTTCATTTCCCCTTTGCTGCTCGGAGGACTGTTAGATTCTTGTGCGTGTGTGTGTGTGTGTGTGTGTGTGCCAGTTCAGGCTTATAACCCTGCAGTTTGAGTTTATCTTGGCTGTAAAACGCAACAGTAATTTATATGCTCCCTTACTCGGCGCTCCTCTGAGGCACTGCCAGCTGTCTAGCCAGCAGTTTAAAGAAAGAGCTGTAATGAGCATGAGTGTGTAGGGGGTAAGAGAAGATGCATGCAGCACACAGCCATGTTCCTGTTTCCTTAGCTGGTGGTGGTTATGTTTAAATGGCATTACAGAAAACTGTCAGCGTGGTGAGATTCTCTGTACACACACCACACACCTCCTCCCATGGATTTCTCATTCTGTTCTTTCATTCCTCACTAAAGAATAGGTTTAAAGGATGAGACAAAGCCTGGAGCAGCTGTTCTGTGATACAGAATGTGAGTTATGAGTGTAAAACCTTGCTCCCTCCTGCCTTTTTCCCCTTTATCAAGAGAAAGCTCTTTGAGCAGGCAGACAAAGCCTGATGGTGATCTTGATGTACTTGACACAGGCTTTGATTTTAGCTTGCCTGAGATCTAGTTTTTGATGTAATACAGTTGTGAGTTTTATTTCTTCCATAGCTGTGCAGTATGCTTATTTAAACTTTACCATCACTGTTGTGGTGGGAACAGAAAAAAAAAAAAAAAAAAAAAAAAAAGTATTTTACCTGTAACTCACTTCAGTCAAGGACTTTTTTCCCTGCCGTTTTCTTTAAAACGTTGTCATATGCATATGTAAAGCAAAAATTACACCTTCACTCAGTCTCTGTGTGTTGCAGAAATCCTTCAAATAGCCCCAATAATTTTCCTGAAGTCCATTAAAAAATGGTAGGTTAGACTCTGATCTCCGTGCGACCAGTGTGAATCCAGAAAAAAATCCCATGTCATCCCACTAGGATCAGTAGAATTCATTTAGTATTACACTGAAGCAACAAATGAAAACCTGGTTCAGTGCAACCCTTCCACTTACATGGCAAAATACTTTCTTTTCCTATAAACTTTCTTTAAAAATCAAACCATCCAATCTTTTAACCGGAGTTTTTGGACTCTTCAACACACCAGCAGAAAAATATGGATTTGATTCCTGCAATATTCTTAAAAAAGCTGAGAATTATGATCTGAGAGAAGATATCTTCAGTACAGAAATACAATTCTCCCTCAACTACCAACAGTATTGCATAAGATTTAATTAGATTTGAGCTATGGTTTTCCTATATAGTGCAGCAGGACAAAAATTAAGACGTATAAATAAAACAGAATCCCAGAAAATGTTGAAATCATCTTGATCATGGCAGAGCACGGGGAACAGCTATTTCTTATATGATAATTTTAATTATTGGTCTTACAAACAAAATACCATGGAAAGGGAATATCCCCCTCAATCATAACACACAGCCTGTTCAAATTCATGATGTACAAAGTGTTTTGGAGTATGTGAAACCCACAATAATGAGAAACTAATCTCAGGTGAGAGTAACTAAGCTTCCTTAGGCAGAGGAATATGCAGATAACCCACAAGTCCATATATATTTTGAAGCACAATTTAAAGTGTGATCCCATCTGGAAGGTCTTGGCTCCTATGCTGTTTATTTTAATAAATCCTGGCTAAGTAGTTAAATGTAATAGAGCCCTCCCTCAAGGTGCAATTTTCACCATGATTCAATAAAAATAAACCTACAAATGCATGATCTCGTCTTTCACAGAGCCCATGAACAGGTTTGTTTAATCGTAAAACAAAGAATCCTAGAGGGGTCAGAAATATAGACAGGAAGTAACAAAATGAGATTCAACATGAAAAAAACTCAAGTTAATGTGTCTGAGGGAAAATAAATTGAAACAGATATTCAGCAGGAGGAAAGCACTTGCAAAAGAGAGAAGGTAAAAGAGCTCAACCAGAATAACAGAAAACTGAACATTAGCAAAGAACTTGTGATACAAAAGTGATGACAAAAGAGACCGCTGCACTTTCTGAAACAAAATCTGTAATTTCTTTTATGCAAGGGGTGGCACCAATTCAGATAAAACAGGGTGCTGTTAAAATGTCCAGGCAAGTTCAGAGAAGATCCTAAATTCAATAAATAAAAGATCTTACAGCACAATGAAAAAAAAAAAAAAATGTCCTGAGCTTTCTTCTGAGTATTTCCATGGGCTTAAAATGCACCAAGATAAGCTAAGTCTCAAATGGTAACTGCTATGATTAACTGTAGGATACAGGCACCAGGGAGACATGAGAATTATTCAGGCCAAGGACCGACTCCTCTGAGCCTCTCTTCCTCTTCATTGTCCACAGAAGGAAACAGTCTCAGATCAACAGGAAACTGCATGGTGGTCTGCAGGATGGAATCACACAGCGTTCTTGGTCCAAGAAGGTGTAACTATGATTCAGAAGATGGAAGAAGGCCAAATTAAATGTAGACTGAATATCAGGGAAAAATAAATAAATAAATCCCTACATTGAAATCTAAGTCCAGCTTCCCAGAAGACTTGGAAGAAAGTATCACCATCTGTTGGATTACTTAAAACAAAGGAGTTTAACACACTACATTGTAGAGATTTGGATGATTTAGATGATGGTTCTGACTACACAGGTCTCATACCATACTAGTTATTCAGATTCTGACTTGAGGTATTTGCATAGCACAAGTTGAAGCCATGAATTATCTACCAGCCTGCCTTGGTGTTCCAAGGAGAAGTAGATTCCCCCACGTTTTACTTCAGTCAAGTCACTGGGCTAAAGACCCTTTACACTCTTCTCCACTGATTTAGCACAGAGGACCCTTTGTGGAGGAAGCCAATACCTTACACTCTAGATGGAATAAATGGGACAAGTTAACTAATCCCTCTCTATCACAGCACCATATTTTGGACTTAATTTGTTCTGTCCTTTTCCATCTGGGAAAGGATAATCTAGATTCTTATAAGCTACTAGAAGCAACCATTTACTCTGAGTTTAAACTAGATTACTGCATTTCATTTGAAACTGTTCTGACTTGCTTGATTTATGGGAAGATGTGTGTGTGATGCCATAGAAATAATGACAAAATTCCTGGAAACACTTCCAGAACTTCTGGCTACTTTAGGTGGATTCAGAAGTACATCAAGCTTTGCTCCATCCTTATGGGTGTTGCCTGTCTCTATTACCATGAAGAAATAAAATAAATGATAACTCAAATGCTCACTACCCCAAAATTATGCATGATATAACTTTTCCTATTTACATGTTTTCCTTTTTTTTTAGTTAGGACTAAGCTGTTAAAAACAAATGTGTAAATTTCCTTTGCTACTACAACGTTAATTCATTGAACAGGAAGGAGACAGATCTAGTTATGACAGGAGTTTTTTTTGTTTTGTTTTGTTTTGGCAAATATGAGGCATAAATCACTGTTTTCCTCAGAAAGATCTGGTTCATATTTTGAAGATTTTATTTCAATCAAGTAAAAATTTCTAACTTTCATATGCTAATGATAAATTTTGAGATTTTTAGATGCCTAATTTTTATAATCCATACACTTTATGCTATGAAATTCAACAAAAAATAAATGGTTGAGACAGTGCTTCTAGAGTTTTTGGCCACCATTCTGATTGGTTGTTGATTTTGATGTTATTTTTTTAATAGAAGCTGATTTACAGAGACGATAGTAGTCATCAAAGAAAGTAATGACATGCTTTCTTTGAAAGAAAGCACCTTTCATGTCCCACAAGTATATGATCAAAATGAGTAATTGGATGAAGAGCAGATGTCAAAACTAGAAACATATAGTCATGGAAGCAGGCAGAGAACAAAAGATGTAGAGGTAGTTTTGAAAGTATCAGCCACTTTTTAAACTGCCACCTGCTAAGTAAGCCGCTTTCCCTGATAGTTGAGACAATCCATAAAAGGACTCCTGACAGGTTTCTGAGACAAAAAACAATATAAGATGCAGAACTGCCATTAACTGCTTTTGATTGGAAGCAGATTGTTGTCCTGTCACATCTTACCTGTTGTATTTTACGTCTTCTGCTGTGAGCCAGCCCTTCTTGACTTCTTTTCTTCAGGACTGCTTTCCTAAACACTGAGAAAACTGCTCTTGTTCCTGACACTCTGTCTGTTGTGATAAGAGCAGTTTTTAGCCCTTTTCATATTCCTACACATTTGGTTAGTTTTTGTCTGTCTATTTTTCAGTCTCTGTCTTCCTATCTACCTGTTTGAAGACTGGGATGCTTGCATGGCAAATTTAGGCTGCTACTAACATACTTCCTTTTCATACTTACCTTTGTTGCAATTGATACCTGTGAATTAAAGGTTGAAAACTGCCACAAAGGAGTATTTCAGATTCCTATGCTCTCAACAGAGCACCCACCTCCTGCCAGATTTACACAAGTGTTTAGTTTAAGAGTTTGGAAGCCAGCAAATGCAGGAGTTGAGCCTGGGTACTTGGTTACTGCTCAGGAGGCAAACAAAAGGAAGGAAGTGAACAAATTAGGGGGAGGGAGAGACAGATTAAGTTACCAGAGACTCTGACCCTGAAGGCTCAAGAATTAAAGTCCGGGAAAGCAGAGGCACTAGTTAGCTGGAAATTCCTTTCAATTCCTTTAATCCCTTAGGTCAATTTAAAGGGAAATGATCTGACCGTTCTGCATCTGCTAGTGATTGAAGGCAAATAAGGAGCATTGTGTGATTTCCAGTTCAAGAAGTATATAGTACACACAGCTTTTGTGAAAGCAAATACAGCAAATCTCAATTGACCTCGGCTGACTAATAAATCCTGAGATGCGTCTAACATATGGGAAGCTGTTGCTGGTACAGACTCCCAAGAATGAAACATATATATATATATATGTATATATATATATATATACAAATATGTACACTAGTCTCAAAAGTGAAGAGAAAGAAAAGGGAAATAATTTATTGCAATTAATATATCTGTCTGAAACCCTGAGTCCTCAAATTATACTGAATATCTAGTCTACTATAATGTGAGGGAAAGGAAAAGGGAAAGGGAAAGGGAAAGGGAAAGGGAAAGGGAAAGGGAAAGGGAAAGGGAAAGGGAAAGGGAAAGGGAAAGGGAAAGGGAAAGGGAAAGGGAAAGGGAAAGGGAAAGGGAAAGGGAAAGGGAAAGGGAAAGGGGAACAAAGAAAAAGAAAGAAAGAAAGAAAGAAAGAAAGAAAGAAAGAAAGAAAGAAAGAAAGAAAGAAAGAAAGAAAGAAAGAAAGAAAGAAAGAAAGAAAGAAAGAAAGAAAGAAAGAAAGAAAGAAAGAAAGAAAGAAAGAAAGAAAGAAAGAAAGAAAGAAAGAAAGAAAGAAAGAAAGAAAGAAAGAAAGAAAGAAAGAAAGAAAGAAAGAAAGAAAGAAAGAAAGAAAGAAAGAAAGAAAGAAAGAAAGAAAGAAAGAAAGAAAGAAAGAAAGAAAGAAAGAAAGAAAGAAAGAAAGAAAGAAAGAAAGAAAGAAAGAAAGAAAGAAAGAAAGAAAGAAAGAAAGAAAGAAAGAAAGAAAGAAAGAAAGAAAAAGAAAGAAAGAAAGAACGGAGGGAGGGAGGGAGGGAGGGAGGGAGGGAGGGAGGGAGGGAGGGAGGGAGGGAGGGAGGAGAGATTGAGCTTTGAGATTAAGCTTTCTGCTACACATCTGTAACTGGAAACAATCTTCCAAGGCTTGTTTATGTAATGACACCATACAATAAGAGCCTGGCTACAGAGGAAAGCTTTATTGGGCCTTTTAATAAATATTACTAGTGTACAGCTCTGGAAATGATCCCATTTGGGCTTGTAATGTGCAGTGATTAAGGGCTAGACCAGACTAAAAAAATAGTTAGGCTTTCCAGAGACACCACAGAATGTTCCATGCCCTCCAGACCATCTACACATTCCTCTGAGGTTCGCCATAACCACCATGCATGGCAGCCCCAGTGATAAGCCCTCTGCCCTAAGTGTGTTTCTTTCCTAGGGCCTGGGGTTCAGCCTTCATGATCAGAGGACAGACTTGTCATGCCTTTTCATGACCTAAATCTACAGCAACACATGGTTAAAAAACAAAAACAAAAACAAAAAAAAACAGAGATGCAAACTAGCAAACACTGCAGAACAAGGATCAGCAAGTTGCTTGAACATTTGGGTACACAAGGTCCTTGCATACCATTTTAAATGTTTGATTTTACTTAAAAATTAAAATGTTTACTTTTTATTTAATTAAGAAACACTTTCTGCACTTTCTCTATTTTGTATTGGCATTTCTTGTGCACCATTTTTAATTTGAAGACGGATTTTATAACTGAGTGTCTTTGCAACAGGATTACCTGATTTCTCTTTTAAATTAAAAATAAATAAATAAATAAATCTAATTCTTTAAGTCGAGTGCTAAATTGTTAAGAACTTATTTATTGACACCTGGGAAAAAATATACATTTCTTTCTTACAAGTGGTAAGATTTCGGCAAGAAATTGAGTAACAGAAATAATCACATTAATAATAGGAAAAGGATTTGTAACATTAATTTTAAATGTTGAATTCCAAAAACAGCTGAATTATTTTTCTTGATATTCGAAAAGCTGTACTAGTTCTTGGCAATGTTCTGAACTATCCTTTCATTTCTTCAAGCTGACTTGTTCCCTACAAATCTGCTGAGAGCATTATTCCAAATTCTTCCAAAGGAAACAAAAGAGCATGTCTGTAAAATTAAACCTCATTTGAAGCTGGTTTCTAAGTGAAGATGTGTAAGATGATGTGCAAGGATATACCCCCCCAAAATCATGTTCATGCAAAGGAGATCACATTCAAATGGAAAAATATATTAAAACAAACAAACAAAAAACTAATATAGTAAGTAAAACGTGTAATTTGCAATCAGAAAATTCCAAGTGCTTGTAATGTTCCATAATAAGATTCTATCTTTTTGTTAAGGTCAGTTAATGTCAAAGACACACAATAATTATATCTTAAAAAAGAAAGAAAGAAAAAAAAAAAAAAAAAAAAAAAAAAAAAAAAAGGAATAAAGAAAAGAAAAGAAAAGAAAAGAAAAGAAAAGAAAAGAAAAGAAAAGAAAAGAAAAGAAAAGAAAAGAAAAGAAAAGAAAAGAAAAGAAAAGAAAGAAAGGAAAAAGAAAATAGAAATGTTCTAAAAAGACCTTAATCTTACATTTTCCTCCTTCAGCTAACAAATTTCACCTCTTAGGCAAGCTGCTGAATAAATGTTTATAGTTGAGGGTGAATTAGTATAATACACTAGTATACTGATCACATCTCTTACAAGAGTTAACAATGAGGTACCAAAAAAAAATAAAAAAACAGAGGCATGGTTAGTATAGAGAGATATTTGTAGAAACATAGGGAAATATATTTTGATGAAGTACTTTGTGAAAGCAGTTAAATAGAAAGCTTAAAGAAGCTTGAAATATCCCACTGTCCTGGCTCTTTCTCTCTCTCTTTGTATTTGGAAATGCTGAACATGAGGTCAGTCTGCAGTGAACCAGCACCTGCAAGTGCATGAAATCAGAAACTGAGTATGCAGAGGGGGAAAGGAAAAACAAAGAATAAAGAAAATAATAATTAAGGCATCACACCAAATTCTTATCTCACAAGCAGATGGACAAGAGAACGTGTTTTTCAACTGGACTTCAGTTTCCAGTTCATTTCCTTTAACATTTAACATCTGAAAATGAAAGATCTCAAAGATGAAATCCTGGACTTTCTTTTGCTTCTGTGTCATAAGTTGTCTGTAATTTTGTAACTTTATTTAAAAAAAAAAAAAAAAAAGAATTTTGTTCATACTAAACTGAATTATCCATTTCATTTAATATTTGAATTTATTTTAAATTTAAAAAAAAATACTAATTTTTAAAAATCAACACACACAAAAAATAATCTTGTAGTACTCTAAAATTATAGGCAGTTCTGAAAAATTTCATTTTGAAAAATTTAAAAAGTTGCTAGACTGTAAAATAAAAAGTTTTCCTATTACTCCAGGTGTCTTCTTAGGTGAGTTCAAACTTAATAATTTACTTATTTAAGTCTTCCATCCCCATTCTCAATATCACTTGAGAAAAAATCACACAAATTCTAAGTTACTTACAAACAAAGACAAATATTGTCAAATATATGTAGATAGATAGATAGTAGGGAAATAAAAAATAAAAAATAAAAAATACTGCAACAGATATCTTGTAGCATAAAGATAATCACAGCTAGATACATAATTTGATGAAACCTGTAGCCAAATTTTGATTGCCAGCAAGCAATGCAAATATGATTTGTAGAAATTAACATCATAACTAAATATAGTGGTATTATGGGTGTAAATAGAGTCTGGTGCTAGCTATGGCACAGAATGGCCACTGCCATTGTGTTGTTGTTGTTGTTGTTGTTGCTTTTGGTTTTGTTTGGTTTTCCTACAACATGGAACTAAAGAAATCAATTAGAAAAGACAAGAAAAAGAAGGTAAAAGTAAGCACAATAGGACAGCCTATGTCTTCTCTGTTTTAGCTTTACTCATTATGCTCATCTCCAAAGAAGCATATCAAGTTCTCAACTTCTTTTAAGGTTCTCATGTATAAGTACTTTTCCCTGCCATACATTTATCCTACTCACCATAGCAGTCACATGTGTACTTTTCACACTGTGAATAAGACAGCAATTGTTTGTTGTCAGTGAGGAACTACAGAGGAACAAGTTCCAGAAGAGACAGTCATAGCTCTTTAATGAAGGGCTCTTGCACCAACAAAGCATGAACTTGCCCAGACTGAAAAAGAACACCTTTGCGTGATTGCATGTAAAATAGTCTGCCCGAGGACAGACAATTATTCGCACAAAAACTAATGACAAATCCTTAAAGAGAGCCTCCAAAATGATTTCTTATTCAATAGTACATGCTATTGAAGTGGAAGTGATATAACAAAAGGCTTGAATGCTAACAATACCACCAAGAATGCCTCTAAACAGATCAAAAGTGATGATGAGACTCAGAGCAAGGGTGAAGGAGTCAGAGGCTCAGATGGCATTTTCATTAATTCTTCCATCAAGGGTCAAAGGATCAGGCCAGGACAGATTCATTCTACAGATGAAAGTAGGCCTGCACAGATGGTTCACCAGGAGGGCTTTAGTTTCCTTGATTTTGGGAAGATGTTCCCTGAGTGGAGTGTAGATTCTGTGTAATGAAAAGCGGTTACAGAATCTTTGCATTCACTAGCTTTAGAGAAGAAAGTCTTCTTCTGTGACTGACCAGGGACAAGAAAGTATAATGATTTGGTTAAAGTCCCATATCCAAGAAGGATAAAGTTACTCATAGTAACATAACAGAATGAAAATAAGTTGTGTGAGATGATTTATTGTTATATGTTTCAGATTTCTAGTACTGATACAAAAAGAACAGGAAACAATCTAGTTATTTGTAGTAATTAACAATAAAGATGCAATTTAACTGATCTAAGAGACATTTGTTAGGAAAAGTGACGTAATTGGAAGGAAAGAGTTAGAAAATATTGACACATGTGCCAAGTAGGCAAGTCCTACATGTAAGGGGAACACATACACCATCTGAAAAATCAGTTTTCCAAACACGTAGTCCTGGTATTCTTCATCCTTCTGGATTCTCAGGAAAACACAGAAAACAAGGACAACACAAAAGGCACCGATAAACTGGCAAGGACAGAAACAGGCATCTTTAGAAAGGAAGAGGAGTTACAGAAGACTTTAGTCCAGACATGTAGCTTCTGTTATGAGGAAAACAAACAAACAAAAAATAATGTTGAAACAGCCAAATATGTTGGCAACATAATCAGCAAATACTATCAAATGAGAAAAAATAAATAAATAAATAAATAAAGGAGACAGTAGTCAGCAAGGGTTTGTTAGGATGAAATTATGTCCAAAGATTCTAATTTTTTTCTGTGACAGAATAACATACTTCATGAATAAGCAGAAATGACATATTTATAATTAAGTAAGGCCCTTGACTCTGTCTCATATGACATGCTCATAAGCAAGCTAGCAAAACTTGTAGAGATGAAGTTACTCAAGGTTGATGTAAAAATTATTGGAAAGCTGTATTGAGACAGCATTTATCTATAGATCACTGTAAGTTCCTTAAGGAAGGAATGTACTAAAGCTGAAGAGATGTACTCTGGTCCTGCCATATCAACATTTTTATTAAAGATCTAGATCAGAGGGTCAGAAACCATGTTTATCAATTACTGGTTTATTAATACTAAAGCTGGCAGGGGCTGGAAACATTCAAATTGATAGAGACATATAGAGACAATTGATAGAGACAAAAGAGACACAGAATGCTTTGTGTTGGAAGGGACCTCCAAGATCACTTAGCTCCAAACCTCTTGACATGGACAAGTACGCCTTCCACTAGACCAGGTTGCCCAAAGCCCCATACACCAGCCACATTCCAGGGATGGGGCATCCACAGTTCCTCTGGGCAACTCATTCCGGTGCCTTACCACCCTCAGCATAAAGAATTTCTTCTTAATGTCTAAACTAAATCTAGAAGAGGGTACTAGTTTGAAACCATAACCCTTTGTTCTTCCAACTCCCTGAGAGTGGGAAGCCCTTCCTGGCTTTTCTGTAAGTCTCCTTTAGATACTGGAAAGCCACTATAAGGTCTTCCCAGAGCCTTCTCTTCTCCAGGCTGAACAACCCCAGCTCTCTCAATCTGTCTTCATAGGAAAGATGCTCCAGCTCACTATCTTCATGGCCTTCCTCTGGAGTCACACCAACAGGCCTATGTGCTGAGGGCCCATAGCTGGATGAAGTTTTGTAGGTGGGGTCTCACATGATCTCATAAACTGAATAAAAGAGTGATGCTACCAAGTATGAAGACCATAGAAAGACTAAGTAGGATAACTGCTGAACACGAAGAGAATGAACAGTCTCCTGGCGAGCAGTCCTACAGAATAGAGTTGGGAGGCTATAGCCTCCAGAGGCTATTGCCTAAGCAAACAGCCTCTCCTTATGACCCTCTCTCATATGCACATGTAAGCAAGCAAATACCAAAACCAAACAAACAAATCCAACCAACCAACCAACCAAAAAAACTTCAAGTAAAAATATAAAATATATGAAGCAATTCAGAAAAGTCCAGAGGAGAAAAAAAGGAATACTTAACCCAGAGAAGATAAAAAGTGATAGGAGAACATGGTAGCAAGAGAGAAGAATACATTGTTCTCAATGGCAGCATGTCAGCTAGAACAGGAGTCAATGGACTTAAATTGCATAAGGGAACATAAGATAAATTAAGAAAAATGTCTTAAGGATGAAGAAGGTGAAGCACTAGAATGGATTGCCTGGGGAGCTTGTCAAATATTAATCACTGGAGAAATTCAGAAACAGATTGGTATAGTTTATCTTGACATGGGGCACAGAACAGACTAGGATTCAAGTCCTATTTTCTGTGTTTTTGTGTACATAGCTGACTACAAAATATTTCTGCAGCCTAGAAATATGGCAACTGAATGAGAATATAAGATCCTCAATTTGATAAAAAACATTAATCAAAGCAAGTGTGTGCCATCTTCAAGGCAGGGACTAGAAATAATTTGAGAGGAAATAAAACATCAAGGTTTACTTTCTATCTTTATAAAAAATACATTACATTTATGATAAAGGTCTCACTTCCATCATTCTGTCAGAAAAGATAGATACTATAGGAGGAGCTCCATCTGCTTCTTCAATGTACTGATGCTATTAAGATGAAATAAGTGTACAGAAGACTATCAAATGCATGTGTGTGTCAGTAAGAGAAGGAGAATCACTGAGAATAGGAGCTCTTAGGCAAGTTGTCAAACCCATTCTGGAATAGAGGACTCTACCTGGTATGCTACAGACTCTGTACAGGGAGCAAACATAATCAAAGACACCATTGATATAAGGTACAGTTAAGATCCACATGGGAGAATGAAGTCCAAGTTGGAGAAAGAAAACAGAAAAGCACAGCAACTTTAGTGAACATAGGCCAAAGAATGGTCTAGGCCTTGGGATGGATGTTTCTTTTGTACACTTTCCTCTTTGTAAGTTCACCCTGCTTCAATGTTGACAACTGTTGTAAACTACTGCACTGAGTGCCCAAGATAGAGCAAGAAAATTTTGCTTTTTTTGTTCTGAAAATCAACTTTCAGTGGCTTTGTGGAAAAAAAAAAATTATAAGTGGAAACCCAGATATATCACATTGCCATGATACCACAGCAAACAAGTGAAAACAAACCCTGCAAAAGTAGAGTAGACATTGCTGGGATTCTGTTAAAGCCACAGGAGGGTTTAACAGGCTGGTATGTTTCTTGTTTGTATAGAAGACATGGAAGATTTATGTCTGCCTTTAGAATGACCTACCAGAAATATTTTAAGTGGAAGAGATGGAAGGACTAACAATACGAAAAAAAAATATATATATAAAAAAAAATAAGGGCTGAGGGGAAGCAAGAGACTCTGAGAGGGACTCTGATCTGTGAAGAGTAAAGGAAGTTGACTATATACAGGTTTTTTCTGCAACAGAACATCAGCTGATGGTAGTGAAAAAAGTGTGCTGGATTATGATAATGCTTATTCTTCTATAAATCTGGGAGGTTTTCAATACTGCAAGTGACTCTTCAAGGATGTAATACATTTAAGCTCCATTTAATTTGCATAAAACAAACATTTAAGAGTTATTAACAATGCGAAATACTTTCATGTTCATAAACTACTATTAATTCATGAAATCATTAAGAGACATTCAAGGACTGAGCTTGTGTTTTCAAGATCACTTATTATTTTAATTGTAATGAAGACCATACAGAATTTTTCAAATGCCTTTTCCCTCTGTTCTGCATTACCTTGCAATATGCAGAGTACAAGAAAATTAAGTTAAGCAAAAGAAGGGATCTCACTGTAGGACCCCATTGTTATTTGATATGTAGCCTCATCCATTGTCATGACATAGTAAGTTCAGGAGTTGCTGGTTATGGATCTAAGTTCATTGCTGGTAATATATGACTCTGACTCCTATTTAATTTATAGAATATATCTTAACTTCTAATGAAAGTTTAAATTATAAAAAGAAAAAAAAAAAAAGTATTTGATTATATTTTGACCTCGGGGCCTCCTATGAAAACAAATTTATAAATCATGCCTGAAATAAGGAAATCAAACAGATTGTTAAAAATTTTCAATATTAAGATGATTAAGGCATCTTATTGCCGCTGTATAGGACTTGTTAATTCCTTCATTATGCTATCATTTTCAATTCATGAGGTAGATTTCCATACAACTTTTCCCTTTTATACAGAAAAATCTGGTTTCAAAATTTCACCTACACTAAATTAAAATTATTCTACAGGCAGCTGACAGAAGTTGCGAAATCGTCGGCGCTTGTACTCGTGGGGGACTTCAACTTCCCTGACATATCCTGGAAGCACAACACAGCCCAGAGGAAGCAGTCTAGGAGGTTTCTGGAGAAAGTGGAAGATAGCTTCCTGACGCAGCTGATTAGTGAACCTACCAGGGGTGGTGCCCTGCTAGACCTTCTCTTCAGAAACAGAGAAGGACTGGTGGAGGATGTGATTGTCGGGAACAGTCTTGGGCAGAGTGACCACGAAATGGTGGAGTTCTCTATTCTTGGCGGGGCCAGGAAGGGAACCAGTAAAACCACTGTATTGGACTTTCGGAGGGCTGACTTTAGGCTGCTCAGGACACTGGTTGGTGGAGTCCCATGGGAGGCGGTTCTGAAGGGCAGAGGGGTTCAGGAAGGCTGGGTGCTATTCAAGAGGCAAATCCTACCGGCACAGGAGCGGTCTATCCCCATGTGCCCAAAGATGAGCCAGCGGGGAAGACGACCAGCCTGGCTCAACAGAGAATTGTGGCTTGAGCTTAGGAGGAAAAAGAGGGTTTATAATCTTTGGAAAATTGGGCAGGCCACTAGGGAGGACTACAAGGATGAAGCGAGGCTGTGCAGGGACAAAATTAGGAAGGCCAAAGCTCATCTGGAGCTCAAGCTGGCTACTGCCGTTAAAGATAACAAAAAACGCTTTTATAAATACATCAACACAAAAAGGAGGACTAAGGAGAATCTCCATCCTTTACTGGATGCGGGGGGAAACTTAGTTACAAGAGATGAGGAAAAGGCGGAGGTGCTCAATGCCTTCTTTGCCTCAGTCTTTAGTGGTAAAACCGGTTGCTCTCTGGATACCCAGTACCCAGAACTGGTGGAAGGGGACGGGGAGCAGGATGTGGCCCTCACCATCCACGAAGAACTGGTTGGTGACCTGCTACGGCACTTGGATGTGCACAAGTCGATGGGGCCGGATGGGATCCACCCAAGAGTACTGAGAGAACTGGCAGAGGAGCTGGCCAAGCCCCTATCCATCATTTATCAGCAGTCCTGGCTATCGGGGGAGGTCCCAGCTGACTGGCGGCTAGCAAACGTGACGCCCATCTACAAGAAGGGCCGGAGGGCAGACCCGGGGAACTACAGGCCTGTCAGTTTGACCTCAGTACCAGGGAAGCTCATGGAGCAGATCCTCTTGGGAGTCATCATGCGGCACTTGAAGGGCAAGCAGGCGATCAGGCCCAGTCAGCATGGGTTTATGGAAGGCAGGTCCTGCTTGACGAACCTGATCTCCTTCTACGACAAAGTGACGCGCTGGGTGGACGAGGGAAAGGCTGTGGATGTGGTCTACCTTGACTTCAGCAAGGCTTTTGACACCGTTTCCCACAGCATTCTCCTCAAGAAACTGGCTGCTCTTGGCTTGGACTGGCGCACGCTTCGTTGGGTTAGAAACTGGCTGGATAGCCGGGCCCAGAGAGTTGTGGTAAATGGAGCCAAGTCCAGTTGGAGGCCAGTCACTAGTGGCGTCCCCCAGGGCTCGGTGCTGGGGCCGGTCCTCTTTAACATCTTCATCAATGATTTGGATGAGGGCATTGAGTGCACCCTCAGTAAGTTTGCAGATGACACCAAGCTAGGTGCGTGTGTCGATCTGCTCGAGGGTAGGAAGGCTCTGCAGGAGGATCTGGATAGGCTGCACCGATGGGCTGAGGTCAACTGTATGAAGTTTAACAAGGCCAAGTGCCGGGTCCTGCACCTGGGGCGCAATAACCCCAAGAAGAGCTATAGGCTGGGAGAGGAATGGCTGGAGAGCTGCCAGGCAGAGAAGGACCTGGGAGTGATGGTGGACAGTCGGCTGAATATGAGCCAGCAGTGTGCTCAGGTGGCCAAGAAGGCCAACGGCATCCTGGCTTGTATCAGAAACACTGTGACCAGCAGGGCTAGGGAGGTGATCGTCCCCCTGTACTCGGCTCTGGTGAGGCCGCACCTCGAGTACTGTGTTCAGTTCTGGGCCCCTCGCTACAAGAAGGACATCGAGGTGCTTGAGCGGGTCCAGAGAAGGGCGACGAAGCTGGTGAGGGGCCTGGAGAGCAAGTCCTATGAGGAGCGGCTGAAGGAGCTGGGCTTGTTCAGCCTGGAGAAAAGGAGGCTCAGGGGTGACCTTATCACTCTGTATAAGTATATTAAAGGAGGCTCTAGCGAGATGGGGGTTGGCCTGTTCTCCCATGTGCCTGGTGACAGGACGAGGGGGAATGGGCTAAAGTTGCGCCAGGGGAGTTTTAGGTTAGATGTTAGGAAGAATTTCTTTACTGAAAGGGTTGTTAGACATTGGAACAGGCTGCCCAGGGAGGTGGTTGAGTCACCATCCCTGGAAGTCTTCAAAAGACGTTTAGATGTAGAACTTAGGGATATGGTTTAGTGGGGACTGTTAGTGTTAGGTCAGAGGTTGGACTCGATGATCTTGAGGTCTCTTCCAACCTAGAGATTCTGTGATTCTGTGATTCTGTGAAAAGGTATTAATATGCTTGCTCCTAACAAGCAACCTTTAAACTTTTTTTTTCTAACTACTGTGACAGCTTGTCTTCCCAAACTGGGAGGCAGAGAAGTCCTTTTCAATCAAGTGTTTCTGATTAGTCTTGCCTGAGACAGCAGAGAGATTGACACCCCATGTTTACAGATTATAGGAACTGAGACTAGGAAAAAAAATATAAAAAATAAAATAAATAATAATAATAATAAAAAAAATGTATTTCAGATTGGCATTATGTCTGATCAGAAAACCATAAAAAGACATCCTGACAGGAACCTCTTATCTGATTAGACACTAACTTTCCAACCACACTTACCAATTCAATTAGTACTTGCCATTTGTTTATTTAACAGTATTTTGGCTCCACTCTGTTGGCTTTTTTCCTAGTAGTCTAGTTAATTTATTTGCAGCAATATTAATTAAAGATGTAATCAATGAATTATATTAATTCACTTTCGGAGGGCCAACAATAAACCTATTAGTCTCCTAACTAAGCTCCCAACCATGAACTTTGTGCAAAATATAATTCTGTATTCCAGTTTGGGAAATAGATCCAAGTATCACAATAAAGTTCTTTTCATTTGATGAGACAAAACCAAACCTCACTCTTTCCATTTGCAAATGCACATATAGAAAGCTCAGAATATCTATTTAATGTTTTTTGAATTAAAACTACTGAGTTAGACCAAATTCAGGCCTGCTGTAATTCACTGAAAATCAGTCACATTGGATGGAAGTTTTATTTATTTATTTATTTATTTATTTAAATTTGAAATATGAATGTTTCAAATTATAACAATTTATTTATTTACTTATTGATGCCTCAGTCTTGATGAGACTGTAATCTGGGAACAGCCAAGTATATAGTAGTAGTGCACATCAACAAGTCATATGGCTTGACCTGTTTCCAGCAACACTACAGAGGAATTCGTCCCTCCAAAACACTGCAACATTCTTTCTGATGGGGTCTTCTCTTTGATTGCTTGGTTTTGCTTTTTTCTCACCTAACTATAGATGGAGAAAAAGTAAAAGAGAATCTACCAGAACTACACCACCATATGCCCACCTAGGGAAGCTACAAGACTTCAGAGCCAGTCAATAGTGTAGGGAATAAAAAGTAATTTGATTACAGATGCTCAAGTAGCATTCATTTTATTCTTATTAGCTGAAAAATGTCTCTAGGGATTGTATGCTAACCTTCTCAAAAGCAGATAAATAGCTCTATTAAAAGCAGAGTAGTTTGTTCACGTTCTGTAACATCAGAACATTTTATGAACCCACAGAAACTGTAAACAGAACATAAGAGAGAAGAAACATCTTCCTCAGACTTTCTACAGATGATTATATTTGTTTTTGGTGATTTGTAGTCCTGAAAGGGAGTTTATACATAGAAAAAATATTGAGGAATTGTGTCAATGTTTCTTTTTATTTGCCTTAAGGGTCAGACATACTAAAAAAGGCAACATAAAACATCTTTATTTTTTAAGATTAAAAAGAGTGAAAAGCTTGAATACAGTTTATTGCTTGATATATGCTCATCAAATTTAAAAATAAATAAAATAATTAAAATGTTAATACCAGGTTACAGTGGTCTAAACTTAAAAGATTTATAAATGATAAAATAATATTTCTTTGTAGTGACTCATAGTAAATTGAATAATTTATATTTCCTTTAATTAATAAAACTGAATTTATTTTCATAACTCCTCATGAGAATATTTTGGAAGAAAAGCTAGGAATAATATAGACACAGTTTTATAACAGGAAGCTGAGTACAAACCATATACACTATGTAGCAGTAGTCAAAGTACAATGTACTTCAAAGAGAGAGTGCTGCCTTTTCAGTAGATTTGCACTTAAGGATTGTATTGAACCTAGAGAACGAGGCATAAACATATGTGTGCAACTTCTACGGAAATTAATGAAAACAAAGCACAGACCTCTAAAGCCAAAAAGAGGTTTTAAAGGCCAGATGTAAAGCTCAGTGAAGTTAGTGGAAGTCTTAAATGAGCTTTGGATCAAAGCCAAGAGTTTACTTTGCAAATGCTTTCAAATAAAATAAAATTCTGAAAACAAAATAAACATTTCCATACTTTTTTTTTTTTCTTTGTAATAAAATATTACAAAGATAAATTGAGAAGATATCATTACTGAGATGGAAGCAGTTTTGCATGGAATTTCCTTTCCTTTAAGGAAAATACATTTTTGGCTCTACAGAAAATGTCATTTCATTAGTTTCACATACCAGTCATACACAAAACACTATCTGATGGCTGAAGAAAACTTAGCCAAGAAAACAGATCAAGGAGAGGTCTGTTGAGGCTGTTATTTCACAGGCTCACAAAATGGCAAGCAGAGAAATGCCAAAACCACAAAGCTGCAGTCAGGAGATGAACTTCCTTGAAGTTCAGGGTCACTTCAGCTGGGAGGTTCAGCTAAGCCCAGCCCTTCAAGGAGCTCATTTGCTCCTCACACAGCATTTGAAGGTCTAGCCTGAGTAATCTGCCCTTTAGGGACTCATCATCAGCTCTAGGCTCATTGGTGCTTGTGAGTGAGAACCTGCGGCTGCCCTTGCGCGTCTTGTGTGTCTGTGGACTGTTGCGATTACATGTGTCAGTACAGCTGCATATTCTTTTTTTAAATACTTTCCTGTCTGCTGTCAGTGACTGTAAATTTAATGAGAGCACCTGCTGCCCTCTTGCCTAGTTAATTCACAGTGATCTGCCTGAACTAAAGGAAATTTCAAAAAAGCCTCTGTTCTTCAGTAATAAATTACCAGTCTATATCATGGCCTAAAGGGCCTTTGATTCATGTAATATTACACTTACACTAAGCTCTGCTGGCAGCAGGGACATTTAGTTTCTCTAAGTAGACTGTGGGGAAGGAGAAAGAGGCAGAAAGGAAGGGAGAGAAAAAGAAGGGAAGTGGCTGGTGAGATTAAATAAAAAGAGAAGATCAATTGCCTGAGTATTGACAGCTGAGGGAGGTCTTTGTCCTTGACCTATTACCCTGAGGCATTTATTCACTAAGGGTCAGCCTTGCCTACTAAAAATTCACAGTCTCAATTGACAAGCTACAGTGTGGTGAATCATAATTTATTTATTTATTTATATATATTTTAAGAAAACAAAAAGGTAACAACTTATTTCTTCTGAATTCTGGATTTAACTCACATTTATCAATAAAACAAATGTCATTCTACTTAGACAGTAACACTGTAAACTGAAAGCTGTAATGCCTGCACCAATTATCTTTTTATGGATTTCCTTAAAACGGAAACAATAAATCAGGAAGCTTCAGAGAAAATAATTCTGGAATAAAGAATTTATTAGACTAGAGGAAGAAAAGCAGGCAGCTGAAGTGAATATAAAATAGAGAACACTGCAAAAGGGAATAGGTCAATTATATTCCTTTGCAAAAGCATGTGGTGTGAATGAAAAGTTACAGTCACACTAAAAAAAAATGAAACCCAAAACATAATCAGTATCCAAAAAAAGTTTATGTGAAAGTAGAAACTGTGAAAGCACAAAGCATTGCAAATATTGCAGTCTACAGTTTCAGACTGCCTCAAAATTTGTCTTTGAGGGACTGGGATGTTCTGATGTCCATAATTTGAATGACAAATTTATTCCATATGCATAAGGTTTTTTCTATAAAATATTATACTACATAACTGCAAGACAAAATAAAACTCCTATACTCTTTACTTACACCATCTAGTATCTCTACACTTGGTGTGCATATGCTTTAACTTTAAACATACGCAGGATTATCAGGACTGACTGGAACCCAACTGAGTGATCTTTAATAATAATAATAATAATAATAATAATAATAATAATAATAATAATAATAATAATAATAACAACAACAACAACAACAACAACACTAAGTAGAGAACTATGTCAGATACAGAAAGGTGGTAGAAACAGAAACAAATTAAAATAAAAATGTGTACAAAGAAACAGGAGGAATATCATCTGATGACTTGCTTTTAATTGCCTCAGGTTCATATTTTATGCACTACAAACATCCACCATAAAAAATAAATCCATGGAATCGTTTTATCTTTTGAACAAATTATTAATCTTAGATTAAGCATACAGTTAGATGATGTTATATTGTATACAACTTGAAAGAGATCTGAACATAAATTTCATGCCTGTTTCTAGCATCTGTTTACAAGACTCTTTCTACAATAAGAAGATTTTAAAAGTTTTCCTTAATAAAAGTCAAGCTTTTCACTTTGGGCATTATAACAATAATAGCATGAATCTCAAAATTACATCACAATAATTGGCAACTTTTTTGCCTTCCGTTGTTCATAGATATTTAATATAATGCAGGAATAAAACATCACCAGTCTGGTCTGGTAACATGTCAAACCTCCTTCACACTCAGTATACAGAGGTGCAAATGTCCATAACAGAACATTATCTCATTTTTTCATAGCACTCAGACATTTTATTCACTGGACACAGAACATCAGGGTTGTATGCATACACAGAATACAGTGCAAGTAAATATTGAGAGACTTTAAAACTACTCTAAGCCATTCCCTGCACCAGTCACAAACTTAAGATCCTAACAGGTTGTGGTGTTTTTTTGTTGCTGTTGTTTGTTTGATTGATTGATTGATTGAATATTTTTTGTTTGTTTGTTTTTTGAAGAAGTCTGTGATCTTTCTTTTTAATGAGGCTGCTGGAGGACTCTTTTTTCAGAACCGAGAGGCAAAAAAATCTCAGCAGGAGGCTGAGAGAGTTCAGAGAGATGTCCTATCATCACCACCCAGAAGAGTGTCATGAAATTACAGAAGTGGATGTCTAATGGATGCAGAATTGTGCAGAACTGTAATTTGTCCCCCACCCTCCCCATCTGAATACTATCAGGCAAGAGGGTCTAGACATTAAAAACCTTCCTTTTACTTTAAGACTTAAATCTCTCTTGCTTATTTAAGTTACCAATATCAGCTTTGGGTCTCCTTGTCCCCTTTCCTATGAGCAAGTGAATTGCTACACACACTTGTCTTCCCAGCTAATATAACATTCTCTGTAATTGTTCTTCAACTTGCTGAGAAATTTCGGATTCTCAGCACAACTCCCAGTCCTTGCATGGGACTGAAATTCTAATCTCACCATGATTAGTGTCCTAGAGCATCCTCATCTTTGTCCCTTATGAAAGCCTATGATTCCTTTCTTGAACCAGCAACATGACACCACCGTCAAATCCAGCAAACGTTTCCTGGATCCAGCAAATGCTTCCTGGATCATGTAGTCCTTTTCCTTTGTAATATACTAATATGCTCACTGATTTTAGTGAGATCATCCCTGAAGCAAACTGATAGTAAAAGTGTTAATACTGATCTCACAGACAGCAAAACGTGTTTATGATCACCTATACAGAAGTTACCTACATTGACAGATACACCAATTCATCTACCCCAAATTATCACATGCAGAGAGCAAACACCTGGACTCACAGAGACAATACGGTGCATATATCAAATCTTGGTATACATGCCAACCTCCATGTAACATGTTGCACAGCTTGAAAAAAGGACTCCATCCTCTTCCTTTTACAATGATCTCTTGTATCACATCAGTTCAGTCTCACATTTTATAATAATTTTGAAGTTATGGATGCAGCATAGCCATGTCTATATTTCCTATTTGGCACAGAGATACTTACTACTAAAGTGAAGGTTTATTGAGACCATCTCAAGACTTTCTCCCTTTTTGTCCAGACTGGAAGGTAGATTCTTCACCACATTGCCGTACATGAAACAGATATCCTGGGTGGAAGGCAGTCCACACAAATGACATAGTGACAAACATCGCTCCTGAGCAAGCATCCTACTGTGAGGCTCCAGCAATGTATATGAGGATGATATAATGTAGGGACACTTACAGAAAAAGTGAACATTTAAAGAAATTTAAAATGCTCACTGATGACACTGTTGTTCCCTTATTGTATTAATCATACAGCAGAGACATTACATGTTAGTATTTTTCAAAGCACTAAACCTCTGACACTTTCCTTTTAAATAAAATACATAGGAAAAGCTGTCATAAAGTCACCAACCGCACCCAATCTGCTTTCTGTACACAAACAGTCCTTTCTTATTTTTCCTAGGTGACTAGATTTTATGCATATACTTTCACTTCTTGAAGGAAAGAAATCCCAAAAGACTAGGTAGCCACACACGCTGTAATTCCATCTAGATAACAGACTGCAGAATTCACAGCTTGATTCTTGCATGATGCAAGGTTGTATGGTGCATAGAAAATTGGGCTGAACATGAGAGATTCTCAAGAGATGAATAGTTTGGCTGACTCCATTAGAGAGACTCTCTTTAAATATCTAAAAAATTCATTCAGATCACATAAAAAGTATCTGAACCTATCAAAATTTTACCTTGACTGCTGTCAAGTCTGAGTTCTGTGCTTTCCAGCTATGGATTTCTATGATTTTACCCTCAGTCTCTTAAAATGTTTGTCTGGGAACTTGACTGACATTTGTTCTTTTCCTACTGTACTTAGGAACAGTGGTAGATGCATTGCAATTACAAAACTGCCATCACTGGCTGGATGGCAGAGCTCAGACGCTTGTGCTTGGCGGTGCAGAACCTGGTTAGATGCTTGTGTGTACCCCAGGTGTCAGTACTGGGTCCATCATTGTTCAATTTATTTGTCAACAACCTGGATGGTAGAACAGAGTGCACCCTCAATAAGTATGCTGATGATCCATGTGGTGGTTTTACTGTGCTTGGCAGCTAAATACCACAACCACTCTCTCACTCCCCCTCCTTAGATGAGGAGGGGAAGAAGTAAAGCAAAGAACAACTCACGGGTTGGGATAAGGATAATTTAATTAAAGGGAAATAATAATAATAATTAAAGAAAGATCATTATGAACTAAATAATTTAACTAAAGGGAAAAAAAAATGAAAGGTGAAAAGGGAGGGGGAAAGGAAAAAAAGGGAGGAAAACAAACAAACAAAAAAACTAAAGGCTATGTGGTAGTGCAGAGGAAAGAAATTACTCTCTACTTCCCACAAATGAATGATGCTTGACCGCATCCTTGAAGCAGGGCCTCAATGCACATAGCTGGTGTTCAAGAGGAGGACCAACGTTTTCACAACGAGAGCCCACACCTCCCCTCTTCTTCCTGTTTCCACCTTTTATTGCTGAGTGTGACATTATATGGCATGGAATATCCCTTTGGTTGGTTTAGGTCGGCTGCCCTGGTGATGTTTCTCTTCTTGCTTTTTGCCCACCCCCTAGGAGGGTTAGGGAGAGTCCTGGTGCTGTGCCAGCACTGCTCAGCAGTAGACACAACACTGGTGTGATACCCACTGCTGTTCCAGCTACAAGTGCAGGGCACAGCACTGTATGGGCTGCTGCAGGGAAAGTTAACATTCCAGCCAGACCCAGAGGTGGGATGAGCGGCTAATACCCAAGAGGGCAGTGCTGCCCCATTCAGAAGGACCTTGACAAGCTGGAGGGTTGGGCTGAGAGGAACCTCATGAAGAGGAACCTGCATGAACCCTCATGCAGGGTCCTGCACCGATGTAGGAATAACCCCAAACACCAGTACAGGCTGGGGCTGACTTTCTGGAGAGCAGCTCTGCAGAGCTGGGAGTCCTCGTGGCTAACCATGAGCCAGCAATGTGCCTGTGTGGCCAAGAAGGACAATGGAATCCTGGGGTACATTTGGAAGAGTGTTGCCAGCAGGTCAAAGGAGGTGATCCTCCCCCTCTAATCAGCCCTGGTGAGGCCTCACCTGGAGTACTGTGTCAAGTTCTGGGCTCCCCAGTACAAGAGGGACACAGAGCTACTGGGGTGAGTCCAGAGGAGGGCTACAAAGATGATGAGAGGAGTGCACCTGTTGTATGAGGACCGGCTAAGAGAACTGGCCTGTTTAGTCTGGAAACAAGAAGACTGAGGGGAGACGTCATCAATGTGTATAGACATCTGAGGGGAGGGTGTCGAGAGGATGGAGCCAGTCTCTTTTAGTTGTGCTCAGTGATAGGACAAGAGGCAATGGGCATAAACTGAGGCACAACAAGTTCTGGCAGAATATTAGGGGGCACTTTTTTACTGTGAGGGTAACAGAGCACTGGACAGGTTTCCCAGAGAGGCTGTGGAATCTCCTTCTCTGGAGGTAGTCAAAACCTGCCTGGATGCCATCCTGTGCAATGTGTTCTAGGTGATCCTGCTCGGTGGGAGGTTGGACCAGATGATCTTCAAAGGTCCCTTCCAGCCTCTGCCATTCTGTAATTCTGTGATTGTTCTCTCAAACTGGAACTCTGGAAACCATCAATTAAGCAATCAATTTAGAAAGTAAAACCCAAGAATTAGTCACAGTAGCTAAACAGTAAGCCAATTCATAGGAATTTAATAAGAATAAACAACAGAATATTGAGAAAAATGACATACAAAAGAAAAACAGATTTTATCAGCGTCTACATGTATTAACTGTAAATGGAAATATCCACAGGACATCCTTCTTGCAATATGTTGCAAAGGTTAATTTCCTTTCTAAGGGAAATTAGGGGATTGGTTGCCCCTCCACAATATTCCTTTTCCACTAGCAATTTTAATACTAAACTCACCTCACAGCTGTTTCAAGAAGTAGAAGTCAGGGTTCTCTAAGTGAAGAAAAGAACATTTTTATTTATTTATTTATTTATTTTCCTCAGATCATTCAGTTAAAGTTGAAAGCAAGGAAATAACGTGACAGAGTTTAACATCAAACTTTTCAGCATGGAGCCTCACTTTAGAAGGCTAAAATGGACTTATTTTTACTGCACTTGGATTCCAAGTGAAACACTCATGCACATAAATCCCATGCAATCACATGCATACATAAATCCCATTTCTGTTTTCAGTGGAAGGCACTCACTTATGATACATGCTCCGCTTACAAGGACAGATGTATATGGCAATTGTGTTTTGTAGCATAGAACTGACTCTGATTTCATTTTTCATTGTCCTTTACAGATACAGAGGGTTATAACTCTTGGTCTGAAAAAGCCTGCAGTTCAAACAAAATTGGTCATACTACCTTTCCCCATGAACCACTACTGGCATCTCTCCAAAGAATACATTCCCATTCTGAAAATTTACACTGTACATTGATATGTAAATTGATTCTGTCATGTAAATTACTTTCTGCATTTGTGAACTCTGTGCTCTTAGAGACGGAAGCAACACTCAGCCACCCTGAAGAAGTTAATGGCTGGAGGGTTTCTCAGCACACCAGAGAAAAAAAAGATATGTCACAGCTAGATGCATAATAGTTCATTCATCTACAGGAGAATCAAAAATCCTCACTGATCTTTCCACTGTTAATTCCATATCCTTCCATCCATTCCTAATCTCTTCTGCCAGAAGCAGTGTGCATATGCTACATTTTATTTAATTCTACTATTTTAAAAATTTGTCTCCTTTCAGCTTTTAAAGTAATTTCCACAGACCAGAGTTTTTGTCTAAAACAAAAGTTGTGTATTTAATTGGTCAAATAATAGACAACCAATGTGGGAGAGTGTCATGGATTTGACTGGGATAGAATTAATTTTCTTCATAAGGGCTCAGATGATGTTGTGTTTTAGAGTTGTGATTAAAATAGCTGTGATAATGCACTGATGTTTTTAATAGTTGCAGACCAGTGCTTACATTAAGTCAAGGACTTTTCAGCTTCTCATGCTGTCTTGCCAGTGAGGAGGCTGGGGGTGTACAAGGAGCAGGGAGGGAAAACAGCCATAAGGATAGGTGGCCAAAGGATAGGTGGCTGCCTGAATCAGCAATCAAAGAGTTTGGACTTTTTCTAGTTGCCAAACAATGGTCTTCTAGAACATTTGTATGTATTTTATGGAATTTGATTAATGGTTTACAGTGAAATAAAGATGCTTTTTTTTTTTTTGTGGTTTAGCTTACTGATAGTGAGTACTTCAGCTATAAAATAAAGCCCTTTCTCAGATGACTAAAATTTGTTCCTCAGAAAACGGTGCTCATGTCTGAAAATATCTGGTGCTGCTAAGAATTTTTGTCATTAAACAACAAATTCTTACAAACTTTTTCTCCCACAATATATGAGGAAATGTTAGAATTGCTAACCTTGGATTGCTATTACAGCTTCCACTTATGTCTCTTTGGCATTAGAAAAATTTCTACACCAGAAAATCCTATACCATCACTGTTCCAAGAGCATGTATCCTGACTGAAAGCTCTTTAAACAGACTCAGTGGTATCACGTAGAACAAATGGAATCCAAAGCATGTTTTCCCAGCCTTATATGAAAACGTTTAGCTTGTGTAATGAACAACAATAGAAGCAGCAATCAAAGAAAATCATGGTTGTCAACAATGAGAAACAATGTCTCTTAGCAACCAACTTTCAATTACTCTTTGTTTGCTAACAAGCACCAAGATATTTAAGGCTTGTAGCTTTATTCCAGTAAGTAATGCACTATCAAAGACCATGATAAAAAGCTCCTATTTTAACTGGCTCTAGTTTCCAATCAAACATCTTGCAATTAATTTTATTAGTGTTTTAGAACTAATTTACTTTGAATAAGCCATAACTATGATTTGTTATTGTCATGCAGTAAATGGAATTGTAATGTGTAATAATTATTTGTTTAAATAATGGAATCATTGTCATACAGATGATAATCCAAGCAAGAAAAATATTATTATCATTAATAATAAGATTAAACAAAATTGTACCCAAGAATAGATCCCAAGAGAACCCTTCAGCTATTTTAGGTGAAGTAGAAATAATACTACTAATTAAGACAGAACACAGCTGTCATAAAGATAGTTGCAAACACTGCTTTCTAGTGAAACAATAAGACTTCATTTGATTGATAAAAATGACCTTACTTCAGCACATCATCCTTGTGGCTTTTACCAAGTGGTTGAAAAATCTTATTATAATTAGATACTCTGTTTGCTTTTTTACACACACATATACACACAGGCTTCCTAAAGGTTTGAAATTACACCTTTTGAATTTCTTGCTTCATTCTCCCAAAACAGATTTTAACTGAACAACATTCAAGCAGTCGTTTTCCTCCTGAAACTTTTCCTTGGGACTAGACATAGTGTTGGTGGTATTTACTCCATCTGTCCGTATGCCTGTGCAATTTAGTAAAAAGAAGATATTCTGACTCTTCAGTTTTTTTCTGAACAATATAGATTTTTATTCTGAAGACAAATATGAGTACCTCTGTGAAAGGAATAAGAACAGAAGTATAATGTGAGAAGAAGCACTGGATAGAGTGTGCATATCATATCAGGACACATTAAAACATTCGCTATCCCTGAGTGATACCAGGGTGTAGGGTCAAAACAGCTGAATGCTTTTAGAACAGAGCTGAGTTGGGATAGGAAGGGCATGGAACAATGTGAACGCCCATGAGGGTAGAGGACAGGATCCAGTGTCCTATGTGGCAGAGGCCTGTGCATCAGGGTCTCCTCAAGGTATCTGTTCCTTGTGTGCACTTACCAACAGGCCTGTCCTGATTGTACCTGGACCAAAAAATGGGTTACATTGTTTTTCAGCCCTTCAAGCATATTCATATTTTCAAGCTTTTCTTGTCTAAATTGAAGACATAATTCTTTGCTATCATTTTTACAGGGCAATGAAGGCCAAGACTTCACTGGAACCATAAGACACTACAAGTCCCAAACTAACATGCTGCAAGAATTGGCAGCACTGAAATTCAACTTCTTCAGTTTGTATTTTTATACTAGAGAAGTAGATTAAACCTTATTTTACCTTAAGTAAAATATAATTTATGAGGGTCTCAATCAAAAATAATTCAAACAATAAACTCTTGCTTCTCCTGATGCATCAAGAAATGATTGTTGTTTTTAATTCAATAAGAAAAAAAAGAAAAGCAATAATACCCTTTGCATCGATTGATTTCTTCTTAAATTTATGAAGCATCCCTTCTAAAAGAAGATTAAAAAGTGTAAAAAGTGCATTAAGTGATTTTAGGTACCTATGTGACTGCCCAACAAACAGTGCAAGATGCTTCTTCCAACATGTCACAAAAATAATGGGCTTCTTACACTGATTCAATGGTGGCATATATTTTATTTAATTGTTCTGTTCACATGTAGGTCTGGAGTGAATAATTCTAAAGTGTACATTTAATCCTTTACTTAAGAGAAAGTTAAGAGTGTTCTTTAACTGCACTAATTAAAGAGATTGTTTGGCACTCAGGATTGCACAGAGACTTAAATGCCGTCAGTATACTCAGTCTAACAGCAGCTGGCTAGAAAATAAATTTTGAGTGATGCTGACTCAAACTGATATCACATACTGCTACTACCACACACCTATTCTTCTTGTAAGCTGTTTCCAATAGGAAGCCAATATTTTGTGAGGGTATTTTCATAAGAGTTATTTCTACATGAAACCTGAGGAAACAGTAAGGTCTCTGACCATAATATGATTCAAACCAAGAAAGGACTGGATACCATGGAGTTCCAATCCACTCTCTGTGCCACTTGCATGATTAAAATTCTGACATTTGCTGTTTGTCACATAGAGAAAATACCATATAATTATTTCCAGATATGTAAGAAAAGAATATTACTTCTCCCCTCCCTCTCAGAAATTACACTGATCTAAGGTATAAGAATAGTCAAATGTATTTATACACTCTCACATGTCAGATCTACAGTTTCTTGTACAGACTAATTCTCTTTAAGTAAACAGGGATTTCTTTTCAGTTTAATAGGATTTTGGATCTGATGATGAAGAGATAAGGAAGCCTGAACCCAAATCATACTGATAATTCTCTGCTTTTTGTGCCAACTCCTGTTGCATTATTTTTGTTTTAACCCACCTTCAATGTCTTTCAGCTGTGCTCTTGGCACTGTAGGGGGTCTTGAACTTTGACAATGTATGAGACATGCTAAGCTAGGGGTAATTACTTTATTGACGTCACTTCAGCTTTCAACCCACTTTTAACTGAGCCTCTGCTGCTTGAAACAGTAGGTCATTTGTAGCACATTATGCAAATGTTAAAACTAATCTTTTGCATAATACATAAGAGCTCAGTTTGTGCATTAACTAATTTATCTGACTATGCAGGAGCTATGAATGCTGATTTTTATTAAGCTCTTCATTAAGTCAAAATGTATCCGAAGTGTGTGCATATATATATATACATTTGTATAGTCTGAAAATGAAATTACTTCAAAGGTAGGAACAATTACCTCATACAGGGTCTTTGTAAATTACATTTGTAAAAGAGGATACCCTCCACCCAATACAAGTGGAATCCAGAAGAAAATGGGTTTCCATTTTGCAATAAATAGATAAATCAATTAAGACATTCATATCCATTCAAAAGGGTATGAATTTTGAGGGATTCTCTATTTTAAATGTCTTTATTTATTTTTCCACAAATAAATAAAAATAATTTACACAATTAATGTAATTAAACATAAATGAATAGCAAAAATAAATAAGTCATGATTCACACCTGTTATAGTATCAACAAAAGCAGATATCACACTGCATAGAAATCTGCATTTAGTATTATTTCATTGTTGAATAGCCACGGTGTGGATCCTGAGTTGGATAGTCTTGCATGTTTAGTAGCTAGTGATCAACATAATAGCTAACATGAACACGTGCTGTGTTTCCCATGCAGCATGGTTTCCACATCTGAGTTGTGAGGCACAAATCCCCTGGACACTGGATAACCTCAGACAGAGTACTGTCAGAGGGGAACCAGTGGGCCGCTCCAATTCAGTACATCAGCTGTATGTCCTTGCTTTTGTCTAAAAGTGCAGCAAAAGTTCTCATGAGAACAACTTTCAGGAATTGAGTTGCTTTACAGCAAGGAATTAAGTAACAATTCAAATTCAAAAAGGGAGAATTTCTCTCCATGCTCTGCACAGCATGCCATTGGAAAATCCATCCAGGCTCCATCCAATACTGCGCAAATGCAGGGTGTCCAGTGACTGAAGGGATGCAAGATTTACTGGCTATATTCCTCTTCTCCATCACCCTTATGTGAAATAAATTCACATTTTCCCTATTTGTGCCCTTGTGGGCCAGCACTGAGAGATGAATAACTGCCTCCCGTCATCCATTAAGATGTATATTGACATTGCAGTCACTTTGCCGAAAGCCTGAAAGGTCAATATGCTACGAGAGAGATAATAAGTGATGCTCCCTCCTTACATTCAACAGCAGTATCTAACAGTCTGCAACAGATGGGGAAGGAGGAGGGTTATGTCAGCTGTCCTCCTGATTCCAGTGAGTTCCTAGACAAAGTTCATTAAAATTAATGACCAATCACTAAGTATTATGCATAGGAACAGATCACTTTTGCATTAGCTATGTAAACCAAAACAAACAGACAAACAAAAAAGCATTATTATTATGATACTCCGTGCACAAACAACCCTAAGATTTGGCCATGTGTCCTACTTTATGGATGAGGTTGAATGTTTATTAAATTATTAAAATTTGTAGGTTGATAACAGTCTCAAACAATTTATTGAAGCTGTAAAACATTTTTAAGTTTTGAAAACATGATAAAGTTTATTTAACAATCCCCTAATCTTATACACAACTTCCTCTAGACTTTTCTTCAATTAATCCTCATAAATTACAATTTATTGATTATTATATAAACACTAAAAAATAAACACTTCATGAGAATTTCATCAGATTAATTTATTTTTTTTTAGGTTAATCAGGAAGTATAACAAATCCACACGTGACCTTTGAACCCTGAGCATAGGACCTCAAATTCATTCCAAAGTCAAGATTAATCTGCCAAACATAACAACTGAATGTTTTATTTAACCTGAGCCAATAAGTTTACCCAAATGACTACAGTAGGGGAAGAATAAATAAATAAATCTTACCATCATTCTTTCAGTTCTTTAAAAACACCACTGAAACCCAAAGAGTAAAAAAGCTAACACTGCCTCACTCTCTTTGTAATATGTTTGGTGAGAACACGCCTTTGAAACTGGAAGCAAACAGCTGTAATAAAATCTAAATGCAAATTTTATGTGCTCTATGAGTGTGAGATACCACTTCAGTGTCAGCAAAGAATGCATCACTTTAGTCAAATAACATACTGAAAATACTGCCATGATTTGTGCAGTTACCGTTCATAGAATTGTTTGAGGGTTTGTTTTACGCTGCTTTATCACAGCATTTTAAATGTTCCCACAGAGGCTATGACAAGTGTTGCAAGATTCAGAATATGCAGAACAAAACATACCAGATAAGCAGAGTTTGCATAGTCAGATTTTTTTCTTAAATTAACCATGTCCCAAAGGACCCTGTTAAGCTTCACAGTGATGACCTCTACTTAATGGTGAATCCTGGTCCTGATGAGTCTCGATGCTGTCAGTTTCACAGTATCTGAGTCATCATACATTCACTTGATTTCACACTGGGTTTATCTTCCATTTTAATATATGTATGTGTATGTATATTGATCCCCATCTTATGTGTGACACTGTATACCAGCATCTAAAGTGATCCACTAACCCCTCTGGTTAATTTGCTCATTGTAGCAGTTGTCAACCATTACTGGTGTACAGAAAAACACTACTTTAACCCTCAAAGCTTCTGCTTCATATGCTGTCTCAAATTATGCCATGTGTTCGTAATGAATGTATGGATGTTCACACCTCTGTTCTTGTTAACCCTGTTGACTTCATTGACAAAGAAACTTTTAAATGTCCCACTCCAGCAGAAATTACAGAATAATCCTGTGGCAACAACATCTGCTCCCAACAAGATTAGACATGATAATTTTGCGAAGGAAAAGAAAGAAATGATTAATAGTAATAAAATAGGGTTTTTAGTTGCACTATTTCAGGTCGGTGGTAAAGTGAAAATGCTTCAACTTCATACTTGAGCAAGTCACCTTGTGCAATAATATGATGAACCCTGCACTTCATATGACTAGTACCCACAATCATGCTTGGTGCTGCAGGAGTTTTACTCAGCTGGGCAAACAAGTTCTACCTCAGCCACTTTCTCACTCTCCCTCCTCAAAGGGAAATGGGGAGAAAATGCAATGCAAAAGGCTCAAGGGTTGAGTTAAGGATGGGGAGATCGCTCAACAATTATCACAACGGGCAAAACCGACTCAAAGGAGGGAGATAGTGAAATTCATTGGCTATTGCTAGCAAGCTAGAGAAGTGAGAAACAAAGGAAAACAAACAAACAAACAAAAACACCCCTTCCTTCATCCACCCTCTACCACCACCCTCAACCCCTCGAGCAGCACAGGGGAACAGGGAATGGGGGCTGCGGTCAGTCCCTGACACTTTGTCACCACCACTCCTTCATGATCTGCCCCTGCTCCATCCCTGTGGGGTCCCACCCAGGGACGCCGTCCTTCCCCAAATGAGCCTGAGGGGCTGCCCACAGGCAGCAGCTCTTCAAGCACTGCTCCCACACGGCTCCGTCCCACGGGGTCTATCCATCCATCCCCCAGGAGCAAACTGCTCCAGCACGGGTCCCCCACGGGTGGGGGCAGCTCCCCCCAGACCCCCTGCTCCTGCGGGGGCTCTCCATGGGCCGCAGCCTCCTCCAGACCACAGCTCCACCGGGGGCTCCTCCACCCATGGGGGGGCTGCAGCGTGGAGATCTGCTCCATGTGGGACCCATGGGCTGCAGGGGGACAGCCTGCTCCACCAGGGGCCTCTCCACAGACTGCAAGGGAACTGCTGCTGTGTGCCTGGAGTACCTCCTGCCCTCTTGCTGCACTGATCTTGGGGTCTGCAAGGATGTTTCTCATTCCTTGCTCTACTAGCTGCTGTTCCACAGCGTTTTTTTTCCCATCTCTTAGATATGCTCTCACAGAGGTGCAAACAGCATCACTTATTGGCTCAGCCCTGGCCAGCAGTGGGGCCCTTACCTAACATGGAGCAGTTTCTAGATCCTTCTCACAGAAGCCACTCCTATTGCCCACTGCTACCAAAACCTTGGCACATAAACCCACTACAGGTGCCAATAAGGAAAATAAATAAATAAATATATAATTTTGAAAGTCTCTGACAGTATCATGTATATTTTAAAACAAAACAAAACAAAAATGTTATGAATATTAATAATCACTACAATACAGTATGTTTTTGAAGTGGGAAAGTTCCTTTTTCATCCAGACAACCAAATTTTATTTCTTTATTACTTAAGTTGCACTTATTAGAAGATATTTTGGTTCAAACCTTATTCATGTTGAAGTCAACAAGAATTTCCATCCATGGGACAAGTGAGATTTTACTCAGTGAAAAGTATGCATTTTTCTTACAGTGTACACCTTGTTGCTACACAGTAAGACAAAGTAATGAAGTGACTGAGCATAAAGTCTCCTGTTGTCTGCAGGATATTTGCTATTACAAATATTCCAAGGTTTCCATTGTCAGTATTGAAGACAGATGTCCTTTGTTAACATTTACAGCCACCATTTTTCTACTTTATTGGTGATGTTTTACACAACATCCTCTAAGCTTCCTCAGAGATTCAAAATAAACAGCCTGTCTCCCTTAAGAGCAACATGAGAATTGAACACATTCCAATGTTGAACCATGAATTCTGCAATACAGGTAGCCTTATTAGAAAAGCATGATTTTTGCTCATAGCTGAAGTTATTCTGTTTCCCTCTGTTTTGCTTCTTGTCCAGTGGGGAATAGTCCATAATCTGGCAGGCTGATAGATATGTTCATATTTACATCTCTTTTTTTTCAGTCCAGCTTTTTGGTTCTTTTTTTCAGCAATTTAAACTACTTGGCTTTCTCTAGAAAGTCCTTCACTGCAGGTAAATGGTAAAAATACATGTCTTTTCCCTACTTATACAAATGTATTCATATTTCTGTATTGTATAATCATATTGACGGTGGCCCAGGACTGGTGCCTGGCTCTGCAGAGGATAATGAAGGTGAAGGAAGAGGAGATCCACTCTGCCAACAAGTGCCGCCTCCGTCTCCTGCTGCCTGGCAAGCCGGACAAGTCTGGACGCCCCATCAGCGTCATGGTGGTCTTCATCACTCCCAGCCCATCCAGAGGTTCCCCCAGTTCATCCTGCTCCTGCAGGACATGCTGAAGAACACCCCCAAGGGCCATGCGGACCACCTGTCCCTTCAGCTGGCGCTCACAGAGCTGGAGATGCTGGCGGAGAAGCTCAATGAGCAGAAGCGCGTGGCTGACCAGGTTGCTGAAATCCAGCAGCTCTGCAAGAGCATCAGTGACCGTAGCAGCCTCAACAAGCTGCTGAGCTCGGGGCAGCGGCAGCTCCTGCTCTGCGAGACGCTGACGGAGACGGTGTACGGGGACCGGGGGCAGCTCATCAAGTCCAAGGAGCGCAAGGTTTTCCTCCTCAACAACATGCTGGTCTGCGCCAACATCAACTTCAAAGGCCAGCTGGAAATTAGCAGCCTGGTGCCCCTGGGCCCCAAATACGTGGTGAAGTGGAGCACGGCCCTCCCGCAGGTGCAGGTGGTGGAGGTGGGGCAGGAAAGCGGTGCCTATGACAAGGACAACGTGGTCATCCACAACGCCGGCGCCAAGAAGCACGCGCCCACCGGGCCGGCCTCACACAATAAAGTCTACCTGGGGCCGCCACGGCTGTTCCAGGAGCTGCAGGACCTGCAGAAGGACCTGGCGGTGGTGGAGCAGATCACCCTTCTCATCAGCACGTTGCACGGCACCTACCAGAACCTGAACATCTTGACATCAGGAGGAAGTTCTTCACAGAGAGAGTGGTTGCACACTGGAACAGGCTCCCCAGGGAAGTGGTCACTGCACCGAGCCTGACTGAATTTAAGAAGAGATTGGACTGTGCGCTTAGTCACATGGTCTGAACTTTTGGGTAGACCTGTGCGCTGTCAAGAGTTGGACTTGATGATCCTTAAGGGTCCCTTCCAACTCAGGATATTCTATGATTCTATGATTCTATGATATATAGCTTAGTTTTTATTTTAACAGCTAGAGAAAATACTTTGGTCAACAGCTTTCTTTCATTTAGCTTTACCCAAAAGAAAATTTTAATTCTCCCTTTCATAGAGAGAAACTCATAAAAGATCTAAGCAAAACTTGCATATATACAGATACAGAAGTCATTAATGTGTCAAACCAAAGTGATACAGGCTTGCGAGATAACAGAAACATGATTATCACCGTGTACAGGCAGTGATATGGATGCTGAATAATAATTCTATTACAAGATTTTTTTTTGCTGCTACTTATAGCTTAATATTCTTCATAAAAAAGTCTCTGCTGTTTTTCTTCCTGATATCAAAACTTCATCACTGTAAATTATAACATTCCATAGGCTCTGGAGATTTTTTTTGAGTGATATGCTTTTGCTGCCACACACATTCCCAATGCCAACTACAGAAACTACGGCCATAGAAACTACAAATTACATGAGTCAACAGCATACTTAAACAGCTTTGTAGGGCTCCAAGAGGAGGTAAGAACCTGAAACTTACATAACATATATTTCAGAGTTTATTTGTATTCTTGTTTCAACTTTTCTTCATGACTTGAAACAATTCCTCACTGACAGAGTGCCCATTTGTGGTTGGGATGCATGGGATGCCCTTTCCAATCATATTCCATTTTAGTTTCATCCAAGAGGAATCCATTCTGAGAACACTGAGACTGCTTTGTGTTATTTACTAAAACAGTGTAAGTAGAGACAACATGGAGATCTGCTTCAAAAACATACTTCTAATCAAAAATAAAAGTTAAAGTAGACATATCTAATGATTTCCCAGAGGAATACAGAATCAGTCTTGCAAGGTTATCTTAGGGAACACTGTTGAATTGACATTAGTCCTCAATTTATAAAGTCATCTTTTGTAGATTCCTCTTAAAGAAGTGCTATTTAGCTTTTGAGAGCTTATACACTGTATAAAAACTTTTTTCTTTTTCTTTTTCCCCTCTGTGGAATACACCTTTACAATTTTATACTGTCTCAAAATTTTCTTAGGTAATGAACTTAGGCTCTTTTTTAAAGCAAAAACAATTTTCTGGGGAAATGAGTTTGCAGACAGTTAGGAACTTTTAAGACTTTCATACTTTATGTTAAGAGATTACCTTAGAACATGTCACCAATACTGAAACTGAAAAAAAAAAAGCAGTATGTGAACAAAAAAATAAATATCATAATATGTTGGAACAGGTAAACTTTATTTATAGTATTTTTTCTCTAATATTCTTGTAGCTTACTTGAAATCTTAATATTCTTCTGATATTACATACATACAGTTATATTATAGAGGATGTATATTGCCAAATACATATTTCCGTACTTTGTCTGCAAAAAAAAATGTAAAACAGAAAGACTTTTCTAACATGATTACTTTATTCAAAGTTTACTAGTTTGCATTACATCTCAGAAATCCTACACAGGATTACTGTTATAATAACACCCTTACTGTTCTTTCATGTATAGAAAACAAAGCAAAACAAAACAAAACAAACAAAAAAGGTTTTATCCATTTGTACCCAGAGCATACAAATGATTCAACTTGTAACTTCTTGGCAATATAGAAATAATCAGTTCCATAAACTTTACAGAGTTCTGTAGCTAGACTGAACTTGTTTTTTCTCCTGCTAAACACTTATTGATCAGCTAGATTAAGGGCTGAAGTTCAGAATGTATGGGTTTAAAATATATTTTAAAAGATTTGCTTTCAAAATATATCTCCAAATTCAAAGCAGAATTTAGTAGAAATTATCCAGTTTTATCATTTTACATGTGAACTTTAAAGAAAGATTAACACCCTTCCAACGCTAAGCACAGTACATGTCCACACTTAGGTTTACCTGTTCAGACCCTGACTAGTTCCAGTTCAATGCTGCTGACAGAATAGATTTTCAGTTTGGCTATGTCTGACTGATGTGCAAGGACAGAGAAGCAAGGGAGATGGATGTAATAAGCCTTCACTTTTTTTTCTCTGGTTGAAAATGGAGCACAGACTGCTCTTCTTTAAAACCCAACAGATCATATCTGTGTTTGTACAGGGTGTCTCCACATTGACTTTTAGCACCAGCATGCACCTCATCCACCCCAGCTTTGTGGTTTTAACTGGTTGAAGACTGTAAAGAGACTTATAAAAACATATAACTGTACCTGATGTACTATTGTACTAATCTTTTTTAAAAACAAGTATGTCAATAAAAACAGTTGGACAGACTGAAATTGTGATTATGTGAGAAATTAGTTTCTATACACTATGGTGCTTAAAAAAAAAAAAAAAAAAAGTACAAATACAAGTAATTTATGAAACAAAATAATATGTAAAACATTTAGTAATGTTGAGGACAAAAATATTTTCTGGTTGGCTAAATATACACTTATTTATATATAATATAAATAAGAAATATAATGATCTCTTAATTATGTTTCAGTATGTTGTGACTTAATCACTTTTCGAACAGGACTCCTGCTTTGGAATGATTTTATGTAGTAATCAAGTCTAGAATCACACTGTGGTACCACAGGGAAGAGAATAATAACTGTATTTGTAGTAAATACAGGGAAGACGTTTAGATGTAGAGCTTAGGGATATGGTTTAGTGGGGACTGTTAGTGTTAGGTTAGAGGTTGGACTCGATGATCTTGAGGTCTCTTCCAACCTAGAAATTCAGTGATTCTGTGATTCTGTGAAGTACTTTAGCAGTAAAAAAAAAAAAAGACTTCAAGGCATTTTCCTAGTACCAGCCATTCTCTAGGGTTCTATCAAGAATCATTTAAAATAATAATAAAATAATAATAAACTAAATTTAAAATAATAAATTTAAAATAAATTTAAAATAATAATAAAATAATAATAAACTTTTTTAACATGGAAAATATTATTTGTACCCCAAATATCATGATTTTTCCTAAATACATTTATAGACTTGACCAAAAAAGGATTCTTCCACCAAAACTGACTTACACAAGCTACATTTTTTATTATACTAACTTACTAACTCAATCTCAGTTCCTTGTCGTATGTTTTAATCCTGTCAGTCAGCAAGAAGCTTTTAAATCATGAAAATATGAATATACACAGCCTTTTTTCCACTGGAAAATATATATTTATATATATTTTAAATAATTAAAATAATTAAATTAAATTTAATAAATAAATGTATTAAATATTATTAAATTTAATTTAATAATTAAATTTAATTTAATTAAATAATTAAAATATATATTTATATATTTATATATATTTTTAATGTCATATTTTAATTTTGTGTGAATAATGTCTGCTAACACTTCCCCATTAGAACAAAGCATCATCAAGCACCATGACGAAGAGTTAGGGGAAAAAAAAAAAAAAAGGATAAAAAGAAAATAAAAGAAAATAAAAATAATAAAAAAAAAAAAAAAAAGAAAAAGAAAAAGAAACTGAGTGGAAGAGGAAAGGGAAGTGAAAAAGAAAAGGAAACAGGAAGGGGAAAAAGAAAGGGACAGGGAAACAGAAACGGAAAAAGGAAAAAACCCTCTAGCTTTTTCTTGACAAAATGAAAGAACTTGTAGCTCAGAAGACTGTGTTTAGACATAAGGGTAGCCACCTGTACAACATGCACAGCAAACTGATCCCAGTCAAAAATATGCAAGAGATTCGGTGAATGAAGCTTCTTCACATAAAACACTGTAAAACAATTCCAAAGAGCAAATAAAGAAAAAACTCATTTTCAAATAATTTGTGGGAAAAAAAAAAAAAAAAAAAAAAAAAAGAGTATAAACACACCAAATAAATTGTAGTGAAAATTGTTTGCATGGAGTGTAATTTAAATCTTTACTACATTAGCAATACTCTAATCATGTCAATTTTATTCTTTTATTCAAAGTCATCTTGGTTAGAAAATATATCTACTTGCATGCTCACAAAGACAGAATTCTAAATCCCATCATATTGGTGGTAATTTCCCCTTATTCACTCCTTCCTTTTCCCATCTGTCAGTGAAAGCAGATGTGGTTGAGGTGGGATGTGGATTGAACTCCAAGTGCATTCTCAGCTAGTGCAGTCTGTCTAAGCTATCTAAGTGCTTTAAAATACTTTCAGGAAAAGACAAGGATTCAGAACTGTCTTCAACAAAGCTGAAGATACACCTAGGCTGATACACTTAGGTAAAAACAGTATTTTATTTGTATGTCTTTGCAATTTAAGGTACTTTTGCAGCAGTTAATATGCATTCTGTTTTTTTGTTTGTTTGTTTGTTTTCTTTTTCTAGGAATATAAAGGTTCATGCCCATCTCATGTTTGCACACACTTTTTTTCCTAACAGCTAGAGTTTGAATAAAGATTAATAACTCCATTGTTCATATTTTATTACAGACATTTGTAGCTAAGACTTACCAGCTCTAGCCAATGAGAGGCACCTTCCCAGCATTCAGCTATAGCTCTAAAAGTACATAGCTGTCAAGATGATCTCTGTTTGCCTATTTCTACCACTTTTCTAAACAGAAGCATTTCAATTTATTAAGAAATACTTAGTTCTCCCTTAGTGAGTACTCTCTATACTGCAAATATCAAATGCCACCAAAAGGATATTGGCATAAACAGATGCAAGAGTGCTGAACTGTCAGCACAACAGTGAAGCCTGAGCAAAACTTCAGTCTAGGTGTGACTTGTTTTTTTGTTTTGTTTTGTTTTCTTTAGTGTTGACCACAACAATTGGCAATAAATACAGCAGTATAAAAGGACTGCTTCTGTGCTACTTGGATTGTACCTAATGCAAGATGTCCAAACTGCTGCAAAAAAAGTAGCTGGTGCAGGCCTGCCAGGGAGGATGGCATGTTCCTGGCATGACACTCCCCAAGGAGAGCCTGGGGCTGCAGGGAGACCCTGGCTTTGCCACACCATTTCCCTGCAGCCCAGCAGCTGTGTCTGCTCCCTGGCAGAAAGGAATTTTCCATGCTTCCATAGAAGAGAGGTCAGTGGGGAACAGCTACTGATGGCCCAGGGCTGGCCAGCCCTGGTTCCCACCATGAAGAGGCAAGGTCCCCCTCACTCCTTCATGAACCCCCATATTCACCTCCCCAAAGCCCAGTTTGCTTACACAGGTGCTGCCAGGACCCTTTCCACACTGGGATTTGTTCCCGTATATTACTATTTCAAGGATTACAACACATACTTCTGTCAGACTAGAAAGCCTATATCCACAAGGAGCCTATATCTACAAAAAGCCTATATCCACAAAGAGCACATCAGAAATTACATTCCAGCTGTAAAAATACCCCAAATGAACAAACAAAACACATATGCACACACAAAAAAATATTTGTGAAGCATTGCCCAGAAGATCTGGGGTGACCCACTGGTGCCACAGTACCACCACTGCTGAGCATACAGAACCTGGGTTAGACTTTGGTATTTCAGGTGATTTCAGAAATGGTAAGAAATTGTACCCCAGTAGGGGCCTTTGACACCATCATCATGTATAGCACTTGCCTGATCACTGCTCATAAAATGTGTCTCATTAATTCAGTATGCCCTTACATTTCCACAAATGTTTCCGCTATTCAATATTGTCCTGTTATCTTCTCCATTCCTGCCCTTATTTCACTTTATTTCTAAGCAAGTTGTAGATCACCAGAATCTGGTAGCCATGCTTTCTTGCATTTCTTCAACGTTATTTCTGAACCTTGCTGTACAGAAACTGTAGTAGAATACTCTTGCCAACTTCTGAGCAGAGTAAAGAGCTGTTGCTGTAACCAGGGACTCCAGGTATACTGGAAATGCTGAATTGTTATTGGCAATATAACCCAAACAAGTGTTTAAATCTAAGCACAACCTTCAGCCTTGTAATGGGTTAAAAACATTAGAAATTGGTTTTGAGACAAAGTAATAATCCTGGCCATGAAGACCAAAGGAAGATCAAGCTTATCCCCATGTTTCAGTTGTGTAATTTATTGTTGTTAAGATGGACCTTCAGTCTTGGACAAGAGGAAAAAATCAATATTAATCCACTCATACTTGTAATGGAAGGATGTGGTCACATAAAGTATCACTGGGTAGTGCAGGACTGCAGCCGGAATTTGAAGACAAATACTATAGGTTTGCTATGGAAACAATAGACCATAACATCATATCTGATACGGAAAAATCAATCATACTGCTACTGGCTGGAAACTGTTGCACTTTGAGGAATGAATATAAAATACTTCAAGCAGTTGCTAAACAGAAGAGGTTTCATAATTATTTAATCACTTTAGAGGTCAAGCCAATTAAAATATCATTTTTCAGTATTTTCTGTTTTTTGTTTTGTTTTGTTTTGTTTTGTTTTGTTTTGTTTTGTTTTGTTTTGTTTTTGAGGCAGCGGTTGGAGGGGAGAGAAGTGTAATGTTTTCTCAGTGTTCATTGTGTTCACTTAAATAGTGACAGCGATAATAACAAATAACACTGCCAACCCAGATGCACTGCTTTTCAGCTAGAAACTATGTAGGATTTTTATTTGGAAACAAGAAAAGAAGCTTAAATAAACAAATAAATAATATATATAAATAAATAAAACATCATGATGTTATTTCCTACAACATATCAGCATCTCTCTGTTCTCTGTGTGAGTTTTTTTTGTTTGTTTGTTTGATTGTTTGTTTTCTGTTTTGTTTTGTTTTGTTTTGTTTTTGACAATGTGTTGCCAAATAACAAACAGTAGCTATGAAGTTTTACGGGTTCAAATGTACAATGGATGCTGATACCTGTAATCTCTCTGGCAGCATTAGGCCACATTGTTACTAAAGTGTCTATTGTTTAATGTCAACTGACAGTTCTAAAAATAAGCAAACAGCCCTCGTTACGTGGCTCTGTAACCTAGCTATTTTAATCATGGCAATCCAAGTGTCACTGACAACATTTACCTTGGATGACCTCTTCTGTGGGGGTAAGAATTCCTTTAAAAAGAACAAGCAAATTACACTGCTTTTAAAAGCATACTTAATCAACTGCATGAGATAAACAACAGGTCTAGTCCATTTCCTAATTATGCTTTCTAGACCATAGTTAAAAAAATACTGATACTTGTAGTCAACTTGGTGAAAGTCAAAGGTGAGTGACACTGTATAAATAGGATGCTACACAGAGAGCTCTTCTATAAGAGTAATGAGGCTGAATTACAAATGAGAAGTTAATAATGGCTGACTATTTTATACATGTTCTGGGAATGGACCAGAGATATCTGAAGATGGTCCAGCTACCTTTTCCACTAACACAAATTTACATATATATATATTTATATAAATATAAATATAAATATATATAAAATATATATTTATATAATTTATTTATATATTTATATAAATATATATAAATATATTATATATATTATAATATATATTTTATATATATATATATTATATTTTATATATATATATGTATATATATATATATATAATTCCCCCAAACTTCAGAAGCTCTGGAATGTTTTTGGATACATAATAGTGTTTTTACATAACATAAAACTTTTTTTCTGCTTTTTTTTTTTTACATATGAAAACCTGCAAGTTGTCATTGTTTCAGGCTCCTGAAAACAGAGTACATCACAGTATTAATGATTACGCTTCCAAAAGCAATCCAAGAAATTAATTATCCATGATTTACCACTGGTTATTGATTGTATTCTTTCCACTCTTAAGTTGTTTCAGTCAAGCAATCAGAGCAAAGAATATTGCCAGCTAACATATAGTGAGCAACTAAACATAAACCATGCGAAGTAAGCAATCAAAGCAAACAGATCACAGATCTTCCTCACTATCCAGTAAATGTCTGCAGCCTGCCAAGAGAACTTAAGGATTAAATGATATTTAAACAGAATGCTATTTTAAAAGGGAGCATGAATGATAAAACACATATGGACCAACACCTAAATGTTTTTATAACATTTCTCTTCAGTTGCAAAAGATTTATAAAATCTGCCTAGTTACATGAAACATTCAAATATGTTACATATAGGTGCATGTCTCATTCTTAATACATACACATATGTTTCTGTGAGCATTGAGTTTTTCCCTAGCACGTTCACTGACACTTTTCCTGTTCTCACTTATCTAAAATCTTTGAACTGGCTGTGTTTGAGTGATTGAGCTCAGATTGCATTTTGGTCACAACACCACCATGCAATGCTACAGGTATGAGGCAGAATGGCTGGAAAGATGTCCAGAGGAAAAAGATCTGGGGGTGTTGGTTGGCATTCACATGAACATGAGCAGTGTGCCCAAGTAGCCAAGAAGGACAAAGGTATCCTGACTTGTATCAGGAATAGTGTGGCCAACAGGACCAGGGAGATGATTGTCCCCATGTACCCTGCTGTGGTGAGTTCAGTTTGGGGCCCCTCAATATAAAATAGACATTGAGGCCCTGGAGCATGTCCAGAGAAGGACTATGAAGCTGGCGAAGGGCCTGTGAGGAGCAGCTGAGGAAACTGGGGTTGTTTAGTCTGGAGAAGAGGAGGCATAGGGAGACCTTATTGCTCTCTACAACTGCCTGAAAGGAAGTTACGGGGAGCTGGGGGTCAGCCTCTTCTCACTGATAGCTAGTGATAGGACTAGATGGAATGGCCTCAAGTTGCACCAGGGGAGGTTCAGGTTAAAAATGAGAAGACATTTCTTCTCAGAAAGAGCAGTCAGGCATTGTAATGGGTTTCCCAGGGAGGTAGAGGAATCTGTCCCTGAGGGTGTTTAAGGAAAGGTTGGACGTGATGCTCTGGGACATGGTTTAGTGGGTGATATTGGTGGTAGGAGCATAGTTGGGCCAGATGATCATGGATGTCTTTTCCAACCTTAAATGATTCTATAATCCTGTGATTTGGGCTCTGTCTCTGAAAAGGAAAATAGGAACTGTAGTTCTATTTGAATCATACTCTGTGACTCAAAGATGCAAGAAAGAAAATGCTGGGCACTTCTCTGTAAAGCTTTCCAAATATTATTGGATTATGCTCTTATTATTTGGAGTCAGTTGTGCAACAGAAATATTTAAGAATAAGCATGAATTTTACTGAGCTCTTGCAAAGATTTTTCCTCCACCTTTTAGCCTAAGTAGAATTTGGTTCAGACACTGAAGCATACAAAGGTGTCACCTTTTTATTTTTTATATTTTCTTTAATTTTATTTTTTAATTTTGCTTGCTAGGCAGGCTTTTCCCGAAGTTCTTACAAGCTTTATTTATTATTCATTTTCAGCCCAGGAAGAGAAACTTGAAATATTTATCCACAGGATATTATTTAAAAAAAAAAAAATAATAATAAAAAATTCTTTCCCCAAGTAACAGATATGCTAAATGAATAAATCCATTCTGAAAGAGCCAAAGTGATTATCTTTCCTGAAATCTCACTTTAAAATAGGTTAATAATTAAAACATTTTACTCTAAGCCAGGCAAACATTATGAACTGAACTTCTTTTATTTCAGGAGGCTTTTATTTAATTCTGCTGAGTTTTATTCTAACAAAATTAATTATTTCTGGGAAATGTTAACCACAATGGCAGACCTTGCTATGCTGAACATTTTACAAGGAAGCTGTTTCAAACCATAAGCTGCCACCACAAGCAAACAACTGATGGCCAGCAGTGTTTTTGTTAGACTCTGACAAGGGAATCAATAAAAAGACACGACAAAGGTTCAATCAGAACAGACACCACTAATACGAATGGCCTTTTGGGACCCACGGAAGCATGGAACTGCTTTTCCATGTTAATTTCTTCTAGCCACCCTTGGGGTTATCACCTTCTTTGGCCCCTGTTAATTAAAAACTGCCTCCTGTTAAAGTTCTTTGGCAGACATTCGCCTTGTGTCAACCCATTTTGTTGGCTGCTGAGAAAGGAAATGAAGGGAAGGAGAATTATGAAACTGCCACATGAAACACTGCCAAAACTCTTCCTCACAACCTCCACTCAACACAAACATGCATATTGCTCTCTCCATCCCTTCAAATACTGAGATGAACTTACAGATGGCATGTAAAATGCAGGTTTAAAATATTCATTATCCAGCTGTCTTATTTCATGAGGATATGAGTATAGAAGTAACCTTGATTACGGCTGTGCAACTAATTGATTTTTCAGATGGGCAACCACAGAGGAAAAAAAAAAAAAAAGAAGAAAAAAAGAAAAAAAAGGCGTATACATTTGATACATTTAAATAAATCTCATGTACATTTTTTCATTGCTTTTTATCTTACAGAAGTGAAAGGTACTCCTCTGCCTTCGCTCCTCTCAAACTGTGTCATGTTCATGTATCATTTTATCCACATTTCATTTCTGGCCAGTTCATAAGAAAAGCGAAAGCAATGAAATGACAGAGATTCCAAAAATCAAGGGGAACATCAGCAGTTATTTAACTTAATAGTCCAATGATTACAGCATTTATTCTGGGTCAGTTCTATTTCTTTCACCTCTGTTTGAAAGGATTTGAATCCCTCTGTCCCAAGAGACCACAAAGGTATTAAATGAGGAGAATGTTTTAGATCCTAGTGTAGTCATTCTTGTATACAAATAATTAAATATTAATTAGGCTTGAGACCCGGCCACCACTGCTGAAATTTATTTTCCTTTTTTCCAGCTCAACAACTATTTATTATGTTATGCAAAAGTGGAAGGTCTACAATCAAAAGGATTGTGTGAGCTCTACCCAGAATACCCTATAATGCCTCAGTTCAAGCACACATGCAAGGAAAGTGAGATGTAAATGCAGACTGAGTTTCAAGGTGCTGAAAACTCCACCCTTGAGACTTCCAAGACTCCACAAACAAGGCCACAACTGACCTGTCTACCATCTCTGAGCAACAGGCTGGGGAAGATGACCTCCAGAGGTCCCTTCCAATCAACACATCAACAGTTTTGCATGCCAGAACTGGGACTGGATTATGTCTCATTCCATGGAGAAAGGATCTTGTGGAAAGCTAAAGGTTGACTCAGCAGTAATTTCCAGGCCAAAAGGGTAGAACAAGGGGAGAAAAAAAAATAAAAAAAAAAACAAAAAAAAAAAAACTGAAACTGTATCCAATGTGATAAAGAGAATAATAGTAAATATGTTCCTCTGGGAGGATGATTTTACATGTAAAATAATCAAGCATTGTCTCTGTATAAACCTTTTGAAGGCAGTTCAGTTGTTTCCTTTTTGTTATTTTTACATATCACCTAGCACTTCTTTTGCAGAGCAGATGCAACCCCATGAAGGCCTTCAACTCTTCCACTTCTGACACCTTTCTGACTTGTCAGTGCTGGCTCTTCCTTCCTAGGAGGAGAGTGTATTATCTACACCCACACTCTAGCCCAGATAATAGTCTGTGTCTCCTGTGTCCTTAAACATTGGAACTGCCAGACTGACCAAAAGTTTTTCCTTCCTCCACTACTTTTTCTGATGTTATTTACTTACAGTTTTCATTTAGACATTTTCTCTACTATTTTACTGAGCTTTCCCAACTTTCCGAGTTAAGAATACTATGGGTCTAAAATCCTCTTTTCCAAAATGAGACAGAAATCATAACTTTTGCTTCATTAATATTTAGCATATCCTTTAGAGGTTTAACACGCTCTATTATTGGTGTCTACAAGGTAAATACAATAGTCTGATCCTCATTAGATATACACATGGAAAATACATCAGTGTCAGATTTCCACCATTTGAAAATCTGATCTATTGTGACAAAATTTTATATTTGATATTAGTTACCCATACCATCCATATCATGTTTCTAAGAGTACCAAGAAGACAATTCTAAAAAATAGTTACCTTTAAAACTTTCTATTGCATTAAAGTTCAGCTATGATTTACTATTTGATTTCAAAGGCAGATGTAGAGCAATTTAATGTTAGAAGATGAAATGTTAATATCCAATGTGAGTCAGCTGACCACGGATCAGTGGTTTACTAGATGCCTGCCTTTTTTCTTAAGTTAAATGACAATTTTTACTCATTATGCATGAATAACTTTGCATACAGTAAACACCTTAATGAACCTTTTTTTAATTTATAAAATCAAGTTTTGTTGTTGTTGTTGTTTGTTTGTTTTTAAACTTTCAGTAATGTTCAATTAGAGACGCATCTCTGCCTCCTACTCACAGATTGTTGATTGACCAAGAACGATGAGTTCTCAATAAATGTAAAACTGAAAAGTGTTGTGGTGAATGGAGTCAAATCCAGTTGGAGGCCAGTCACTAGTAACGTTCCCCAGGGTTTGACACTGGGGCCAGTCCTCTTTAATATCTTCATCAATGATCTGGATAAGTTGTGGTGAATGGAGTTGAACTGATTTGAAGGCTGGTCACTAGTGGTGTTCCCCAGGGCTCAGTATTAGGGCCAGTTCTCTTCAATATCTTTATCGATACTCTGGACAAGGGGATCGAGGGCACCCTCAGTAAGTTTGCAAATGACACCAAGTTAGGTGTGTGTGTCGATCTGCTCGAGGGTAGGAAGGCTCTTCAGGAAGATCTGGGAAGGCTGGACTGATGGGCTGAGGCCAACTGCATGAAGTTCAACAAGGCCAAGTGCCGGGTCCTGCACCTGGGGCGCAATAACCCCAAGCAGAGCTACAGGCTGGGAGATGAGTGGTTGGAGAGCTGCCTGGCAGAGAAGTACCTGGGAGTATTGGTTGATAGTTGGCTGAATATGAGCCAGCAGTGTGCTCAGGTGGCCAAGAAGGCCAACGGCATCCTGGCTTGCATAAGAAACAGTGTGACCAGCAGGGCTAGGGAGGTGATCGTCCCCCTGTACTCAGCTCTGGTGAGGCCGCACCTCGAGTACTGTGTTCAGTTTTGGGCCCCGCGCTACAAGAAGGACATTGAGATGCTTGAACGGGTCCAGAGAAGGGCGATGAAGCTGGTGAGGGGCCTGGAGAACAAGTCCTACGAGGAGCGGCTGAGGGAGCTGGGCTTGTTCAGCCTGGAGAAAAGGAGGCTCAGGGGCAACCTTATCGCTCTCTACAAGTACCTCAAAGGAGGCTGTAGTGAGGTGGCGGTTGGTCTGTTCTCCCACGTGCCTGGTGACAGGACGAGGGGGAATGGGCTAAAGTTGCACCAGGGGAGTTTTAGGTTGGATGTTAGGAAGAACTTCTTTACTGAAACAGTTGTTAGACATTGGAACAGGCTGCCCAGGGAAGTGGTGGAGTCACCATCCCTGGAAGTCTTTAAAAGACGTTTAGATGTAGAGCTTAGTGATATGGTTTAGTGGAGGACTTGTTAGTGTTAGGTCAAAGGTTGGACTCGATGATCTTGAGGTCTCTTCCAACCTAGAAATTCTGTGATTCTGTGTGATTCTGTGAAACATCATCACACCCTATATTCAATACTGGCTATTTAAGTGACATTTTCAAAAATAGTTGCATGGATTCACATTGGAAAACTTGCATATAAGGATCATGTAACTTTCTAAGTCAACTAAAAAATTCCATTGTTAATAATAATAAGAATAAATTCTTAAGAAAAATCAAGTAGACTGAAGAAAAATAGTTTGTAAATTAATGTGGAAAAGCCTGTCTGAGGTTTGTATTTCCTTTATTTTGACTTCACTTCACCACAGGGATGAATGAGGGATTCCATTAGATTTTTCCCCTTCCTCTTCCCCTTCCCCTTCTCTTTCCTTTTCCCATTTCTGTTTCCATTTTCATTTTTGCTTTTCCATTTTTCCTTCTTTTTCTTTTCCTTCTTCCTTTTCTTTTCCTTCTTATTTTTGGTTTTTTTTTTTTTTTGAGTGAAAATAAAAGAACCCCAGAGATGAAAGAAGTTCACTGTGTAGAATGAAATATGATTTCTCTTTTTGTACCAATGCAAAAAAGAGTGTGACTGCTACTTCTTGATTAAAACACATCCAACTGTGTAGTCATGGTAAAATTTCATCTGGTTGAGTGTGCTGCTGAAGTGGAACTACCTGGATTTGCAGAAGAGTTTCATGGACATTTTTAAGAAGTCATAGAAAGCAAGCATCAAGTACCTGTTCCTGCAAGCAAAAGTCTGATAGTCTGGCATTTTCAAGGCAAGACTGAGATCACCTTTTGATTTGAAATCTCATGTAAATGAGCGTTGTGGGAGTGACAGGCAGAGGGAAGCAACTTTGAGAAGAGGATCATCTTCATCAATAAAAGACAAATTATGACCCCCAGCAAAGCTGATGAAGACATGTCAAAATAGGTGAAGTAAGGGCTACAATCTTGTCATGGGGTGTTTATAAAACATTGGGAGGATGATAAGGAAAAGAATGTGCATTTTCTGAAACATTCACCCCTGCCAGTAGCTACATTAAAGCAAAACTACTACTACTACATGACAAAACTCTGAAGGCCTTCTGTTTACAAAGGTGGGGCTAGATGCACAAGCTTTTATACAATGATGTCTTGGTTTCAGTTAGAACAGAATTAATTTTCTTCCTAGTAGCTGGTGGAATGCTGTGTTTTGGCTTAGGATGAGAAGAGTGCTGATAACACCCCGATGTTTTAATTGTTGCAGAGCAGTGTTTATACCAAGCCAAGGACATCTCAGCCTTTTGCTCTGTCCTGCCAACAGGCAGGCTGGGGGTGCAGGAAGAGCTGGGAGGGGACAGACCCAGGACAGGTGACCCAAACTAGCCAAAGGGGTATTCCATACCATCTGACGTCATGCTAAACAATATATAGGGGTGGCTAGCCAGGGGGAGGGGGCCGGACTGCTCGGGGTGAGGCTGGGTCAGCGGGTCAGCGGGTCAGCGGGTGGTTTTATTATTACTTACCTATTATCACCATTGTATTATTATTATTATTATTGTTATTATTATTTTTGTTACTATTTTCCTGTCTTATTAAACTGTCTTTATCTCAACTCACGGGCTTCACTTTCCATTTTCTCTCCCCCGTCCCAGAGAGGGAGGGGGGAGGGTGAGCAAACGGCTGCGTGGTGTTTAGCTGCCGGCCGGGTTAAACCACGACAAACGTTAAAAAACAGTCCTTCCACAAATAACACAACACAATACAATCTCAACAATCTTCTGCTTTCTTCTGCTGAAGATTCCATCTTCCTTTCCATCCTCTGTCAGAGAAATAGGCCCAAACATGTTAGAAAAATCCAGATCTACTTACCATGAGATTTGCCTCTTTAATAACTTCTAGCTCCTCACTATAAGACATAGAATGAAATGCCAGTAACTGAAGAGGAGCATGTGTTTATTGATATCTCAGCAAGCTTTGTGTTGAGTTCCAAGCCTAAAGATTATAAGTATTTGACCCAAACTGCTACAATCTCACCTGAAAATTCATTTTGCCAATATATTATACAACTGGTTTATATCTGAGGGCAGAGATGGAGTTCTTAATCTGTGTGACTTTGTCCGTGTGTCTTTTTGCCTTTTTGAGCAAATATATGCCTGTCTGTTCAACTCATATATTTTTATGTAGAGACTGACATGTTTTTCTGTGTTAATACAACAACATATTATTTATTGTCACTGCAAAAGCATACATTTTGAGGAAATATGTAGATCTAAAAATTGTTTCTACTAAGGAAGAAAAATATCTGAAAAAGTAGCTGGTGAGATTTGAACACCCTGATATTTAATTAATTCCAATATCACAACTTTTGCAGCTTGAAGCCCACAGTAGTGCATGAAGAACTATTTGTTATTTTAAATATGTATCTGCAGGCTCTTGTACATTTTCAATGAATATTCCCATCCACAGCTCACAAAAGCAAGTAATACATATGATCTGCAGTCAAACATCAAACCAAGTTAAATGCTTGACATTGCATTCACTACAAGGCAAGTAAATCATTTTGATGTAAGTGCACACAAAACCTTCCCTAACTTAGGAAGGTTAAAATCACATAATTTTACCTCAAATATCTGGCAGTAATGTACAGGAAGAACCCTATTTTTTTTTTTTTCCTTTAGAAGTTTAATAATTTATGATAGCAAAAGAGGGCAAAGCAGCTAACTCATCCCCTTTTGACAACCTTTGTCTAATTTCCGTTTGTTTCTTTGGCAGCTAAAACACCTTGAAATTACCTTCTCCAGCATGGAAGAATGATTTTTTTTCCCCTAGCTCTAGCTGTCATAGTGATTAGAATTTTAATTAGTAAAGAGAAGAGGGAGGAAAAACACAGAGAAAGGCGCTTGAAAGATTCACAAGAGCAGAGGAAGACAAAGAGATATCAGAGGCAGCTGCGCAGCTTGCTTGTTACAGCAGCATTTGCAGGGCCATGCTCTAGTCTATAGTACTAACACCATCCCTTAGCCTTTTTGCAATGCCAGTCTTCTGGGGTATTAGAAAACATTTTTATCAGTTTATCACTCAGAGAAAAATGACATTCTTAAAGCACTCCAACTAGGAGTGGCTCCACTGTTGGGCTCCTTTTGGTCCTTTGATTTGCTCTACAGGACTCTAAGCTCAGGACTCCTGCCACAAAGACAATATTATCAGCAATACATACTGCTATACATCCAACTATTATGTCAATTAATATTTTAATTACAGATCAACATCTGGGCTTTTTATACAACAAAGGAAGCCCCTTAAAGCTGAAGGGCTGACAGGGAAGAAAAACAGTGGAAAGCTCTCAAAAAAAAAACAAGACCAAATATGTTTTAATTTGGAACAAAAAATGCATTTTAACTGCAAAAATACTGTTTATGGTCATTCAGTAGTCTTTGATCTGCACAGGTTTTTTGCCTTGATGTTGCAGCTGTGATGCCATTGCTTAGCACAGAAGACAGCATGGATTGGGAGCAAAGATCTGTTAAAAGCTAAAGAGGTGAACACTGGATTCATACATATCTGGATCACACCCAAGTGCTGGTGAGACTCAGGTGCATCTTACCCACCTCGGGATCCCCACAGCTATCCCCAGCATCTTCAGCATTTCTGTCCAACTCTCTTACTGGTGCAGAGTCATTGGGATGGTGGCTAGAGTAACCCCCTCACCTCCAGAGACCTGTGAGGTCTCTGCTCCTCACAAGGTCTGTCAGCCCTGCTCCACACTGTTATCACTATCACTATTGTCACTTGCATTATATGAATGCATTTGGCTGACAGCTAAGATCAGCAGCACACTGCACGGCAAGGTACACACACGTACTAAATGTGGGGATGAATATGTGCTATTATCTGTTCAACAGCAGGAGAGCACAGGAGCTGAGTAGCTGAGTGGCAGAATGGGAAATTGAATCCCATTCCAGTGCCTGAACAACAAATTTATTCTTTCTAAACTCACATCCTCTCAACCCAGTCCTTGTACTCAAAGATATTTTAATCAGCTGAGAGGAAAATCATTTTCTGTCTCTACAGGGACTGGTCCTGAATTCCTCACTCACATGAGTGGTTTTCTTCCAGTGAATCCAAGCTTTTAGCAGATAACAACAGAGTAATACGCAGAGCAGATTTAACATATTTAACATAGGATTATCAATCTGTGCCACTGATCTCTCAAAACAAATGTGTGTGTACTCCTATGTCACCAGCTTTTGCAAAGGTTAGTCATTCACAGAATATTCAGTAGGAACTGCTGAGATTTTCTGAACACTTTGACAGCTATTTTAATTCTATTCCACAATCAGCTTTAATTAGTATTCTATATAAAATAAAAGACAAGTTACAAGTCAGCTTCTCACAGAGTATCATAGTCCAATCTCTAGCAAATACTCTACTAGGGTAACAAATTGGCTTGCTGACCTTTTGTCTGGTAACACAGCACATGACATATTTGTAATTTATGGAAATCAATCCATAGAGAATTTTTAGTTTCAAGTAATTATAACTCAGTGCAAGATCTAAATAAAAGTGAAGAAAAGGTCATTAGGAATGTAATAGAACAAAACAGATAAACACAAAATGTCAGGTTCAAAGCACTAATCTTAACTATACAGCTGTAAATACTGGTAAGAAGCCAATAATTGCAGCTAAAATCAATTACCAGCTGTTTTAAAGCACAGCATTGAAAACAGCATTGCAATTGCTACCTTCAGTTCCCAGCTACTAAAACAGCAGACAAGAAACAGAAAACTACAGTTCAGACCCTTAAAAATAACTCACTTTTTTTTTTTCCTTTAATTGCTTTCTTGCTCTGAAATAATCTACATTTTATAGTATGTTTAGTGGCAAGGGAGATTTTGTACACTCATTTTAAAATATCACTGAGGATACCATTTGAGCGTACAGAAACTCTAAAGGAGATAATGGTTGAGATTTGCCTCCAGCTGAGAGCACACAGTGGGCAAAAGAAGAAAGAGGCAATGAAAGACAGAAGAAACTGTTGTTCCACCAATAGTCAGACACCAGCAAACACACCAAGAGATAATATCTTCCTCTTGATGTAACATACATGTATATAGGAGAATCAGAGATGCCTCTTCTGCCGCTTTGAATCTTGAGCTGGACTTACCAATTCTGTAGTGTCGTCACATCTCCACTGGCCCAATTAGACCCAAAGTACCATTTATGGATTCAGCAGACATCTTACCAACTAAATTAAGAGTGTTTTATTCCTGCGGGGGTGGATCTGTTCTGTATTTCTACAATGATGAGGGTTAGAGTTCCAGAAATAAGCAGGCTTTTTATTTCTGCACTTTCAGGTGATCCACTACTACAACAACTTATACTGTGTGCTGCCTTAAAAGCTCATTCCAAACAACTTTGGAGAAAGTGTTGAATTGGAGAGCTCATACAAAATATTCCTGATTTAGCTCTTAAAATGGACTGAATGTGATATAAACCACTCCAGTGACCTAAGAGCTGCTGGTAAGTGGTCACAATCATGCCTCTGTATAAAACTTGCATGTTCAGTGACTGAACACATTGACTTAAAGACAAATCCTCCCCTAGCCCATAAGCATGAACCATTTTGTGTCACAGGAAAGTTACAATCACAAGGCAAATGAACATTAAAGAGGAACAAAGCAAATCTTGTTAGTGCTGGAAACAACAAAGAGTACCAAAGCACTCTATTCAGAAATATGTTTTCACAACATAGATCATAAAGTCATTCTAAGAAACAAAGAATACATGAATAAAAAAAGATCAAAACTACACGTAATAGGAAAACCTATTTAAGTAAATGGGGGCTATATGCTTACTGAATATTGCACAAATGTGGTGTGAGAGCAGAATGAATCAAACACAGTGCTTTAGACACAGAGGATGATTTCATATAGAGTTTAAAAAATGCCTCAGGAGTTTTGTTCTAAAAATAATTCAAATATCCTGCAGAGGGAAATCCCTAGTAAGTATGCCTTCTCAGCATTAGCCAGTGCCTTCCCAAGTTTGATATATTTGCATTTCAGGCAAAGGATGAAAGCATTAGGAGAGGGTTAAAGTTCATTAACCAGAAACAGAAGATATAACCCCAAGAATCAAGTATTACTTCTATCCAGACTTATTTTCAACACCTTGGCAAAGCTATGGAGTAGTCAAGGATAGGAAGTTGAGTAAGGGCTTCTGCATGCATTTACAGAAATAAACAGCAAATGGTTGTGTGACAATTCTGAGAATACACATAGTTCCCCCGGAAATATTCAAACCATAGTGCCCAAAAGAAGATACACCAGGACAAAGAACTGCAACAGCATGTCTGATTTTTGTGACGTCACAGTATTTAATGTATTCCAAACACCTGAAACCAAGTGATTTCAAAACAATCTTTATAAGAGACTTGCGTCATTATAGTTTATATTTTAATATTTTATTTTATATTATTATTAATAATATCACTTGGTATTTTGAAATACATAAACACTTACTTCTGGACCTCACTGTTGTGAAAGATATGCAAAATCAGAAAAGTGTGAATATTCTGAAAGCTCAAGCCTGGAATATGAAGAAAAGAAGACAGAAGGAGAGAGAAAAATAAAAAAAAAAATAATAAAAAAAAAATGAGCCAAATAGAAATGACATTTCCATGTTTCCATGGCTGGATCTTTTTATTTTGCATATGATTTGAAGATGGCAAATATGAACTCATTATTTCGAAAGTACAGAGTAACTTAACAAGAGGAAAGTAAGAAAAAAAAAAAAAGGTTAACAACATGCAAAACTCTTCTGTAGTGGTACTCCAGACTAAGGATTCTTATTCAAAATAGAGAACTGTCCTCATTTTGCACAGATACCTTTTTGGAGGTGTCTCCCTCCCCACTTTTTAGTGGAACATTTTGAGCTCATGTACCCCCTCAGTATCCCTAAGTTTTCTTTTCATTACAGTGATTCATTTGCGCACATTTGGAAAAAGCACTGATAAATACATAGGGGAGGTCTCCCAAAACAGTAACTGAAAACAAGATCATTTCAAAAGAAAATTACTCATCTTTTGGACTTATGCCTCCCTGCACAGATATAACCAGCATAAAACGGCTCAAGTTGAGACCATGAGTTTTGCAAGCCACTTTGCTGCAATACATCTTTACACAGCCTGTCAGAAGATAGGAGACAGATGTTCAGTGTTTTGCACACTAATCTTCAAATAAACCACATGAGTTTTATGAGTGTTTCTCAGTGGGAAAGAAAATAGCCTAGCCAAATAGCCTGAAAACTACAGAGCAATCGGATTTTGGTTTAGAAGCTAAAAGTAGATTCCCCTTTTCATCTGATAGGAGTATCAGATGAAAAAATTCTTCTGGAGAGGCTCTGTCAGTGAGAGCTTTTGCTTCACTTTTCCCCCCACTGCTCCTGCCTCGCATGGGATTGCCTGCAAAAACAGTGCCTGAGGGATCTATATGCAGTTTTCTAAAGCAAACATAACACAAGTGCTGTTCCCAGGTTACACATTTGAGTCCTGTAATACAAAATGTGAAAGAACATCCCCTAATGGCATTCAAATCATGTTCTTGCAATTTTCAAGTGTCAAGTGTTTTCCATTTTGGTTCTTGGGAAAAAAAAAAAAAAAAAGTAAAATAAAAAAAAAAGGCATTCTCAAGGTATTCTCACTTGCTGACTTTGTGCATTGAACAGCTATACATACTCTGTAGTATGACAGCATACAGTGTTTCCCACATCAGAGAAATATCTTTTCTATAGGGCATTGAAATATTATAAGTTCCTATTTTGTGGCTAGATACTGAAACCCTTACTTAGGAAAAAAAAATTACTTACTTAAGTTACTTAATTAGCACACAGAGTTTACACAGGATGAAACCAGAAAGGACTCCTATATGTTCGTAAATTTCATCTACTTAGCTTTGTACAGAGCTCATTAACTTGGTTCTTTTTTTTTTTTTTTTTAGTCTAATTTTATTTGGCCAAACTGTATTTTCTAATAAGTTTTCACGGTACACATGACAACACATGGACAATTTACCAATAAGCCTAAGAAGTAACATCTTCAATGTTAAAAACAAAAACAAAGCAATCAAACAAAAAACACTGAATTGTGTCTTATCCTTTTTTTTTTTTTAATTTAACTAATCAGGCTCTGACTTCCAGACATTATTTTTTCTTATTCTCCTCTCCTCCTCTCTATCAAGTAAAAGAATCCCTCCTAACTTAGTTTCTCCCTTCAACGACAGTACTTATGTTCTACCATCAGGTTACTTAATCTCCTTTTGGATCTCCTTTTGGAGGCTGAGCTCAAAGCCTGACCTCTCTCCAATTGCTTTTTTTTTTTTTTTTTTTTTTTCTTTATTTCTTTCCCCTACATGTTCTTCAATTTTTAAAGAACTTTTTAAAGTATGCAGTCATGCAGTCTAGAATTTTGGACAGTATTATAGGAGCAGTTTCACCTGTGTTACTCACAGATAAAAGGCATTTCTTTACTCTCTGCTTTTCAGTTCCAAGAAAAACACAAACCCTTTTGGAAAATAGTGTTGCATTGGGACACCCATCAGAGAGCCTTACAAAGAAAGATATCCCTGCTTTCTACAGAAATATAGTCTTTCCTCTTGGATGTGTAAAACACTTAGATGTTTTACTGATGTTTGATCCCACAAAATAACACACAGCTTCCATGAGAGGCTATTGTTTCCCCATAGCTAGCAATACGCTTTCAAACCACAGGAACTACATGGGAGAAGTGTAAAACAGAACTTGTAATAGAGATTGCAGAAGACTGCTATGATCTGACAGTAGTTCTGAGAGTAGTAGAAGTGATTAATGCCAGATTATTTGTTAAAAAGCAGTACTTTGAAAGCATGACACTCTGCAAAGACATGTAAAGTAATGAAAGAGAACAATCCAAATTCCTTGAAATTTCTTCTGCAGTCTTCACAGAAACAGACAGAATATTTAGACATATCAGCCTTTTGTATTTGTAAAATATGTAACATAATCAGCTTCTGACATCCTGGTCTATGCCTTGAAGAATTCTATAAGTACTGCATATATATAGTCATTCTTGTAGCAGTGACATCAACAAGAATTCAACAGATTAGTTCTGTGTTATATGGGAGGTTTGTTCCTTTTATGGAGTGGCAGCTGGGATATTGGTTGGGTTGTTCTGGATGCTTCAAATAACACCAGACTCCTGTGCAGAGGTAATGGAAATAAGCTCCCTGCTGTAACCATTGCAAAATAAACATACATAAAATTTATAAAGTGCAATAGACTGTTTTTTTTTCATTGTTTTTGCACTTTCTTCATAGCCAACACATTTTTCAGTGTATCCATGGGAATTACGAAACAGAATCATAGTTAGTACTATGTAGCTGTGTCAAGCAAGATGAAGATCATAGGGACTAGGCAGTGGTTAAGACCAAAGAACTAAACAAATGAAGAGAATGGCCTAAGTTAGAAGAAGCCTAAAATGGAAAAAAGTCACATGATCAGCCCCCAATGCTACCATGGTGTGACACATTAGAGGATGTATAAGTCTTTAAAAGGTAAACTATAACTATACTTGCACTCATTTAATACTAGGACATTTCCAAGGATGAGGGTAGGTTTTCCTATTGAGTAACAAAAAGAGTGATGAATTTTATTATCTCTGAGATCCTCTGCGCTACACAGCAGACTAGGGGTAGAAAAAAAAAATAGTCTCTTTGTTCACTTTATGCTTCTATAGAATAAATTATGATTATAGATTCATATTCTCTGCTAACGTACTTTTTACTTTTTAATAACAGAATGGGATGCAAACTTCTTAGGGAGAGCAGAAGGGTTCCCAGAGTGTTATGAAGCAGCAGACAGCATCACAGAAGCAACTCTGAAGCAGACAGCAACCACTCCACTTCCCCCCAAAAGAGAGGAAGCAGGAACTGTAAGTATTTACATTACCTTTTATCTATTTTGAAGTTCTAGCAGCAGCTCAGTTTCTCCTAAATGGAGACTGTAATCAGTAATTAAATTTCACTCTCATACCCTGGTCTTAGAAGAACCAACCTCCTGCTAATCCAGAATGAAGACAAGTGAACCAAAAATGTAACATGCTTTTAGGAAAATTCAAAAATTGTTAGTCTAAACAGTCAGAGAAAAGCCATTAACCTTTCATTTGAAAATGTGCTGAAAGTGTCTAGTATACAATATGTGTGAAATAAATACATCCTTTGATCTGTTTTGATGCATCATCTTTGAGCTGTCTGTGATGGAAAACATGAAAAGAAAATAAGAGAGCAGCTGCATTCTTTAAAGCAGTCCTGACTGGGGTCATAGGATACTTCACAGATATCTCACTGAAATTAAAACCTATTAATACAGAGATATCTGCAAGGTTCAAGCATGCAAATCTTCTTCAAAATGGCACTGAAAGAAACAAACATTTTTATTTTTTTTTTAATGAAATAGTCTTGCAAGACTCAGTCTCTAACACACTTTGGGCAATGATACATGTATAATCACAGTGACAGCAAATGACTCACTGTTTTTGACGATTCAAAAAAAAAAAAAAAAAAGTACTTTAAGAATTTAAAGTTTAAATCTAAAAAATCTACGTTTGTAACTGTATCAGATGTACCTTACTTCCAGCATTACTCATGTTTTCTATTTGATTATGTCAACATACTGAAAGGTGACCAGAATAAATTTAATAATCACAAACACATGGACACATCCTGTTATACACATCCTCTGTATAAGAACAATGGAAAAATTCAGATTTTATTCACTGAGCTTATTTGCTACTGCTATCTGTTTTGTTGTTCTGATAGATATAGAAAAATGATATGACAAAATCCAAAAACACTATAGTGCATGTAAAGTACTGCATGTTCTACAAGATACCTGAAAAAAAGACAAGACAAATAAGTGACATTCTTAGATTGGTAGAACAACAAACGATGTGTATAAAAGATACTTTGGTTTTTCTCATACACCAGGACACACACACACACACACACACACACACATACAAAGAGAGAGAAGCAGTTTCATTAATGTAGCAGATAGCAGATGCCTTTTTCCTAGAATTGCCACTGCTGGCTAACTTGTGCATGTTCTGAGAAAAGCAAAGTGAATCAAGCTGTCTTCATGATTATAGACATCTGCAAACAAAAAGGACTATCTGGACAGGCAATCCAACTCAACTGAGTAGGTGGGCCATGAGTAATTCTAGTTTATCAAGGCTGGTTTCCTCTCCTCCTTCTCTTTGTAGCACTCCTCCACCTGACTTACTGCTGAAATCATCATTCCCTTCTTGTTCTCCTTCCCACCCTCCCCAGATCTGCAGATGCAACCCCCCCCCTGTTTTTTCTCCTGTTACCATCCACTCACTTCTGTGTCCACAGCTCATAAAATACTCTATACTTTGTTTGTTGTTTTTCTCTTAGTCCCTAAGGGATGAAGTCTGCCTCTCAACCTTGTGGCTAAATCATGGGGACATGTAAATCTCAGGTGCTCACATTTTTTGGAAAGGCACCTGTGCAGTATTGATGATTTGTATTTTAGCCACTGATGGTCTAAGAACCCAACCTCTATGGAGTAGCCTTAAATGAGGATGTGTAGCCTAAGGCTAGAAGTAACACAGGAACTGAGCTATCATTTCATAGAAACAAAAGGACTTGCCAGGCTGAACGTAATGCTATCTTCATTTTCTTTTTGTAGAAAACTTTTTTCTTTTTTTTTCTTTTTCCCCTGAGGCCTAAAGATGGCTGTAATAGCAAATAGGGGAAAATAAAGCAGATTACATCAGATTACCTACTGATCCAGGCATAGGTAAATTAGACAATTTTATAGGCTATAAGGACAGACAATGCAATTTCCAAAAAAGCAGCAAAAGCAGGAAAAAAAGCAGGAAAAGCTATAAATCAGCTCTGATGCTGGTTATTATTCAAACCATAATCCTGCTATTTAGCCCCCTCAGAACAGTACTCACAGTACAACATGTTTTAAAGCCTAAACTTGTCTCACTTATCTCACACCTCTGAATCTGGCACAGAATAGGCAACTCTTGGTAAAAGAATGGAAAAATAAAGCCAACATAAAAGTGCTTAACCGAATTCTTGGGACAATGTAGTGCGAACAGGTGTGATGATGTGCTAAACAGCATGTGGCAAAAATGCCTACGCTTGCTAATGAGATGACAGTTACTTGTTATGCAAACTGTCCTAGTAAAATCATCTTTGCCTAGTACCTATGCCCTTGGGCTCATATCCAATCAACCTGAGAGCTGCAACATGTCATTCAAAATGACATTCATCAGTATGGAAAACTATACGAGATCTATATGCATAGAAAACACCAACACTCGCTACCATTAAGGTAAATGAGAGTCTTCATCAGAGTAAATCTGGAACACGCAAGCTTCCCTAGGCAAAAAAAGAGTGAATGCTCATGAGAATTGTAAGCTCCACTAGTGGGAAATATAAACTAATTAAAATGAAATCTCCTTTCAATGTGTTTCTGTAGTTTGAAATAACACTGATCCTTTCCAATGAAGGAGTGTTAAAAAATTTACATATTAAATTGTGATGTACTAAAATCAAAATGGAACAATATGGGCATTGTCTGTAATTTTTCTCCAAGAACAGAGCCTTCCTGTTTATTTTATTTTTTGTAGAGAGAAAGAAAAGGAGGTAGGGAAGTAAAAGTAATCATCCTATAATTGTTCCTAATGATATTTTTTTCTCCCAGAGGATATGTGTTTTGCATCTTAAAGAAACAAGAAAGAAAATAAAATTTATGGATATGTATATATAATCTGTATAATATATATATATATAAGGAGTAGATTTTGTTTTGTAATTATATATTTTAAAATATTTTATATTATTTTGTAATAATATATATATTATGTATTTATTTATATATATATAAACACACAAATTGAAACCATTGAAATCAGTGAAGGAAGGAGGATGATACATTAACCCTTAGAAAACCAGAGTGCAAGTTGAAGAATGATGGATTGTTTCTGTGTTTGATCAACTCAGTAAAGTCAATACACAATGTGAGTTAATTGGTTATTTTAAAAAAATGCAAAGAGTTTCCAACAATTCCAATAATAGTTTCCAATAATGATGATTATGATGATGATGATAATAATTATTATTATCACTGCAACAAATTTAAAATATATTTATGCTCTTTCTACATTCTCCTACTCTGAATCAACACATAGAAGGTATATTGTATTGTAAGCACACCTTAAATGACATCAATTTTTTAAGCTCATTTTCTGTCTTTTATTATTTTCTCCAGATTTTACTTTTGGAGAGAGGATAAGAGTGGGACAAATCATACACACTAAATAAATCACAGAGTACAATCACACACAGTATACCTGAAATCTGAATATTTGAAGAAAAAGAAACTTCTGACAAGTTTCTTGCTGTAACAACATCATCCACAGCATGGAAGGATGGTAATTTATAGTAAGTGTTCATAGCAATAATATACAAAAATATAATGTCTGCTGAATCAAAAATATTTTCCCTTACCTTTTAGCCAACAGATGAGTATTACTGACACATTTTGAAAGTTGGATAGATTCAAATAATTATGGGAAAAGGACAAATAGGACAGTATACTTCCTCTCCCCTTTTTCCCCCCTCCCCCCCCCCCCAAAAAAAAAAGACATTTTTCTTCTACCTGAGCCTTTTAAAATTCCTTCAGCTCTTCTTAAAACAATTATATATTATTTCAGCAAACATCTACCAATAATATTAATGGCACACAGCAATATATAAATACCAAAGTATTAACAGCAAACCATGTTTCCCATGCTGTTTTAACAGTTCCAACACAATTATTGGAACCATGTAGTTTTCTTAGTATTCATTGTTTTCTGTGACAACTCTTTGTTTCCTAAATTATAAGGTTTAGATATCCCATAGAACGGGAATTATTTACAGTAGGTAAATAACTACAGTTAGTTTTAAAGGAGGGAAGTATTTAAATACATGCACAGACTGAGAATAATAATAAAATCATATCTTTCTGACCTCAAGTTGACCTATATGTGTGTGCTGACACTATAATTATGATAAACATCATTATAGAATAAGGAAAGCTTCCTGTGGCTGTGATGTTTGAGCAGATATCAGTTGGGTATATGCTTTCTACAACTAAAAAAGAAAATATAACATTATAGTATGTCTTTAGAATCAATGTTTTTATTATTCATAACATGTAAAGAGCTAAGATGAACCTGTTGTGTAATAAATTTAGTGGCCTGTCACTTAATGCAATGTGATTTCACAATATTGTTAATGTGTACAAAACATTCAAGTGTGGAGTATTGGCACATAAGGAATTTATGATAAGTTTAAGATAGGGATGAATCTAGGCTAAGTCTTGAGATTGCTTATCTGAGGTCAGGAAAATCAATATTGTTCAAAATGTGTCTGTGACACAGACATCAAAATGAGAAACCTTCTGAAGTAGAGGATGTAATTGTGTATTTATCTTTTGTTGTTGTCCTTATTGTTGTTGTTTTAACAGACACACTCTATGAAATCGAAGGCATCTGAAACAAATGTATGAAACATTTCAATTTTTTCCAATAAGTACACATGAGAAAAAAATGTTCTATAGTAACTATTTAAAAATAATTTAATTTTCAGTGTACGTTAAATTTCTAAACATTATGTTTTAGCCATTAAATAACAGTAGAAATATAAATGTGAGCCAAATACAGATTTCTACCCCAAACCCACAAAATATAAAGAAAAATGAGACGTCTTTTCTCCAGGCTAAACAACCCCAGGTCCCTCAACCACTCATCTTCCAGCCTGTAGCTCTGCTTGGGGTTGTTGCGCCCCAGGTGCAGGACCCAGCACTTGGCCTTGTTGAACTTCATGCAGTTGGCCTCAGCCCATCGGTGCAGCCTATCCAGATCCTCCTGCAGAGCCTTTCTACCCTCAAGCAGATCAACACATGCACCTAACTTGGTGTCATCTGCAAACTTACTGAGGGTGCCCTCGATCCCCTTGTCCAGAGTATCGATAAAGATATTGAAGAGAACTGGCCCTAATACTGAGCCCTGGGGGACACCACTAGTGACCAGCCTTCAAATCAGTTCAACTCCATTCACCACAACTCTTTGGGCCCAGTTACACAGCAAGGAGAATGCTGTGGGAAACAATGTCAAAAGCCTTATTGTAGTCAAGGTAGGCCACATCCACAGCCTTTCTCTCGTCCACTAAGCATATCACTTTGTCATAGAAGACATAGTGAGAGAAAAAGAAAAAAAAAAGGAATGCAGTCAGTGAGACCAGCTGCAAGACTATCTAACACTAATAAAACCTCTGTCCTATATGTAAAGTTTCAAGAGATACTTTAATACCTTATGACTTTCAAATTTCTACCTTTGTTGGGTCCTTAGGTCTGTTGCAGTTCATAAAATCAGTATATGTTCCAAGTATTTTCCTAATAATATGTCAGAGGGGAATGAAGCTTTGGAAACTTGGAATATTCCATAAGAAAAAAAAATAAAAAATGATTTAATGTCTTCCCATGATGTGTGAAAGTTGTACAAGAACAGGTGTTGTTATGAAAAACTCAGATATTATGGTTTTCATTCAGCTTTATGAACTATTCAAAATCTGGAAGTTAAATAATATCAGAAATATCTTTGGCACATAATGAAACATGAAAAAGAGTAAACATTAATCCCACATCTGAAAGAAATATCAGGAAGAGTAACAACTTAAATGGGAATAACTAGTTTAAAGTCAGACAACATTCCTATGGTTTTATAGGTTACACATTCAATTCAAACCACAATTTATTTTTTTTTTTTGAGTCTTGAGAGTCTCAAGTTCAATTGAGAAACTGTTTCTCTTCAAAATGATCCTTAAAATAAGTCCACAAGAAATCTTTAAGATTGATTAGGAAAATAACCACGTAAGTAGTCCCTTCATTATCATATAATTCTGGAAAGGTCTCTAGTGACTAACTTCAGTTTCCATTCTTATTGGCTTTTTTTATTTTATTAATTTTAATGGTTATTCTTAATTTTCATTTAAAATTCAATGTCCTTAAGAATCACACTGGATTGCTTTATTTGTCTGCAGTGAAGTCATGTTGGTTACTGTATATATATGTGTTAATATAAGCAAGAGTAGTTCATTTTATTTAAGTAAAATATACATCAAATATACATAAAATTAGTAGGACATTTTCAGACAAAGATTATACTATATCTGTTTCTTGCTTGTTCTGGTAAATGCTTTAAAATCGTATGTCATGATTAAACTCAAAGACAAGAGGAACTTTTAACTCCATGTATTGAAAATCTATTTTTCATGCATGCAGTATATTCCCCTGACTACTAATTATGATTTAGGAAGTTCAAGTGGTGAATATGTGCATATCATTCCTTCTGCCAAAAGCACTCTGGTAAATCTTTGTTCTTTTGACCTGAAACCATTGACTCAATCCAGGGAAGTCTGTAGAAGGTTATTAGGCTGGAAACATACTGTAAAGCTTGTAAGTGCTTTTAAGCAGTATTGCATGTCTTGCCTCAACATTCTTAAAAATATCTTGCAGTACAATATACCATATAGTATCAAATTTACAATGCACAATTATGGAATAAAATCATAATAAAGTGGATTTAGATGTTTTCTGTAGTTTCAATCACTGAGAAGAAACTTGTACTTGAAGTATCTTTTGGTAATGTGACTTGGGTTACTGCATTTGGAATTTCATGCTGGCTTCAAAATGACAAAATTTTTTGCAGAACTATTTTCAAGTCAGTTCACAATTGTGAACTGACTTGCACTAAGTCCTCTTTCATGACTCATTTTTTTTAAGTATACTTCCTTTTGATTCTTTACATATAAGGCTTGGAGACTGAGTCCTACCATGTTTGGTTTCTCTGTTTTGTTTTGTTGTTTTGTCTTTTTTCTGTTTTGTGTGTGTGTGTGTTTTCATTTGTATGTGAGTATATTCACTAACAAAGCAACAGAAGAATATTTGTCAAATAGGAGAATATTGTTTTTATGAACGTTTAACAGAGGTATCACACATGATGGATGTTTTAAAAGACATCTGTTCTCACAGAGCTCAGTTGTCAGTTCACACAAAGATAGTGCTACCTTTTCAAAGAGCACGTGGTAAAATTTTAACACTAAGTTGGATCCCCTCAAATGCCAAAAGAGTAAGTAGCCATGTGTAGTAGACATTGACAAGTTTCCATGAGATTTCCTAAAATAACCTACGTACAAACTTGTATCTTCTTTTTGAAAATCATTTGGAAGAATGATTCTAGCTGAACTTGAGTCAGATAGAAAATTAACAACTTCTAAGACAGAAAAATCCAGAAATAACCTCACTTGTGAGCTTTTGACTTGATTCTTTGGTGTATACATACATGTATATGACAAGAAACAGATGTAATCTTGGGGATGAATAACTTTCTGTAAATGCATTGTAGGCTATCTGAAAGCATGGACTGCTCTTGGTGAGCAGTTTTCATCTCTGTCTTACCTGACAAAAAAAAAAAAAAAAAGTAGGGTGGCTCCACAGTTTGAGTGTTGCACTGTTTTGTGTTTTTTTTTTTTTTGTTTGTTTGGTTGGTTGGTTGGTTGGTTTGTTTTCCAATCTGAAAGAAAAATTTTTCTTTCATTAGGCTCTGAAATGGAAGAAGCATTTCATTTTAGTTAAACAAAATACTCAAAACAAGTTTCCATATAAAAACATTATAGAATTAGCTGAATTGTGAATCAGCCTGAAGTGTGAATAAGCACTGAATGGAGAGTTATCTGTTCAAAACATGACCATGCTGAAGATCTACAATGAAGACGAAATGCAACAAAGTTCTACTACAAGGTCAAAAGTGTAAGGAGAGTGTAGAAACTGTAATTTGAGGTTGGTTTTGGAGTAAAAGCAGTTTGGATTTAAATGCTGAATGAACACCATTAACTTCTGGTTTTCTTATTTGTTCAAGAAACAGGATTCTGTACATTTTTTGATTTAAATAACCTTGTCTGCAAATGCAGAATTCCTAGTTCCCTCATTATTTTTTCCTCCCAACAAAAATGTCCAAAAATGTTACTTGAAATTTTGGATAACTTATCAAGTTAAAGAGTACTTTCAAGGCACATCCTGGCAATGTGTGTGTTCTGAATTATGTTGTCAAGAAAAAAACACTTCTGAGAGCAATGAGCTCAAAGGTCAAGCGACATAAATGCTAATTTAACCCAAAAATGGTAGAGTGACTTTTCTCATGCAAGTGTAATTTAAGAGAGTTGAAAGAGCTGCTCAATCCTTTCTCATTTTGTAAGCTGTCTTCTCTGTATCCCTAAAGATCCTTCTCAAAAAATAAAAAATCCTTTAGATAATTCCAGACTAGCACACCAAAACCAACTAGCAAATCTGAAAATACAACTTATTTAAACGTGGAAAAAAGTCACATTAAAGTTGATAAAAAGGGTGTTCTTGTAAAAACATTTCTTGACCAGATCTAATAGTATTTATGCTATCATTGTTGCACCTTCATGTATAAATTTAATTAGTACATCTGTCACTACACACTGCTATCTGCTAGTTTAATTAAACTTTGCCTTTGAATATGGCACTCTTCTTCTAAGGTTTAGAGGGAATAGGATAGAATCTCTCACCCTTGACACAATGGAATGTTGGGGAGCTTCACTCTATTTTGTTATGATTGGACTACATCTTTTACTCTAAACCTCTGGATGATATAATGTGATAAAATAAAATAAAATAAAATAAAATAAAATAAAATAAAATAAAATAAAATAAAATAAAATAAAATAAAATAAAATAAAATAAAATAAAATAAAATAAAATAAAATAAAATAAAATAAAATAAAATAAAATAAAAAATAAAATAGTACAGAACCATGTATGTTTTCATTATAACATTATGTAAAACAAAAACAAAAGTGTTCTGCCTTTTTGTCACATCATTCAAAATAAACCATGTCTTTGACCTGCCATAAATTGTGTGAAATGCAATCATCACAGACTATGTATATCACATGTAATAAATAAATAAATAAATAAATAAAAACTGATTTTCTTACTTTGTGATGGATTGTGATGTATCTGGGGTTATAGTGAGTTCTCACAATGTTTTTAGAAAACCCAGACAGATGGTGAACCATTGTGAAAAGAGTTGCTCTGTGCAGATAACAGGCTGAGTGGAAACAGGATCCTGCCAAGGCAGGAAAAGCAAAAGCAAATGGACTTAACCAACTTTGTTAAAGCATGGATTAGCTCTCTATTGCTAATTTTGAGCAATTTGCGAGGGAGGGAGGCAGGGAGGAAGGGAGGAAGGGAGGAAGGAAGGGAGGAAGGAAGGTGAACAAAAAAAAAATAGGGGGGAAATAAGAAGAAATATGTATTTTTCTGATGCTCTGTTTTTAAAAGGATGAGCAAATAAAAGATGGATCTAGTGCCCAGAGACTATGAATGACTGGATGACCTCTGCATCCCTGCTTCTAGACTGAAGATGTGCTTTTTTTCCATTTTAAAAGATGAAGAACAATTCTAAATAAACCTGACTGGAAGCAGGCTCTCTTCAAAATTCCAGTGCACCCTAGGTATACTTTTAGAAAAAAATCCATATGACTGCACCCTGTAGTTTCACACAATTTGTAGTCCAATCATCTTACTTGTATGCATTATATTATGTCTTAAAAATATTGTAACTATTATAGTACATCATTACTAGATAGATAAAGTTTCTTGCAGATTTCTGAAACTATGCACATTTCTGGTGTCACAGATGCAGCTGCACATCCTTATATTATATGATATGGGAATCCTTGTATATGTACAATAAGGGTAAAGTAAACTCATCCATCACTAGAAACTAATAGTACCAAGTGGAAATAAATGTACCAAGACCCCTGAAATAGTTATATTGTTTAAGGCTAGAACATTTCTTATCCTTTTTGTCATTTAAGAAAAAAAAAAAAAAAAAGGGAGGGGGAGAACAAAAGAAGAACAGCAAAAGGAGAAGAATGAGAATGAGAATGAGAAGGAGAAGGAGAAGGAGAAGGAGAAGGAGAAGGAGAAGGAGAAGGAGAAGGAGAAGGAGAAGGAGAAGGAGAAGGAGAAGGAGAAGGAGAAGGAGAAGGAGAAGGAGAAGAAGAAGGAGAAGGAGAAGGAGAAGGAGAAGGAGAAGGAGAAGGAGAAGGAGAAGGAGAAGGAGAAGGAGAAGGAGAAGGAGAAGGAGAAGGAGAAGGAGAAGGAGAAGGAGAAGGAGAAGGAGAAGGAGAAGGAGGAGAAGCAGCCAAATAGAGAAACAAGTTTAAGGCAACAAAAGTCTTTTCAGCATATTAATTCAGTGTAGCATTTGATATGTAGGAAGCTAAACATTTCAAAATTATTTTCTGTCAGCTCAAAACATCCTCCACATCTTTCCCTTAGAGATCCAATGAACCAGTTTTGTGCTTTTGGTTGTTCTTGCAATTCACTTGAGAGGATCTAATTTTAATTGTTTAAATTATAAGCTGAAGAATTAAGTTGAAAACTACTGTGCTTTAGTCATCTGCCATTGATGGATATGGCTCATAAGAGTTTGTCACCCTGTGGAAAGTCCTCAATTAGCACCATGAATGTGCTGATGAACTAACCAATCAGTCTTTCACACATCTTTAAAACCCATAGCAATAATATTAATAGAAATTAATTGTTGAAAGGTAACTACAGCAAAACTCAACAGTCCCCACAAGATATATGCTTCTAAATAAATAAATAAATAACATCAGAAACAGGGAAAAGTACTGTAATTACCTTAAAATATAATTAATTTAAAATACAAACGTAATAGTAGTAAATGCATTCAAACATTTATACAGAATCTAGCAAGTCATATGATAACTCGATTCTGAATATTAAAAGTAGTAATGAGTCCTTCCTCACTTCTAAATGTAAAACTTGTTGGAGGGGAGGGAAGGGAGGGGAAACTGTCTCTTACTTCATTAAAGATCTTGCAGTTTTTTAGCTTTTTCAAGGGTCCCACTCAAATTTTCCATGTCACTTATCACTCCCAGATTGATTTTTGGCTACCCAAAAAGTCTTCAAACATTTTTTCTTTCCCCAGTTATCTACAGGAATGCTAAGGGAAAGATGACTATGATTTAAAAACACAAAATGTCTCGTAGTGACTATATAATCTAAGAGAAATGTTTTCATCTTCTTTTTTCTTAACCAAAATTGACCACTATTTGTGTGTGTATATGTGTCCAAGAAACTTCCTCAGATATTTTCTTGAAAATCTAACAAATTTGTCCAAATTAGAGGTGTCTGAAAAATTGAAATATATTTGTGTTCAGCAGCAGCTTCTTAGGACTTAGCAGAGATATTTCCCTTTGAACAGCACTTTCCTGGCATTTTCTACAATAAAGATGACAAATACAAACCTATTTTTCTGTGCTGTATGGGATAAGCTTTAACTCAGCTGTCTCCATTTTGTTCCTGTTACTTCCTATCCTCTAAAGCCCTCAGGCTCGTAGCATTTACTTAATTAATTCAGCAAATAACTCTGTATTATCATAATTATGTATTTCATATATACAATACAATTAATTTAAATTTAAAACAACATTATCTAGATTGCACTTCAGATATTCAATAAATATACAAATGGTTAAAATAATCTAAATAAGATTAACTGTTTAAATGAATGAGAAAGGCACATACTACACAAAGAAAACATTTTAGTCAATAGATCCATTAACACATTAAACTCTCCATCATGATTTACGTACCAATGTGTCTGCATGAGCACATCAAAAATAATGGAATTTAATGGGGAAATTAGAGTCAATAAAATGATTTTGCATTAATAAGTTATTTGTCAATGCCATAAATTAATATGAAATTTACATACATAAGGCTGTCCATTTCAACACAGAACAGTAATTTGATGTAACTGTTGAGAGTAAGGTGACAGATAGTGTCAGAAGCAAAGTGTAACTAGCTAAACACAATGGCCTCAAAGCCACATTTGCACTTAACAATTTTCAGCTATTTGCTACCATCAGAGAATGAGGCACAGAACTATATGAGAGATTCAGAAAGCAGATGAATGAGTACAGAGAGCCTGTGGAGGCATGGAAAAGGCCTTCTGGCTACATAACAGTTCTAAACCATGTCAGTTCTCCCTGATCAAGACTGTAGAAATCAATGTCAGAATTCAGCTGCAATTTTTTCAGGGGCAGGGGACCAAAACAACCATGGAAGAGGTTGAGGACAGCTTCCAGGGAATAAGAAAGCTCTTAAAATGCACACTGAAAAAAGCTTGAGGAATCCAATTACCTGTCAGCACCTGCCCTGGAGAGTGCTCTCCTTTGCCTCCAGGCAAAGGAGAAGAGAGGTTCTGAGTCAATCCATTGCTCTGGGAATGCTAGAGCACAATCATAGAATCATAGAATCGGTTGGGTTGGAAGGGACCTCAAAGATCTCTTAGTTCCAACCCCCATGCCATAGGTGTTGGAACCCACCCCAGCAGATCAGGTTACTCAGGCCCTCATCTAACCTAGTATTGAACACCTCCAGCAATTGGGCATCCACAACCTTTCTGGACAACCCCATTCTGTGCCTCACCACCCTCTGAGGGAATAATTTCCTCCTAACCTCGAATCTAAATCTCCTCTCTTTTAGTTTAAAACCATTCCTCTCATCCTTTCAATATCTGATTGAGCAAAGAGCTCTCCATCTTTTTTATAAGTCCCTTTAAGTACTGAAAGGTCACAGTGAGGTCACCCTGGAGCCTTCTCTTTTGCAGGCTGAACAGACCCAGACCTCTCAGCCTTTCTATGTAGGAGAGGTGCTCCAGCCCCTTGACCATCTTTGTGGCCCTCCTCTGGATCCACTATAATAGATAAACATCTTTCTTGTGCTGAGGGTTCCAGAACTGGACGCAGTACACCAAGTGGGGCCTCACAACAGCAGAGTAGAAGTGGACCTGCTGGCCACCCTTCTGTTGATGCAGTCCAGGATGCCGTTGGCCTTCTGGGCTGCAAACACACCCTGCTGGCTCATGTCGAGCGTTTCATCCACCTGAACCCCTAGGTCCTTCTCTGCAGGGATGTTTAATGGTTCACCCAAAATAATTTAATGAAAAACTTAAAATGGGAGTACCTTCTACTCTCTCAAGGAAGAGTTGCTAGAAGGATATGGCTGATACCAACTATTTTTCTGCTTTGTTTGCAACAAGCACAGTGTTACTGCAATCAGTGAAGTCTTTGTCAGTCTTCTCAAATTCTTTGTCTGGTCAAGCCTTGTGCTTCAAGTGTTTCAAAGGAAATACATGGTATATATAGAAGGTTGTTGAACCTGAAGTGGTACAAAGATCTGAAGAGGTGATGTTTTGGTTTCCGGGGGAGGGGAGGATTACAACAGATCATGGTGATCAGAGGCCCCAAGTAGCTTTAGAAAGAACTGCTGAATAAGCAGTAAGAGACAGAAAACCTAAAATAGAGTGAAACAGGAGTATAGCTTAGTTAGAGATAAATATCTGTTAACCCAGGTCACTGCTGACATATCTACTGTACCAGTAGATGAGGGACACAGAGTTTACAGGTAGAAGACCAGAAGAAACACACACACATACACACACGCATATGTATGTATATAATTGCCGGAAGGCAGACAGGAAGAAAAATGTTAACAGGGACACTAATACACACATTTTTGTGTGTATCTTTACTTATTATTAAACTTTTTACACACTTTAAAAATATATATATATTTTGTATTTTAAGGTTTATGGCTTTAACTAGCCAAAAAGAAATCACAAGGGAACAAGAATCAAAGGAAAAGATCATTCCTCTTTGGTCATAGAGTCAAAAGGACACAGATTTAACTTTCACATCAAGAACTAAATATAGGACAAAAAATAGACTGGATGAAAAGACCAGAGGATATACAGAAGAAAAAGCTGAAAGTTAAAATCAGGCTGTATACAAATGGGAAACAACTTCAGCATTTCCATTTACAACAGTTACCATAGAATCATAGAATCATAGAATATCCTGAGTTGGAAGGGACCCTTAAGGATCATCAAGTCCAACTCTTGACACCGCACAGGTCTACCCAAAAGTTCAGACCATGTCACTAAGTGCACAGTCCAATCTCTTCTTAAATTCAGACAGGCTCGGTGCAGTGACCACTATACTTAACTTCCATCTCATGTTTATGTAGAAGCATTGCACCACTTCCAGTTGCAATGAAAAGCTCATTTCTTTGTAGCATAATATCTGGTATTTTGGACCACACTTAACTCCAATCACCCTCTTTAGAGATCCTTAACAGTTTGATATTTGGAAGAATATCAGTATCAATATATTTTCTATTCCTGATGACTTTTAAAGTATATTAATTAAATATTTATCTAACCTAGTATTTATATTGCACTACTTTTCATTCATTTCTGGTACTCAATGGTTAATAGTTAAGTGAAGCTGTTTCAAATTTTTCTTTTTCCTGAAAACTTTAGACCTGTCTTGGCTTGTTCATGATAAGGGGATTGAGGTAGGACTTAACCAGAAAAAAAGGGAAAGTCTAGAGTCAGTAGTTGCATTCTATTTATAAAATATATGTTAAGTGTATAAGTGCTCCCTGGTAACAGGAAGAAATCTGCTTGCCTGACCTTTGACAAGAAGTCAGAACAGGTGAAACACCGATCTTGAACTCCATGCAACTATGAAACTGTGCAACCGTGTCATGATACAATGGAGACTTAAGCATATCTTCTCAAGAGGAAAAACTTGTTTGTCTTTCTCATTCCACCAATAAACATACCTGCTCAGATAAATAAAATCAGCAATTTTTGTTCTGCATTGCAACTATTAAAACCTGAGTGAAAAGAATCAGGATTAACACTGAGATTTCTAGTACATGGCAGGGGGGTTGGAACTAGACTGTCTTTAAGGTCCCTTCCAAACCAAGCTGTTCTATGATTCTGTAATTAAACTCGTATTTAATCAGTTTCATCAGTCATTGATCTGAAACGTTTTAATATATATATATTATTTTTTTTTTTTAGTACTTGTTATTATTATAGTAAATGCCAAGTGAAATTGTGGCTGTTATCTTATACTAAAGCATACATACCATGAGGAACTTATAACTGAAACTGGAAAAAGTGTAAGAGAAGAGTAGCAACATTGTGAAAAAGGCTTAAATTATACAGGCCTAAATTACAGAGCTAGTCAGGGTCAGAAGAAGGACTAAAGCCATTAATATTTACCTAAAGTGATGACTTTAGTGAGTATTGCCTGTTCATCCTTGCTTTTGAGAAAATTTATTATCTGTGCAATATGTTACATAGATACACAGAGTAACATACAGTTGTATATACATAAACATATATTTCTTTGACTGTCTTGTGTATTTCTTCTACAAGTTCCCTGTTGTAAGCAGGAAAGTTAAATACACCACTCTCACACAAAAGGAACAAAAACCAGACCACAGTTTGTACATATTTTTTAACCTACTGAATAGAACAATAAAACACTATCATACCTTTACCTTTCACATACTTGACACATATTATACATGATGCTTTATATACTGCATGGTATCTTTTCAACAAGGCAAGTACAAAAATAGATTTATGATTAGTATCACAAATCCTTTATCATTTGTGATCAAATGTGTGTGGCATAAGAATTTGGTTTGTTCTATTACCAAGGGTAAAATAAATTGTTGGTAAAATAGGTAATTGTTCAATAATGGTCTAGTCATTGAGAAAAGGTAATGAATCTGCAGATTTACATTTGTTCTTCATATAAGAGTAATACTCTAGAAATGATGAAGGGTGATGAAAGCTATTTATTCTTTTCTTGTTAGGCAATAAAGCTGTGGAACATCCATTTAAATTTAGAGTTTCAAATCAATATTTTGATATATCTTCAAGATAAAGCATTCTTTGGATAGTAATACAAATTAAGGTCAACATTAACAGGCATATTTACAGATAGTGATTCAGTGCTGTGACTACTGCAGTATGATTAATGAGATAAGTAATGTTGCTAGAATATCAGGTTGATATCACTTACAAATATTGATCTCATTTTCACATCTGTTTCAACAGTTCACATTAATACAAAGAAGGTAAAATTAACACAATCTTAAACTTCAATGATACAGTTAATTTTATGAGATGTGCTACCGCAACATTTTATTACTTAATGTTGAAGCAGTTTAAAATTAAACAAACAAAAAAAAAGGAAACATGGAACGTCTCCAAGGAACTGTATTTTATTTTTTTAATTAGATTATTTCTTTTTTCTTCTTTTTCTTTTTTATTTTATTGTTTAAATTTGTTACTCAAAAAGAAAACAAAGGTTTGAAAAATTAACCATACTGAAAATCCTAAGCAACATTTTGAAATAAGGTACAGAATAAGTTTCACCCCAGGAAGGGAGGAAAGAGGGGTATCCTGAGTTTGTATTAAATCTTATACATTAAATATAAATTGGGTTAAAATCATCATATCAAATGGATTGTGATAATATGGATATTTATGAACATATATAACTTATAAAATTTGTAATTGTAAACAGAAATAAAGAATTAGCTATTTAGGAGAGCTTTAATGAGTTTTCTGTGGGCCTATCCCAAGCACAGGGTCAGTGAGTGGTGGTGGTAATCTCCCCAGGATAAAATTTAACAGCAGTATTTTTCAGTCTAGCAGTAGCAAAGTACTTGGCCTGAGTTCAGTCCTAGCAGGAGTGAAGACAGTATTTTGTGGTCTGAAATGAAGGAAAAGCTTTTAAGCTGAGAGGAAATGGAGAGCCTTTTAAAGGAGCCATCAAAAATCAATTGGGTTACTCCACATCTCTCATGACTACCACAAAATTCATGACATTTTCTCCCACTGTGATTACGTGTTGATAATGACAGCAAAAGAAAGAAGAGATAGACATAGAGACATAGAAAACAGAAGTTGAAAATGTCATGAAGTAGTCTTCAGTAGTTCTTGAGACAATGCTACTAGTATTAAGAAATCTTCTACCGCATAAAAATTATTTACTATAATTTCAAACATGGTAAATAAGAATATGAGTATTTCTTCACGGTGATATATTTCCTCCATTTACAAACCAATGATTTATTTATTTACTTATTTTGTCTGGAAGTATAACCAGGAAAAGGAATTAGTTATTTGGGACAGCTTTAATGAGTTAAATATAAGTAGGTTTTGTCTAGATTTCTGTCTGATTGGTTTCAAACGGTATTTCAAATTCACATAACCATGGGGTTTACACCTGTCTTGATTTACCAGTGTTTCTAATGGCAGGACAGGGCTTTCTCGCATTCAGTATGTAAGCAGAAGTCCCAGTGAAGCCATGAAAGGCTTTTCTTCATAAAAGTGGCAAGGAGCCAGGTGCCTAACCAAATCCAGGACTAAATCCACATATTGTATCTATTATTCTTGACTGCAGAATCACTGGAGGAGAAAATGAGGAAACTACACTCACTTTGTAGAACTATTACATGAAACTTTAAAAAAATATTAAAATCTATATGTGTTTTGAAGACTGCAATTACAGGGAATTCAAATTCTACCTAGTTCTATGTCTTTTCATATATAAAAATAAATAAATAAATAAAAATCTATTTTTTTGCAAATGTTGTGTTTATAGCACCAAGTAAACAGCACCAAGTGTTAAATGTGCTGGAAAAGACCCAAAGCTGAATGGTATCAATGAGCCCTACAGGACATTCCATTTACACTTAAAGTAAACATAAATTGATTGATGCTATTAGTCTCTCTTCCAGCAGTGTGCATGCAGGAGAATGTTTATTTTGCATTTTTCATTGAGCAATTATTATCAATGGTTTTTCAAGTTGTGTCCATTTGCTTCCATACTATATAACATACATACATACATACATAACAGTATGTTTGCCAAAATACTCCTGAAATCATGACACTGTGAAGCCTTTAAGGAGACTCCCTCATAGCTCCAATAGGAAGTATCTCTTTTTACTTTTACAAGAGAGAACAATATTTGTGCTCTTGTATAAATATAAATTCTCTGTTATTTTTATTATTTTAAAAGCACAATATGTGGACACATTTTAGTTACAATCTTTTACTATTCAAGTTTTAGACATGGACTGTGAGTGAAAGCAAGAAAAGCACTTCTTACTCAGGAAAACAAATGACTCCTGTTGTGTAGTCAAACATTTTTCCCTATTTCCCATGTCTTCAGCCCTCAATTCCCAACATATGTAACAGATTAATTTTCACCTTTGAACCTATGTGAAAAAGTACTTTTCATACAACATATTTTTTGTGACTGCAAAAAAAAACAAACTGTGTAACACCAAAATTAGGAAGAATGTTCAGCTCTAAATCTGTTGTTTTCTTTCCTTGGCTCTCTATGGACATACACAAATACCTCAAGTTGAACAAGAAACAATGAGACCTGTTTGACAAAGATCAGGATGATGATAAGTGAATCTTATGAGTATTAAATACATAAACCTGCATTAAAATACAAAGAGATCAGCTACAGCTGGAAAAATAGGATATTTTGGAACCTTTGTCAGGCTTTTAATCACTCTGTGCACAGAGATTTGTTAAAAGTGTATAGAAAGATTTCTGGATCGATCTTTAAGAGCTGAAAATTTCATATGTTATAAATAACTTTTGCAGAGCATCATCTGAGGTCATTTACTAAACACACCTGTGAGTATATGTTTGTCTTTCAGAGGCCAAAAGAGAAAAATAAAAAAAAAAAAAAAAAAAGAGAGTGAAATTTTAAGGTCAGAACATATGTTATAGCATAGTTCATATTTCATTAGTCCAATAGACTGATTCAGCTGAGCAATGCAAATCTGTCTATTTGGTGTATTAGACACCCTACTTTCATCCCACCCTGTTTTCATCCTACATTTAATCTCACCTCCATGAATGAAGAATGTATAAATCTCACATTCAAAAGCAAATGAGCTTTCAGAAAAGCAAATTAGAATTTCTTCCTGTTTTTGGATGACTCTGGAGAAGTTTACGCAGTCTTTCATTCAGAGCAGTTTTCCAACTCATATCTGGTTGTCATGAACCCATTTCACATGGACTTAAATATCCAATTACACTGATAAGACAAAATCCTCCATTTTGACACAGATCCCATTTTGACTCAATAACTTATCAAAGTACTTGTCTATTGCTGAGTTTGACAAGGTAGATCATTCTGTAATATTTAGGACTGTATCATAGCTAACAAAGTTCTGGGAACTGTTCTGGAAAGTTCAGTAACACAAAGATACCATGATGTCCGGTCTTGAACCTCTCAGTACAGGAAAAACACCAGCTAAAGCGGCTGAGTTCTGCACAGGGCCCTGAGGTGTCTGGGGCCAGAGCAGTAGCCCTGTATGAAGAAGCAGGAGGACTAGGAATGGCTCTGTCTGGAAAAAGGACAACACTGCAAAATTTTTTTTATGAACCATGAAAATAATTCTCATGAAGTCCTCTAGATCTTATATGATGAAAGATCACTGGCCATCAGTTGTTACAAACGCAGAGTTTTAAAATATGAACAATCAAATTTTATTGCAAAGTAAAGTAAAGTTTTCTTCTGTGTTGCAGTCTAGGGTTTATGTGATGGCAGATACATTACTTCTTCCTTAGTAAATGGAAAGTATCAGAAGAACTTTTAAGTATATTAAAAAGAGTGTAAAGAGAATTTAGAAAAAGAAGACAAACAAAAACCACAAACACAAAAACACAAATGCACATACACACACACACAAAACAAACAAACAACAAAAGAACAAACACAAAACCAAACAAATAAAGAAAGATCTCTTGGGCTGAACTGGGACAGAGTACACCTCTTATGGGTTCATTAAGGAATTTCTCTTGATTCCAATACAGTTAAGATTAGACTGATGTCTCTGCAAAGGAGATGGCTAGGATCCTATTAGTTAAGACCTTTAAACCTGATATGTGTAATACACCAGTAAGCTGGCATTAACAAATATACACACACACACACATATAGATATATATATATATATAAATAAATTCACTTCTAAAGAAATTTACCAAAATTGCTGATAGGTTCTTTTTTGATTGTTGTTTTGTTTTTGATTTCCATCTGTGCTGCTCATTTCTTGGATCTGAAACAAGAAAAACTGCTCCTGTAAGCAACTTGGGTTCACAAGGTAAGCAACAAATTGACAAATTAATGGAACATTTTAAAGAAAAATAACGGAAAACTAGGATGGACAAAAGAACAATAGTCAGTTTTCATAGAATCCATCAGTATCACAAATGCAACATAACTTTACAGATTTGCAGGACAAATCTGATACTGCTTGCTACCTCCAGTTTGATTTTATTGAAAGAGGCGACTGCAAGATTAACAAAAAACTCTGATGTCTGTAATTCTTAAATTATCAGTCACCACCCTGACATCTATAAGCTTTTGTCTCATGTACTGAATAGTGTTATGACTGATTCTAACAGCTTGCACACATACCACAGAAATCTCTCATAATAAAAGATATTGTATTCACTGCATGTGACTGCGGTAGATCCAATCACAAATCCGTTTATAAATGTCTTCTCTGAGCAGCTGTAAAATTAGGTCAGCAGAGCATTTACCACTGGCTACACCATTCATGTAAATTTCAGCTGCTTCTGCCTGCTACCAGATTTAGACTTCTTCGTTCAGTTGCAACATTTGATATACAAGAGGTTTGGTATTATCATTGCTTAAAATAGCCAACCATAATTAATGGCAGCTTGTCATTAAAATCATAGTTACCGATAGGTAACTTAAAGGTAATGTTTTTAATACACTTAATCAATATTAGGCACATTAAAAAACTGTCAGAATTTTTCCTCACTTCTTTCTTGAAGCAGCAAGCACAGCTTAAAACACCTTTCTCTCCAAACTGCGGAAGCAGTGAATAAAAGATCTCCATGTTTTAAGATTGTGGCTGCAAAAATCAGAATGATAAATACTCACATTATCTGACCATGTTTACAAATGACTCTGATGGTCCTTTTTAACATTGAGAGGCCACCATGTGTTGCAATCACTGTTTGTGAATCTGTCTCCCTGATTAGTCAGTGCTCTCTGTAATAGCCCTGATAGCACTGAACATATGTTTTGGGAAAATGCTGTCAAGCAAAAAGCTACGCTAATCTCATCTATCTTTGTCACCTTCAATGCATATACTTTTTTTTTTTTTTTTTTTTTTTTAGCTTTTTTAGAGGATAATGGTAGATTTGAATCATAATACTTCAAGCATTTCCATACCTGAATAAAATAATCTCTTGAATTTAAAGCAGCTTTAATGGAATCATTAGGAAATGACCGGTCTTGTTGCTCAATTTAAATTCAAGGCATAGACCAGCACAGATAATCATTAGCCATACCTAATTAAACAAGGCACATGTATCTGAGAAACTCAGGAATAAATAAAAATACGGCATTCTTTTCTTTTGGCCACACATACCAATGTAGGTATGCATATTCTGCAGGTGCATATTCAAGCACAATCAGATGCTCTGTTGAAAATTACTATAGTGTGTCAGAAGAAATTCAGTGTTTGCATTTGAACACCGTGTTTTATTTCTATTTTAGTTGCAAATCTCAATAGCCCTTTAGTGATGTAGTTATTGTTTACATATCTATAACCTAGAGATTACATGGAGAGGTAGTGAGCATAGAAACTCATAAGAATGAGTTTTTATTCTTTTTGCACAGCAGTAGAATGTCAGATATTATGTATATTGTATAGAGAGAAATGAGTGGATTTCTTTTTCTCAGAATATTTTCCACTAGTGCCTCCTATAAAACATCTTCACAAATAATACCAAATCTCCTGGATTTATTACATGTAAAAAGGAAAATTATACAGTAATGCATTGCATACACAGGTTCGCTCATGCACATTCAGCTATGTTGTGCAGAATCATCCAGTAAGGTCAACATTCTTCTAAATTAATTACAGCCATTTAGCAGTATCAATAAGTGTAGTAAGCTACCAAGTAGTTGCTCTGTCTGTGCTCTCCTGCATGGAAATGTTACTGTTTTAGATGGCTCTTATGCAGTCCATTTGTGAACACAGTGCTTATACTTTACTGCCCTCTTATTATTCAAGTCATGTTTACTATTCATTAGAGACTGAGCTAAGACCAACAGACCCATACTCAATGCTGATTTTATAATGTAGCTCAAACTGAATGTCAATAATGAATGCATGAGGAAAAAATCTAACTCCTCTTTTCTAGAGCTGCTAAATTCTATATCCAACTAATGTACAGCAGATGTTAAATGTGATTAGAGTGCTTGCTTACTGCTAATGTTTGTCAGTAATGAGAACCTTATGAAAAGTTGAGACAAAGCAAGTATAAGGAATTACTCATCTGTAAATCTCTTACCCCTCCCCCCAGAACCACAGAAATCACATCAGATTGAGTTCCTGCACTGCTTCACAATTGAAGTACAAGGATCTTGAATAGTAATATTATTGTTACAATAACCAAAAAAAGATTTTTTTAATGAGTAAAACTTAAACTGAAAATTCAGGCTAGAATCTGGCCTAAAAGTTTGTAGAAGAACATTTAAAGCTCATTGTCAAACAAATAAAAATATATTTATACCAAATTCTTTATAAGAATTTCAGTAAAACTACTCAAACATTAATATCATAATTGGGACAAAACTTGGTGAAGGCCTTTGCATGAAGCTGTCTCCTGTCAGAGCTCTGCTGAAGCTGACATGCCCTAAGCATAGCCATGGGACTTTCTGGTGTGGAACTGACTCATACTGGTCCAGAGTATAGATATGCCCTTATGGTGTGTACCGCATACTGGAAGTGAGCCTTACATGCAAAGGTTGAGAAGAATTAGTGTTGTTCAGAGCTCTCAGTTCATATAGGAACAGAGAGATAAAGAGAAGATAAAAAGAAGCTTTAAATGAATAATGACTAAGGGAAAACTGAATGTGTGTTCAGAGTTTACTCTGAATTTTGTCCCAGTATATACACAAATCCATGCCTACTTCTGATATGTGTAAAACAAATACATAAACAAACAAACAAATAAAGCCACATAACTCCAGCCACCTACTCCATTGTATAAAACCAAACAAACAAACAACACAACACAAACAAACAAAAAACAACTTTGCATTTTTTTCCCACAGAGGAAGGAAAAGGAAGGCAATTAGTTGGAAATTATGTACAGGCATAGTTATGTGTTTCTGTTTTATCTAGTCCACCATACTGAAAATGAAAAATTCTTTAAATGCAGACAAATCCCTAAACATTGTTAAATGTATATATATATGTATGTATGTATGTAGAAAACTCAAGCAGGAAAATTTGAAATTGTACAACACCATTAAAAGTAGTCTTTAGCCATGTTATATTTTTAGGCATTTTAATACATAAATAAAGTAAGTATCTGTGACCCACAACAAGGCTGCTCAAGGACTGTATAAAATTAAATTTAAACAACCTTACATAGCTTCAGCCAAAGAAACATTCTTTGTACATATTTTTGCTAAAAGACAGAATTTGGCTATTACAGTGATTTCTTCTTCATTAACAAAATGTGTCTGTAATGAATGTTATACACAGTAAACAGAATGGTGTTTGAGCGAGGATCTTCAGCCTAAATTACTTACTAAAAACATCTTCATAAAGAGTTATTTCTGTTTACTGGCAACTTTAATGTTATATCTCAATCTTAACCCAGATAAATGAACTGAAAGGTTTTCCTTGTCTTAATGGAGTATCTAAAATGGAAGAATGGAAGGAAGAATGGAAGGAAGGGAGGAAGGAAAGGACTATTTATATACGCATATCCAAGATTTACTGTATTTTTAATGACTACAACTAACAAGTATTTCTTATTGCTAAGATCATTTCATAGGTTACCACACCTAAGAAATCATACTGATGTTATTGCATGCATAAATTCTTCACTAACCTTTGTGTAGAAAAACAGACTTTCAAAAGAAACAGGCTTAAGGTAAAAATATAATTGTCTTAACTACCTAACTTTAGAAAATCCTGTGAAACAACACAAAGCTGTATCTGAAATTAAATTATCTCTATTACTTTGAAGATATACACCATTTCAGACTCTAAAATCAAAACATCTGGTTACAATCACAGTTATATAATGATTCCTTGATCAGGTACAGATGGACTTAGATTTTTCACAATTTGACCAATCAATCCACACATGTATTAAATAATCCAAATAAGTGATTTACAGAAATGTGGGCGGGCCAATCTCCAAATCAAAAACTGTGATTCTTACATAAGAAATCCCTACAATTCTCTTGAAATGCTCAAAGACAGTCAACTATTTATGCCTCTTTTCATCATGGAAGATGTCTAACAACACATCTGAGTTGGAATTGGACTGTATGTTCACCCATTTGTGATCTCATGGGTAAAACACCTTGCAGAAACATGATTTTAAGCATAAACTATCTTTTTGTTTATTTGTTTTTGAAAAGTGCGTATTATAAATGCCCCATTACCCAATTTAGTTACACTTAGTTAATTTTATAAATAAGCATATTTTTCATTGTCTCATTTTGTCTTAAACTGTGTCATAAGGAAGTAAAATTGTGGTTTTACTACTTTTGTACTCTGACTGCTTTTTCTTTAGCAATGATTTTATGATTTTATCTGAAAAGTAACATCTCTATTTCTTAGCAAACCTTTTGGTAATTAAACTTTCTAAATAAATAAAAACAGCTCTTATTAAATCAGCTTGTTTTGCACTCTAATATCTTATGATGGCATTGAAAAAGGTATTTATTGAGTGAAGAGTATCTGTGTTTATGGAAAAAGATAGTAGAATCTAGTAGCTACACACAGTGCTCAGACAGAAAGACATTTTCATCTTGGTGGTGGGGAAGGACAGAGAGAAAAGAAAGGGAATACATTTTCTTTTCCCATATACCCCACATTTTTGTTTCTCCTCACTCCACTTTGGTGTCTCCCCATATGCTGACCTTAGAAACTCCTTTGGCTTTCTTGCTTCTTGTACAATTCTTTAACTGTTGCTTTTCAGGCTGGAAACAAGGTAAACCCCAGCTCATCCAAATGCTTAGTAACTTAGTACTTTCTCCCAGGCCCAGAACCACAAGCCACTGTCTTTAGCCCAAAAATATCTCACATACATATGGAAAATACTGTGTTTCTTTAACCCATCCTATTCTAGCTTTCACAGAATAACGGTTGAGGTTTGAAAGAACCTCCAGTAAAGTCCAACCCCACTGCTCAAGCAGGGTCACACAGAGCATGTTACACTGGATCGCATCCAGGCAGGTTTTGAATATCTCCAAATAAAGGGACTTCACATCCGCTCCGGGCAGCCTGTTCCAGTGCTCTGTCACCTGAACCATAAAGTTCTTCCTTATATGAAAGAACTTGTAGTTCTTTCATATAGAAAGAACTACATTGTAGTTCAATTTATATACATGTTCCACTTGTAGTTCAATTTATATACACTTGTAGCCACTTGTAGTTCAATTTATATACATTACTCCTTGTCCTATCATTGGCCACTGAGAAGTGTTTGGCCTCATCCTCTTTACATTTTCCCTTAAGGTATTTATAGAGATTGATGAAATCCCCCCTCAATCTCCTTTTCCCTGGGCTAAACTGGCCCAGCTCACTTAGTCTTTCCTTATCGGACAG